>NC_081379.1:28485136-28832636 GCF_030684315.1 Stegostoma tigrinum
GTAGAACAGTTACCTTCAAGTTACAAGGTTTGGAGTTCAAGTCCCGCTCCCAGATTTCAGCTCACAATTCAAGGTTGGCACTGTGGTATAGGACCATAAGAGTGCTGTGTTGATTCAGACAAGTTGTGAAACCAGTGTTTCATTTCCTCGCACTGGTGGATGCAACATATACCATTGCTGTATTTCAAACAAGAGAAATGGAGGTATCTCCAGTGTCCTAGCAGACATTATCTCTCAGTCGGCATCTGGAAAATAAGGTCACCTAGTCATCACTAGGTGCCATTTATGTGAGTTTGCCATGTGCCAAATTTGTTACCGTGTTCCCTGCCTAACAACATTGATCCCCACCTTAAATATATATAATTAGCTGAGATCTGCAGTGGCCATGGATAGTGCTATAGAAACGGAAATCTTTAATTTTTGTTTTGTTTAACTATCCTGAAGGCTATACATGCAAGAGTATGAAAAATAGCATGTGCAGTGTAAATGTCATAGGTAACAAAAAAGTTTTTAAAAGGTGATTTGTTGAATTTGCTAGTGAAAAGAACAAGGTTAGTCGAAGAGGGGCCAGTAAACTCCTCACCTTGTTATCCTTACAGTATTAAAATGCCAGGAGCAGGAGGATCCTCAAACCCATTGCCAAGATTAACAATAACTTTTAAAAGCCTTCTGCTCTTTGAATGTTACCTCATATTCAGAACTATATGCTATTAAATAATTACTTTATAGCAAATTAAGCAATACGCTGCATGCTGCAACTGATATCACTACTCTTTGAAATATATATCAAACTCGAGCTTTAACATTATACAGTCATCATACTGACTCCAAAATTATTTTCAGTAGGAAGTGAAAATGAATACAAAAAGAAAAGCAGTCTGAAGGAGATCTTCACAGAATATTTTTACGTTGATTGACTAGAGTTTTTTAGTCCCTACTGTGACTCTATTCCTTTGTAGGTCAAAGAAGTACTGAACAGTGAGTATATCTCACGCTTTGTGCGTCAAATAAATGTCAAAGTCTGTTCCCCAGTGAGAAGGTGCTAAAATTGAGTTTTACTAATAAACCTTTAGATCTGTGCCTGAGAAGATTTTTGAGAGGGAAACAAAATTTCATACAAGATGCATTCAGCACTTGTTCCAATTTACAAGCAGGACATGCCTGAGCTTGGTTCCAATGCCAGCATGTTTTCATCACTTTGTCTTATATGTAAGTAAAACATCTGAAATCAATCTGATTTATCTGACTATTTTTGACACATTTTAGCCAGAAAAATCCACAGCAAGCTGGATGACAATAAAGTTTTCAGCTCCATTTCACTTATATGCTCACTGTAACCTTGGCAGATTGCTATTGAATTTAAGTAGAGACGGAGGCACATCAGAAGTCATCAGCATGAAAACATGCATATAAATGAGTCGATAAACTAGATAGTTCTGTCATTTTGCACCATTTCTCCATCCAGTTTGTGTAGACCTCTTCAAAAATGAAACTATTCTTTAACATGCGAGACACAGTAACTTTTTTTATACAAGAACAGGAGATCATAAGAACATGAGAACATAAGAAATAGGAGCAGGAGAAGGCCATCTCGCCCACTGACCCTGCTCCACCACTCGATAAGATCATGGCTGATCTTTTTGTGGACTGAGCTCCATTTACCCTCCTGCTCACCATAACACTAATGCTTTCACTGTTCAAAAAAAACTATCTTTGCCTTATCTACTTGGAATTATATCACCACTCTTTATGTTCCTCAGGTGGAAATACTGAAACTCCCTTCCTAACAACATTATGTGTGTACCCACCCACCATGAGCTGCAGCAGGTTAGGAAGACAGCTACCAACATAATGTTATGTGCAGTTGTGGATGAACAATAAATGCTGGTGTCTGGAGTCACTCTTAAGCCATAAATGAACAAGGTTTCTTGTGTATTATTAAATCAAATTAGCTTTGGCAGTTGATAAGACCTTTCTGGGGGGAGAAAATTTATCCCTGAATAACCAATAACTGTTTAATTGAATTGTCTTAGGATTAGGTTTTGAGTTAAAAGTAGGGGCTAGTAAAACTGACATATTTGAAGTAATATTGAGGTAATAACATTTGATGTTTTAAGAACAGCAAGACAAACCAGATGGTGAATGAATTTAATATGAATTCAATTGTAGATGAAACAGTCTGAAGTAGAATGGGAAATGGGTAAGGACGTTGGAGGATGAAAGGAATAATGAAGATGTGGCAATTTGCAAATTTAAACACCTACTCCCTGGTTAGCTAACACTGAATTGTTAGGGAGATTAGATATCATGCTTTCATGTTTAGAGGGACAGGAACCCAACAAGGTTCTCATTGCACTTGAAGAGTTTGTCAGAACAAACCAGAATTTACAACTTTTGCCATATATGCTGTGAATGTAAGAGAATCCTCTTCTATAAAATTGCACTTTTGAAAAGTGTGTGAGTGCTTCTGTGTGTGCATGTGTGCCTGCATGTGTCTGTGTGTGTGTGTATCCTGAGAATATTTAGAGGGATAAGCATTTATACTTCTATATTACTGACTGTGTATGTTAACAAATTACTCTGTCTTTATTGAAAAAGCTCTGTTTTGATAACAAATCAACAATTGTGTTTGTTAAGAAACTTGTTTAATAACTTGTTTAAAATCTGATGTAGATTGGTTATCAATTGATAATGTTGGTAAGTGGAAAGGGTATTCTTTATCTTAAGTGGTGTGCCATGGGGTAGTGAAACTGGAGTGACAGTGCACTCCTCCAGCCTTGCTCTTTTAACTTTGTTGCCGCATCAAGATTTCTCAGAACTATGACAAAAGAAAATTATCATTAATACGATAGCAACATAATGGCATTGCATCGTTGAGCCCTCTTCTGTTAAAAATTTGACAGTCACTAGTGATAACAACCTTTTACAAAGACAGTCAATAATTTGCCTACAACTCAGAAAAATTACCTTAACTTCATGTCATTGTCAGTAAGTATATGGGTATAATTTATGTTATAATAAAATTCAAGGGCTATTCTTAACATGCCTTGCATGAGTGTCTGAAAATGATTTGCATAATTGTGATTATTTTGTACAGACCTTACATTTACATAAATGAGTTTTGATGTTCAGAACCAGCGAGAAACTGGATTTTTTTTTCATTTTCTTTAATGATTATTACTGCAAAGCAATTATCTTGCATATGACCAAAAATAATTTTGTTACATTTACCATCTTTACTTGTCAATATCGTGTGCTAGTTGCAATTCGAAATATTCGAAATTCGAAATAAGCATACAATTGCTTTATTGCATTAAACAGTACAGTGTTTATTGCAATTTAAAATAGTTGGTTGAACAGTCCTAACTGTTGTTTATGGCGTGATCGTTCTTTTTTCCAAAGTGACCAAAAATATAGCTTGATTTTAAACTGAAAATGGGCTTAATTAGTGTATAAAGTAGTGCACAGACAATATACCTCATTTGTATTTGTATCCTGAGATGATAATAGATAGAAATTAAACCAAATTTATTAAAAAATCTGGGACGTGTACTGTATAATGAATTGATGTTTCTGAAAGTACAACTCTGCCATCAGCAATTGAAAGATTAGGATTATGCTAATGTTTAAATTATTACTAACTAATAGTATATTCAATTACACAAGTATGTATATTTGTGCCTGAAGCAGTCAAAGATTAATGTAATGCAGAGATTAAAATTTATCAGCATTTGAGATACCAAGCACCAATGAGTTTCCTTACTCCATAACCAATTTTGGTCTAAATTTTAACTTGGGAGAACAGAAGAATTTTGGCACAAAGATAGAATTTGCCAGAAAATTTCAGCATGTCTGGCAGTATCTATGGAGAGAAATCAGAATTATTGTTTAGGGTCCAGTGATCCTTCTTCCGAACTGCAACATCTGCAGCTTTCAGTTTTTTGACAAGAATTTTGGGGGATCCTGAGGAAGCGTCATGCTGGACTTAAATTGTTAACCCTGTTCTTAACGTCACGGATGCTGCCAAACCTGCTGAGTTTCTCCAACAACTTCTGTTTTGATATCAGATTTCAGCATCTGCAATATTTTGCTTTCATCTGAGTTTTGAGGAGGTCAGCTGGAAAATTAACTGAAGGAGAATTGGCAGGCACTTGGAAGTTGGCCCCAGTCCACTAACCTTCACATTTAACTGCAGCAAGTTCTGATGCAAGTGAACAAGCTGCTCAGGAGAAATAGGTTGTCAATTTCAACAGATTTTCTTATCCAATTTCAGTAACTTTTACTAAGCTTCTTGGAGCTTGCCATGTAGATTCCAAGCCAAAAGTGTGGCAAAAATCAAGGGGACTGAAGATATGATGGAGAAAAATGTCAGTAAGTCCTAAAATCTCATAGCTGTTTTCTTGTATGGTTATATGAAAGGCTTTGTACATTGTATGTGGGCTGAGAGGTCCCAGGCGTCATTTCAAGGGGCCGGTGCATCTAAAGCAGGTTCAAAATTTGTGCATTTATGTTCCATGTGTCACTTCCTTCTGTTCTGTTTCCTACTCCAAAATCCAATAAAAGTTTCATACAAGCAAAGTTGCTTTTTAAATAACACAGTCACCATCACAGCACGGTGGCTCAGTGGTTAGCCACTGCAGCCTCACACCGTCAGGGACCCGGGTTCAATTCCTGCCTCAGGCGACTGTGTGTGGAGTTTGCACATTCTCCCCTTGTCTGCGTGGGTTTCCACTGGGTGCTCCAGTTTCCTCCCACAGTCCAAAGATGCGCAGGCTAGGTGGATTGGCCATGGTAAAATTGCCCGTAGTGTTCAGGGGTGTGTGGGTTCTAGGGGGATGGGCCTGGGTAGGATGCTTCAAGGGGCGGTGTGGACTTGTTGGGCCAAAGAGCCTGTCTCCACACTGTAGGGAATCTAATAATGCCTGTTTAACTTAATTGCTTGGGAAACCAAGAAATATCAATTTAGTGTAATACTGGGTTAAAAAAACAATGCACTGCACCTCTCAGTTTTGCCACACCACCCAAACAAATCCCTCTCCACCATCCACATCTCAGACCCCCAGAATGTTGGCCATTTCTAATGCAGTCCTTTATGTTACATTATTTTGTGGATGGGGACCCAGCAAATAATTCAATTGTACAGTCTGATTGTTCGATCATTTAAGATTAGATTTGGCATCCAAACACTTCAATGAAATAAAAACCTTCTGTATAATTAATTGTGATTATCATAAAATCATTTTCAAATGCTAGCAATGAATTTTATCAAGAAGGAGAGGTGCAGTTAATAACTGCCTGTCACCAGCAACTACCTACCCATCCTCAGTGCTGTCAAGAAAATTCTATTCTTTTATATAGACATCAAACCAGTATAAAGCACCTAATCTGTCCCAAATAATCATAAAATGTTCTTTCTTTTCAAGTGTCTGTAGTATTGTCTCCATTTATTTTAATTAGTAATCACATCCCATCTCATAATGAAGTTAAGCTGTTGGAAGTATTAAGTTAGAAATCGCAATACTATGTATTTGAATTGTAGCAAGTGGCCTGACATCTATTGTGCCAGTTTGGACTCTTCTTGTTTACTTGCTTGGTTTCTGCCTTTCTGGATATTTCGTTGTCTTGTTTAGAACAGAGTTTTGCACGTAACTGTCTTGAACCTGGGATCGCTTGATGTATTTGGGCCAGTCCTAAATGGCTGTGCAGCTCCACATGTACCAGAACTCACAGTGAATCGGTTGGTCTGGCAATATAAAGCAAGCTGCTTTATCAGCCCCAAGGATCATATTTTTAAAAATATTCAGCATGTGATTTGACCTCCCTTTTTCAGCCACAAAATGCTGGTGTGTATATTATCTCAGCTTTTCTGTCACAGAAGGTACCATGTAACTGAATGCAAAGGAACAAGCAAAAGAATGAAGGCTGTGTTGCAAAAATGTGCAGAAGTTTAAGACACACATGCACAAAATAGACAGTACATGGTGAAAGACAAAAAGCAATTAATTTTCTAAGAAAAAACAAAAGTATGAAGCTGGTTTCAAGCTAAAATTTGCAACATTTTTGCTTGTCAAATGACTATGCACCAGCAAGAGAATTCAGTGTTAGTGCCAAACTAATGAAAGAATAGAAGAAGGAATAGGCTTAACAAAAATGGTCCACTTGACATGAAACAGTGACTAGCGATTGACTTCATTTTCTGCAACATGTAGTCCAGTAGATCATTGACAATCATCAGAATGCTTACAGAAGGATTGCAATGCATGTAAATTAATGTAAATGTGCAAAATACAGCAAAGATTTCTACTACTTGGTGTCACCACATTGTGGGGAAAAAAGTCTAGTGTTGTGGCTGAGGTTCAAAATTACTCAGCCTACTAAAAGATCTCAATGCCAAAATGACCAGTTGCCAGTTATTCGTTGTCTGAAAAAGAATGGGTATCTATTTTGCCTGATCAACAACGTTGCAAATTTAAATACATCCCAAAAATGAATTGTGAAGTGATAAGCTCTGAAAACAATCCAAGTTAAAACCGTGGGATATGAGAAGACAAGATTTAAGATGGTAATGTCTGCACGGCCAATGGAACAAAATTAAAGCCTAAGAAAATTTTCATAAGCAAAACCATGCTGAAAATCAATTTCCCCCAGGACCTTTTGAGCCTCCCCATGCTATCAGTTGGATAGATGAGGATTAAGTAATGTTGCAAGTTGACAATGAGTGGAATGGAGTCCAGGCTGTCAAAGACCTGATGGGACAAGTGCACTGAAACACAAGTCCTACCGCTCCATGAATCACCACAAATGTATAAAAATGTTGTTGGTAGTAAATCTGAAAGATAGGATGTATTTGCATTTGGGGAGACAAGGAACGATTAGGGATAGTCAGCATGGTTTTGTGTGAGGGAAATTGTGTCTCATAAACTTGATTGAGATTTTTGAGAAAGTAACCAAGAAGATTGACGAGGACAGAATGATAGACATTGTTGACTTGGACTTTAATAAAGCCTTTAACCAGGGTCCACATGGTAGACTAATTAGTAAAGTGAGATCACATGGGATTCAGGGTGAATTGCCAACTGGATACAAGTAACAACAACTGTTCTGAGAAGGGTCACCGGACCTGAAATGTCAACTCTGATTATTTTCTTCACAAGTGCTGCCAGATCTGCTGAGCTTTTCCAGCAACTTTGTTTTTGTTCCTGATTTACAGCATCCACAGTTCTTTCGGTTTCAATTGGGTCCAAAATTGGCTTAACAGCAGAAAAATCAGAGAAAGTCTGGAGGGCTGTTTTTCAGACAGGAGGCCTGTGACCAGCAGTGTTCTACAGGGATTGGTGCTGGGTCCATTTTTGTTCGTCATTTATATAAATAATTTAGCTGAGAATATAGAAAGCATGGTTGGCAGGCCTGCAGATAACACCAAGATTGGTGAAGGAAATTTTCTAAGAATACAAAGAGTTCTTGATTAATTGCATCAATGGCCTGAAGAGTGACAAATTAAGTTTAATCTGGATAAATGCAGGGTATGTTATTTTTGTGAAACAAACATAGACAAGAATTAGACAATTAAAAGTAGGGCCTTGGACAGTGTTGTAGAACAGGGAGTCTGAGGGCCACATACATAATTCTTTCAAGTTTGCATCACATTTGGATTGATTGGGTAAGAAGGCGTTTAGCATACTTGCTTCATTGCTGAGACCTTTGAGCATAAGAGTTGGGGCAATATAATGAGATTATACAAGATGTTGGGGAGGCTTCTTCTAGAGTACTGTGTCCAGTTGTCATCTCCCAGTTGTAGGAAGAAGATTATTAAGCTAGAGAAGGTTCAGAAGAGATTTACCAGGATGTTGCTGGGAATGGAGGGTTTAAGTTATAAGGCGAGCCTGGGACTTCTTTCACTAGAGCATGGGAGGTTGAGAGGTGACCTTATGTTTATGGTGACCTTATGACCTCTGACACTTTCAGAAAGTAAGGAGGCAAGGGATTCAGGGAAATCTGGCTGTCTGGATACAAAACTGGCTGTCCGACAGAAGACAGAGGGTCGTTGTTGACAGAAAATATTCAGCCAGGAGCTCGGTGACCAGTGGTGTTCCACAGGGATCAGTTCTGGGACCTCTGCTCTTTGTGATCTTTATAAATGGCTTGGATGAGAACATGGAAGTGTGGGTTAGTAAGTTTGCTGATAACACAGAGGTTGGTGGAGTTGTGGAGAATATGGAGGGCTGTTGTAGGTTGTAACGGGACATTGACAGGACACAGAGCTGGGCAAAGACATGACAGATAGAATTCAACCCAGAAAAGTGTGAAATGATTCATTTTGGAAGGTCTAATTTGAACGCAAAATACAGGGTCAATGGCAGGATTCTTGGCAATGTAGAGGAACAGAGGAATCTTGGAGTCCATGTCCATAGATCCCTCAAAGTTGCTACCCAATTTGACATGGTTGTAAAGAAGGCGCATGATGTGTTGGTTTTCATTGGCAGGGGAAATGAGTTTAGGAGCTGTGACGTTATGCTGCAACTTTATAAAGCCCTAGTTAGACCACATTTGGAATGTTGTGTTCAGTTCCGGTCACCTCATTAATGGAAGGATGTGGAAGCTTTTTCGTTGGAATGAAGAAGATTGAGCAGTGACTTGATAGAGGTGTACAAGATGATGAGAGGTGTAGACAGAGTGAATAGTCAGAGACTTTTTCCCAGGACGGAAATGACTATTACAGGGGGGCATAATTTTAAGATGATTGTAAGAAGGTATAGGGGAGATGTCAGAGGTAGGTTCTTCACACAGAGAGTGGTGGGTGCATGAAGGAAGGCTGACATTTCAGGCCTAGACCCTTCATCAGAAAACATCAGAATTTCTGATGAAGTGTCTCGACTCGAAATGTCAGCCTTCCTGTTCCTAAGATGCTGCTCGGCCTGCTGTGTTCATCCAGCTCCACACCTTGTTATCTCTATACATGGGCAAAATTAGGTGGCTTTCGCACAGTTCTTCATGGTTTGAGGTGGTTAGAACACAATGTTGTTGACAGTGGTATTTCTCAATTCAGCAGCATGTCAGTTGGAGCTAGGATTTTATTTGAGATAAAAGCTCTTCTTTGCAGAGTCTTTGATGCTGTTTCTTTCCCACTCTCAGGAGGGAGAGGAGCACCAAGAGAATGACAGCACTATATTTTCTTGTAGGTTTGCAGGAGATCTAACAGCAACTCCCCATCCCACAGTTCCACAAAAAAAAACAAAGAAACTGCAACTTAAATCCCAAAGCAGGTGCCAGGCAGTTTATAATCCAAAAGCATCTGGTGGCAGCAGAGAATCTTAAAATCATAGAATATTACAGTACAGAAGGAGGCCATTTGGCCTCCCAAGCTCCCAAAAGAGCTAGCCATCAAGTTTCATTCTCTAGTTCTATCAGCCTGTCTCAAAAATAAAGTTGATCATATTTTTCCAAAAGTTACATGACCTTGTGTAACCAACTCGTGAACATGACACAGATCCAATTTCAACCAACTAGTTGAAAAAGGTGGTTCATTCTCTGCCATACAGACATATCCAAACATCCAATTTTCTCATTTTTCTCTGCATAGTAGTTGATGTAAAGAACTCAACTTCTTACTTGGGATATGTTCAGATTCCATGAAGCCGATGAGATCAAGAGGCATCCATGAAGAAATAATAACTACGTTTCAGTTTTTCCAGAAGTTCTAGTACCTATGGTTCAACCTTTGAATGCGTGCCTCAGAAAACCATTCAAGACTTATGTTCAGTCCAAATGGCACAGGTGAATGTTTGATGGGGAAAAAAAAACTTCACAAAGCTTAGTAACATACAGACCATCCTGAGATGTTTTTGTGATTTTGTTATTTATGCTATTTACGCACAGGTATCATCAGATTGTTCAAAACATGTGGAATATCCAATTCAATGGATGGTGAGGGATATAAGGCCCCTCACCAATTTCTGCAGATGCACCATTGAAAGCATGCCTTCCTGGTGTATAACGGCCTGGTACAGCAACTGCACTGCCCAGGACCGTAAGAAACTACAGAAGGTGGTGTGCATAGCCCAGACCAACACAGAGGCCAAACCTCAATGCACAGTTTCCATTTACACAGCTTGCGGCTGCAGAAAGGCAGCCAACATTATCAAGGACCCATTACATGCTGGTAAAGATCTCCTACAACCTCTTCCAAGAGACAGAAGATACAGAAGCCTGAATACATGCACAAGCAGGGTCTGGAACAGCTTCTTTCCTCCGTTATAGACTGTTGAATGGACTCCAGTCTCAAATAATGTAACCTGTAACAAGGCAAGGGATATGAAGAACAGTAAGATCATGGGAAGCACCAAGGAATCGAGAGACCTTGGTGTGCATGTACACCAGCCACTTAACATAGCAGGACATGTTGATAAAGTGTTTAAGAATGCATTTGGGATGCTTGCTTTTATTAGATGAATTTATGCTGGAACTGTATAAAATGTTGGTTAGGCTACAGCTTGAATATTGCATGCAGTTCTGGAATCCACATTATGGGAGGGAAGTGATAGCACTGGAGAGGGTGCAGAGGACATTTACCAGGATGTTGGAGAGTCTAATTTTTATTATTCATTCACAGGATGCGAGCATTGCTGGCTAGCTCAATATTTATTCCCCACCTCTAATTTCCCAGACAGCAGTTAAAAGTCAGCGACTTTACTGTAGGTCTGGAGTCACATGTCAGCCAGACCAGGTAAGGATAGCAGTTTCCTTCCCTAAAGGACATTAGTGAACAGGTATTTTTATTTTTAGCAATCAATGATTTTTTTTGTGACATTATTAAACTCTTAAATTTGCAGAAGTTTTAAAATTGAATCCCACTGGTTCGTATGGTAGGATTTGAACACATCTCTGGACTAATAGTCTTGTGATAATACTACAAGGACATTGAGTTATAGGAATCTGAATGTCTGTAGCTGTGGGGCTGGAAGCAGAAAACGTTATTGCATTTAAGAAGTATTTAGATGTACACTTGAAATTCCAAGGCACGCAAGGCTATTGGCTAAATGCTGGAAAATGAATTTCATGGACTTTTTAAAAAAGGACATCTGACTTTCCTATCAACACTGAGAACCTGTCTGCCTTTGCTCGGCCACTCTGTAAAATTAATGATCATAAAGAGGGGATGTGATATTGTATAGTTGGAAGTTTCTGGAGATCTCAGACTGTTTGAAGCTATGTGCACCCCTCTTATAATGAAGCAGCACTGGGATTCTCCACACGTGTGGCATCACTGAAATGGCAGTATTGCTCAAAGAGGTCAGAGAACATGCAACACACGAGAAAAAGTCCCATTTTTCAAAGACAAGTCAAGTACATTTCTGGTCATTATTTCCTTGTGTAGGAGGTGAATACTTCAAAAATAAAGTATTCCCCTTGGATTTTGCTATACTCTTAGCAAGGGTTTCACAATAGTCACAATTTGCAGTGTCTTTTGGAAGAAATAGATTTGCTCCAGCCAAAACATTTTCATGTGATTACTTTTCTCGGACTATAAAATCTTAATGAATTGCCGTATGTTTGCACAGCATGGATTCCATAGTTCACAACGTGATGATCTCTTACAACTAACATTCATTTGGTCTTGTATTTTGCAATGTGAGTTAGTTACTTCCTGCATTTAGCAGCCCAGGTGTAGAATTTAGCAGCAACTGCAAACGTTATTTTCACACATGAGCAAAATGTCTATTTTCACTGTTGTGAATCAACACTAGTAAAGACTGTGAAACTAACAACAACTGATGTGTAACAAATGGTTGCATATGTACTGTTACTAGCCAACGCTAGCAGATCTCACATTTTCAATTACAGTGGATATAAAAAAGACAGGAGCATGTGTTCTTCTACTAATGATGCAATCTATGCTATTGTTTTAGAATTTAGCTCAAAAAGATGGATAGCATTTGACAGGGAAGGACAAGCGGGTTTGAGTGCATTGCATTTATTTAAAAACCCTAAAGATGACATCAGGTTGGGATTCTGACATTGATATAAGGATTTGCTAGCTGAATTACTAATTGACGATATAATTGTGGGACAATTGTTGAAAAGAAAATTTTTAAGCAAAGAATCTTGACAACACAGCACAAAAACTGTTTCAGAGTCTACATGAAGGGCGAGGTCATGTGATTCCGTTCCTGGCTATAAAACATCTTGGTTTTGAAGACAGTCAGACAGAATTTACAAAAGGAGTGACAACCTTTACCGTCTCCTTGTTATTCAGAACTTCTCATCAAAGTTCATGAGTTGCGAATTCAGTGGAAGACATCATTACTGCAGCTGGAGGACTCTTAAATGAGAAATCTGCATCTACATCACAGCCTCCAGAAAAAGAGAGTCCAACCAGCCATAACTGATCCAAGAATAAACTCCAGTGCCAAAGCTTCTGTGCAGGCATTTGGGCAATCTGTGAATATACTTTTTTTTAAATGTAACTGTGTTACTGTTAAAATACTTACAAGGTATCATCCTGCAGAGTTTCAGTTTCCCCCACCAAGAATTTAAGGAGGTTGTGTAAGTGTGTGTTATTTTTCAAGTAGGAAAATAGAATATATCTACACATTTTACATTTCTTATTAATAATCTGCATTTTTGCTTAAGTAAGTATGTTTGCAATAAACTAGCTCTTTATTTGTGGATTTAAGTAATCAGGCTGGTTTGTTGCTGATACTGAGCTAAATATGGTCTGTATATATCACCTTACCCTTTAAATCAAAACGTTGTTGGGGCCTATGGGAGTGTGATGAGGAATGGAACTTGTCTATTCCTTCCAACTGCATCTTAACATCATTGTACCCACTTCTGGATTTCACGCAAGAGGGTTTGAATGCAAGTTGGGAATCCCCGTGCAGACAATGGGTAGGTCATATAAATATTTCAACAGGTAATTAAGCACCGCTTTTAACAGTAGATTCTGGCTTTAACAGCCGGTGGGCCTCTTCCACTGTTTGCCAAGGTTCAGAGGATAGTGCGCAGTGTGGAGTACTTGCTGAAACAGACAACCCAGAAAACCTTTATCAACAGAGTATAGATCATAGAAAGGATACTAGACAGGAACAGGCCCATCAGCCCACCAGCCTGTACTGGCCCTGGAGCCATTTGTAACTAATCCCATCGACATGTTTAAATGATGAAATTGCAGAGCTACAGCCAGGGTCAGCTGACAGGCTGCTGCACACAGCATTCTTTCTCAGAGAGTGTTTTAACTGCTTGACAAGTGATTTGTCAACTTCTTGAAAGTGACTTCAGCTGTTTTGCATTTCTCTTACATTCACCTACACTTATTTTTTCCTGTCACTCTTCACAAGGAATGAAAACAGCTTGTGCCACTCCACCTTGTATTTCTAATTAAAAACAAGAGCCTCAGCAACACCGACAGAAATAGTTGACTTGCTCTCAACTCCAGCTCCATTCCATAAGGCAAAGGGATGGTCGCTGGGATCCAGCTACAAGGAGCAAGTAAGATCACCAGCAACACAGGGTCTGCAGGCAGAGGAACAGCTCTCTTGTCACATGTGGGCTCCAGTGTCTCAGAAGGCTCAAGCATATTCATTGTTGGCATGTGAAACCTTCATGAAAAGGACGACTTTCTCAGTGGAACAGGTGAGCAGGAATTGACTTTGGCCATCAAGGTGCTTACACATCAAAGTCATCCCCCGGGCTTCTGACTCTCCTTGAGATTAAGTGAATTCTATTTTTGTAAGGAGAGTAAGTAAAGGGTCATACATTAGAAATGACTTACGTGGATAGTTGAAGGGGTCCATTTGATCTGATTTGGTTTAATTTATTGTTGTCACATCTACCAAGATACAGTGAAAGATATTGTTGCACAAGGTAACTGTAAGGCTTAGGTGCAAGAGAGTGCCACCTAAGTTATTGGTTCTGAAAGGGTTAAAGTTGGAGGCTGCATTAATCTTTATCCAATCTGCTGTCATGAGACGGGGAATGGCGGAAATCTTACGATCTCATAGGAGGAAGTTCAATATCAATATGTCTCCCAATAGTCTTAAAGACAACTTAGTAATATGACTGCATCCTAATTATAATAAACAACATCTTGTTTAACACACTAACAAGTTCTAACTGTGACTTGCAGGAGTTTTCCACTATTACTGTAAACAAAACAGGCCCTGAGATGCAGTCAGATAAAGAAGACAGTGGCAGGAAATTACCCTAACAACAAGCTGGTGACAGTTAGCATTGCAATGTATACAACATGGTATAGTTTTGTGTATCATTACTTAATACCGCACGGTAAGAGCAGTGAGAATTCCAATGGATCCAGAAACAGTCTAGACGTTTACAGCTAAAAGGATTTTATGGCTGTAGGAACTACACATGCAGACAGTTGGCAGTGGTGGTTGCTGAATAGTCAAACAAGTGGAGATTGTAGACTTGCTTGCTCAGCTGATGTGTTCAATTGCAGACGTTTTGTCATCCTGTTCGGTAACATGGTCAGTGTGCCTCTGTTGAAGTGTCGGTGTTCTGAACGGCTTGTTATTTATATGCCCTGGTTTTCTGGGGTGGTCGGCATCACTTCTGGTTCTGTTCTTCTGTGGTTTGTATATCAGGTCCAGCTCAATGTGTTTGTTGATGGAGTTCCAGCTGGAATGCCAGACTCCAGGAATTCATTGGCATGTCTCTGTTTGACACGTGCTATTACGGCTATATTGTCCCAGCCGAATTTGTATCCTTCTTTCTCTGTGTGTAGTGAGACCAGTGAGAATTGGTTGTGTTTCTCGTTGGCAAGTTGGTGTTTGTGTATCCTTATTGTCAGTTTTCTTCTAGTTTGGCCTACATAATGTTTCTCACAGTCCTTGCATGGTATTTTGTATATTATGTTAGTTTTATTGGTAGTGGATGATGTTCATGTATCAGCACGAGACAAGAAACCCATGGACACATAAACAACATCCTCACCGAAATAAAATTCACAAAAGAAGAAGAGAGCAATACTGACTACCCTTCCTAGACATAACAGTAGAACGTAAGAACAACAGGGAACTCCAGACTAACATATACAGAAAGACCACACATACAGACCAGATACTTAATTACACCAGCAACCACCCAGAGACAGCGCTGCATCAGGATGTTATTCAAATGAGCCAAAATGCACTGCAACAACTGGAATTGTCCAAATCAGAACAGAAGCACTTATACAGAGTTTTTAAGAGGTATGGATGCCTAAAAAGCACAATCCACCATTACCTCTGTGTACAGACCACAACAAGAAGACACAACACGGCCAGACACACTAGTCACCCTACCATACATCAGGGACATATCAAAGATGACCACAAGACTACTCAGACCCCTAGGCATCAGGATAGCCCACAGACCAACAAGCACACTGTCACAGCTACTGACCAATGTAAAGGATCCCATACCCACAATCAATTAAACGAGCATAGTATATGAAATACCATGCAAGGCCTGTGAGAAACATTAAATGGGCCAAACTGGAATAAAACTGACAATAAAGATACATGAACACCAACTAGCCACTAAGAAATACAACCAATTCTCACCGGTCTCAATAGACACAGATAAAGAAGGACACAAATTTGACTGGGACAACACATCCATGATAGCACAAGCCAAACAGAGACATGCCAGAGAATTCCCGGAGGCCTCACGTTCCAACCAGAATTCCATCAACAAACATATTGAGCTGCACCTGATATGCAAACCACTGAAAAACAGAACCGGAAGTGATACCAACCACCCCAGCAAACTGTGGCATATAAATAACAAGCGGGACAGAACACCAACGCTTCACCGGAGGCGCAGTGATGATGTTACCTAGCAGGATGATGCAACGTCTGCAATCGAACACAATCAAGTCTACAACCTCATCCACAACCCGAGCTATAAACCTCCTCAAAAACTTGAGTCAAAGAAGTTGCAGTCAAATTCGCAGAAGGATTAGTAAGAGAGAAACTTAATGGTAAGGATTTTATTTCAGACCAAGTCAGAGAAGTGTGGGAGAATGTGTGAGCTAAAAATTAGTTGTACGTGGCAGTTACAGATTCCGTCAAGAAGCAAGCATCTGTATGAAAAGTTTAGTTAAGATACAAACTGGCACCAGAGATTTGTGAGTAAAATTTAAACATTCCTATTAGATGAAGTATGATAATGGTAATAAATATGGACTGACAAATTTTAATTTTTATTATTTGATTATTATACCTGAGATTTCCATAGTCTAAAATGGCATTTATAAAGTGACAAATACTTATTTAACATGCTGCCCAATATATTGAACATCTACTTTTGTACGGGCAGGAAGAATAAAGGGTTTGTAACACAGAAGTGGAAGTCTCTTTTTCTCCCCACTTGTTTCCTTCAACCCCACGAAAAATAGCTCCCAGGAATATGGCAGATTGGAGAAACATTTATTTCTGAGAATCAAGGATATTTTCAGATTTCACCACTGCTGAGGATACAAGACATCCACCAAATATCTGTAAACTTTCATTAAAACAAAACACTTCCAAGGACTTCTTTCTTAAAATACATATTCATTATCTTCCTAATACTACTTCAAAGTACCCAGTATGTTTGATACCACATTTAATACTTTTGTTAGGTTTAGTATGTAAGAATAATTCTCTTTCTTTCATTCAATAAAACCATGTAATCGGAAAATCCGATGGAGAGTTCAATAGGTTTCTGACCCATTCACTCCTGTTGAAAACTCTACCCAGTAATGCAGATGAGCTGCAATGGCTTTTAGAAAATGATGCACCGAAGTGTCTCTTGCTGACCAGTTGGTGTTCATGTCACCTTATTGTCAGTTTTCTTCCAGTTTGGTCTATGTAACATTGAGTTGAAGTCAACAGACGGAGTGAGTAGAACTTGATTCTCCTGAAAATGTGGGTGTTCATTTCTTGACAATCAGGCAACGTACAGTAAAAAATCCTGCAGCAGATTGCTGAAGCATGAGAAATTGCTGACATTGGGATTCAGTCTTCATTGCCACAGAGCTAGTAAGGTGTGACAAACACCAGCAAGAGTGGACAGCATTACTAAGAAATCAGGAGACTGTGAGCAATGAAAAATAGGCGTAGCCCACAGGTATGTGAATCTGGGTTGACCTAGCAATGGAAGGCAAAACAGCACAGGGTCACAGATTGGGTGAGAAATTATATGTCAGGCATTTCGAACAAAGTAGTAGGATTCCTGCTGGCTACACTCTGTCTTGCCTATAGTAAAGGC
The DNA here is from genome assembly GCF_030684315.1 of Stegostoma tigrinum. Classification (NCBI taxonomy): domain Eukaryota; kingdom Metazoa; phylum Chordata; class Chondrichthyes; order Orectolobiformes; family Stegostomatidae; genus Stegostoma; species Stegostoma tigrinum. Next base: position 28,502,387 of record NC_081379.1, read on the forward strand.
TAATGAGAGTTGGTGAGGGAAAGTGAGAGCCATTATCATCCGAGCTCTCTTAACATTGTTACCTGGGCCTGAGTTCTGACCAACCTGTACAGATCAAATGATTCGAACAATGATACGCAGGGCAATGCAGCTGCTTCACAACACTTTTGAAACTGAGTTTTTTGAACCTTCATCTCATTTCCACTTAATGGCCTCTGCAGGAATAAGCTTCGTGCATTAATTTTGTTTCAATATTATTTATTTTTCAGACTTCACACACTTAATTGGCAAGAAAATGGTCTTTGTGTACTTTTTTAAAAAGTAATTAAAAAGCAAAAATAATCAATCTGTTTCTTTCACATAAGTCAGTAGGTTATTAGCTATGCATTATTATTCCAAATAGCTGTTTGAACATACTTTATAACATACTTAAGATTGCCATTAATTAACTAGGAATTTGACTGCACTGTAGAGGAAAAGAGATGTATTCAGTATGTTGGAAGACCTCATGCCTATGTGCTGAAGAAAATAATGGCGGTATTGTGTTGGTACAGCAATGTTTTCATATCAGCATTTAAAGCTGTGGATGGTTATTAATTCTAATGTCAAAACAGCTGCTGCTATGTCAGAGAATTGTTACATATTGCACAGTCAATGAGATTCTAAACAAGCAACCTCAATTTGCTTGGGCCATGAATCCAGATGTTCGATTGATAAGGTGCCACAATTAGCAGGGACTAGCTTTGTATTCATTAGTGCATCATGCAATCAGCTGTAACTCTTAGATGCCATCTGGAGCTTAGCTTACCTCACATTATGACACACAGATGGTGCTTCCTTGAGAGCCCTGATCACACTTGGTTGAAAAAGCCAATGATGCCTCTAAGTTGGTGCATTTGTATCACAGAAACCCCTTAACATATACTTTAAGTAACACTGGATCAGTTCTGAGGAACAATTGAATGGGCTTATTTAACAGGGCAGATTCTGAAGCAACTTGAGTTATGTTAAAACACCTTACATGGGCCAGACCAAACCCTACCATGATGATGAAGCTTAAACCTACATTGGTTGTTGAGTGTAAAACTGTTTCTTACATAAACATTGAGACTAAAATCACTTCATCAATATTGAACTGAGCATTACAATCAATCAGAGAGGCCCAATGAAGCCCTTTTCTCTTTACTATATAAAACAGGTATTTGGTAGAGCAGGAACTCATAGGGAACAACTGACATTTTCAAATACATGAGAGTCCAGACTTGGAGGACAAGATATGTGGCTGAGTTACCTCAGCTTTGTATTGTTCAGAATCAGGTAGAAGGGGAAGGATAAAAATCTGTTTGTTGCAATGATGTACACATTCACCCAAGAAATTCGCTTACATACAGGATTGTCATAATCCAATCAGAACTTCCACAGGGAAGTGACATTTGACTTACTCCAAGATAATAAAATGTGAGGCTGGACGAACACAGCAGGCCAAGCAGCATCTCAGGAGCACAAAAGCTGACGTTTCGGGCCTAGACCCTTCATCAGAGAGCCTAGAGTCTAGGCCCGAAACGTCAGCTTTTGTGCTCCTGAGATGCTGCTTGGCCTGCTGTGTTCGTCCAGCCTCACATTTTATTATCTTGGAATTCTCCAGCATCTGCAGTTCCCATTATCTCTCATTTGACTTACTCCGTCCTGTAAATCTGGTGATGCTCCCACAGTCTCTTGCAGATTGGGTTTAAACTCACCTGCTTCAGCTTGTTGATTTATTGTGTTTTTCTCCCCACACAAGTTTTACTCACAAACATGGATCATCTTGTGTAGTACTGCATGAGGCTCATGGAAATGTTTTCTGCACTGTTACTAATAGTGCTATTTAAATGGTTCCTAGGTGATCCGCAAAAGATGTTTGAAGCAAACTAATCTGCATGTCTGAATATTCCAGACTCCGTTTTCCGAAGAAGGGTCCGGATCCAAAACGTCAGCTTTCCTGCTCCTCTGATGCAGCCTGGCCTGCTGTGTTTCTCCAGCTCCACACTGTGCTATCTCTGAGTCCAGCATCTGCAGTATTTTACCTATAGCTATGTTTCTGAAGCCACTTCTGCTTTTCCATCAATTTTGCTATCTGGTCAAAAGGATGTTATAGTAGAAACAACTATTCATCAAACTTAGTGCCATGATTGTAATGAGGGCAGCCAACTGAATCTCATAGAATATGAGATAATAAAATGTGAGGCTGGATGAACACAGCAGGCCAAGCAGCATCTCAGGAGCACAAAAGCTGACGTTTCGGGCCTAGACCCTTCACCAGAGAGGGGGATGGGGAGAGGGAACTGGAATAAATAGGGAGAGAGGGGGAGGCGGACCGAAGATGGAGAGTCTCTTCGGTCCGCCTCCCCCTCTCTCCCTATTTATTCCAGTTCCCTCTCCCTATCCCCCTCTCTGATGAAGGGTCTAGGCCCGAAACATCAGCTTTTGTGCTCCTGAGATGCTGCTTGGCCTGCTGTGTTCATCCAGCCTCACATTTTATTATCTTGGAATTCTCCAGCATCTGCAGTTCCCATGATCTCTCATAGAATATGAGTTCCCTAATTGGGGCTGTTAATCCAGTCCAATCAGGAAGCCCTGGCAGACGCACAAAAAGAGTTGACACTCTGCGTGCCGACTCTGACAAGACTGTGCCAGAGTCAAGGACTTTCCACATGTAAATAAAGGGTGACTTGGTGACCGATTGTGTGGAGTTATTTTACTTAGCACCTTACTGACATGTGTACTGGGCAAATAACTTCTCAGTATTGGACAGATATCCTAACATTGTCTACTGACAATCAGGGCTGGGCTACTTAAATCGAATTCGCTCTATTGTTACATGTACTCAAATAAGTACAATGAAAAGTTTACAAGTCACACGTAAGGCGCCATCTTATGTACAAGGTACAAAGGTACAGATTCTTCAGTATAAGTGAGAAGTGAGCATTCAAATAGTAGTACATGCCTCCACTCTGTACTACATGTTGCTGAAGTTCAGCAGGAATCTTGTGAATTTTCTGTCTCACATTCCCAGAAGCACAGAGTTGTCACAGTGCAGAAGCATGTGCATTGAGAGTCATTAATTTCTACTCATTCATTAATGGCCAGGTGAGGAGGAGTCTTGAACTCTACCTTTTTAACCCGTCTTGGCCAGTCACAATGTTCTTTTTCTTTTTAGCACATAAGTTGTCATACTTGAATTACCATACAATTTGCTAGAAAATAAAGGAACAAATTATTTAGGTTTCCTTGTGTGAAAGAACAAAGAATTTTATTTCATACATGTGTGAATTATACAGATAGTGTACTAATCTTGATGCCGACTCAACAGCCTGGATTTGGCCCCTGTAGGTAAAGAAAGGGTAAATTCAAAGCCGAAGGTCTAATTTATCTCACGAGTCTCTCAATGTTTGCCTAAATCTATAGTCAGTGCAAATAATTTGGGTCCCTGTTTCTTAATTTTGAAAATAAACATTTTAGTCCATTAAGGACCTTGACAGTTCATTGTTTCTACTATTGTAAGTCTCTAGAGAATAGATGGAATAATAGAGATATAATTTTACCTGAGGTCAGGATCTAAAAAGCTGGCCAAATGTCCAAATCTCTTCATATTCTGGGTTAATGCTTTCCTGGTTGGGGGTGGTATCTGTTCCATTTCGTGCTATATCACTATATCACTTTGTGATGTGAAAACACTTTATTGTTAACTTTTGTTGAGAAGTCACATGTAATATATTGAAGTTCATTTGGAGTACCAAAGAGCTATCTGGACTGGTTTTCTTTCTAAAGTGGTTATGAAAAGATATTGGGATATTTTAAAGGCACATTTTGGAAGTCAGATAGCATAAGCTAACTGCTTAGATTGGTTTACTGAAAATCACAAACCTGGAGTTTATAACTTTACTTTGGATGCTGTTTGGAGTTCAGATGGGGCACAATCCATTGTGTGTTAGCGAGAGAATCATAGAATCCCTGCAGTACAGAAAGAGACCATTAGGCCCATCAAGTCTGCACCAATCCTCTGAAGAGTGTCGCACCCAGACACACCCACCCCAACCCTATCCCTGTAGCCCAGCATTTGCCATGGCTAATGCACCTATACATTCCTAGACACAATAGACATTTTAGCATGGCCATTCGATCTAACTTTAGACTGTGGGAGGAAAACACAGCACTCGGAGGAAACCAATGTCAACACAGGGACAATGTGCAAACTCCACACAGCCAGTCACCATGGAGGGAATTGAATCCAGGTCCCCAGTGCTGTGAGGCAGCAATGTTAACTATTGTGCCACTGTGCCGTGGAAGCTATTTGACTCATCCTCAGACTTTCTGAGCAAACCCTTTTGGAGAGTCCAGTTTGAGATCTGAAAAACAAATGCAGCTGTCCTCCTGAAAAGCTTTTGAATTCTTGGCAGCTTCTGAATAAATTGCATTCCAGTAACAACTGCTTTGTTTACTAACTCCTGTTAACGTATGCCAAGACATCAACTGAAAGCCATCTTAAACATTTCATACCTTTATCTATTGTTCCTCCAATAACTACCCATTATTTGGCAAACTTTTTTCTCAAAGTTAACTTTTACAAAGAACAATCTTTTGTTCAATTTTAATTGGTATATACAATTATACGTGCTGAGCTATGTAGAAAGGTAATTTTTATACTTTCCTACTTCAAACGATGTTCATCTTATTTAAATCTTTTGTCAATGAAATCATGTTTTCACAATAAATTAATAACTTTGTTTATTAAAGAAGCCAAGTCAATGGATTTTTAATGCTAAACCTAATATCAAGAAAGTATTTAATTAACTATGTTGATAACTGGATAAAGCAATTTAATGTTTTGTTGTCACCCATGAAGTGGTGAAACTAGAGAGTGCACTCACCAAAGTCCCGTGTAACAATTCTTTGAAACATAAAAGAATTGTGTTAATCAAGTAGGGATGATTCACTTCACGGGATTAATTTTTCAGATAGGATTGTATCATACAAATTATAGAAATTTGCTTTCCTTGTACTATCTTCTTCACTAATATTACCTGTATTTAGCACTCTACTTTTCAGTCATGTCCTACTGCTTTACATGTTTCCCAAGTCTTCTGAATGGTAGATACTGAGTTCACATGCTCTCCCTGGCTTTCATGAAACTTTCACAATACTGTCTATTCACAAAAAGAGTGTTACGGACAGGGTCAGAAAGATAAACTAAAATCCCAATTCCCTTCCCTTCTGTCCAATATAAGCTTGGTCTATTTTTGAAATGGGGGATGTTTTGAGTTAGCTAGTGTGTGGTCAACTTAAAACCACCAGTACCAGACTTTCACAGGTTTAATGAAAGAAGATTACTTATTTGTATAATCATCCCAAAAAATCTGATTGCAATGGTCACACAGCATTCACTCAAGAATGATGTAATGAAAGAAGATAATGCACTTCACAAGTAGGAAAACGAATGACTGGTTAACAGTTCCCCATCTTTGAGACTTCAGTGAAGAAAAATGTTTTTACTCAGTCTGGAATTATAGTTCAGCTACATTTACAGGATTGTGGTCAGATTTAGAGTAACTGCGGGTTCTTTTGAATGACGATTATCCAGCAGGTCATATAGGCATGTACTCATAGCTGTTGTATCAGAAGGTCCAATTTCTTTTCAGTTGAACTTGAAACTGAGAGGCTTTCAAATGAACATTTCAACCTCATGATTCTTGAAAGGCAAAAGTGCAATAATCTTTATTCATAGCTGTGGCATAATTCGTGTTATTCAGCTGACTGACCTCTCTTCTGACTCTTGTAGTAAAAGTTTTTCAGTATCAGAGAACCAGTTCCAATCACATAATCAATAGGCATTGGTATGTAATAGGAGGTGATACATCACATTATGGCATAGAGGCATAGGACAGGATTTCTATCCTCAAAGCAGATAGTGGGAGGGGGGAGAATTCCCAGCCTCCTGCGTCTACATCAGTGAAGACCTGGACTATCTTTATTGCTGGGGGTGAAGGGCTCTGGTTGAAATTTGGCCAGATGACCTTCAAAAGACTTCAGAAATGCAGTCACAGAGAAGGCTAGCTAAAGTTACAGGGACTGCCAGCTGTGAAGCAGGACGTTCAAAAGGCTCACCTTGCTGCTGTGGAACTTTGTCCTAGCTGTAACAATAAAATAGGCCATGCGCACCCTTCACTTCTTATCCCAACACACTCCCCATCCACACCTCTTCATAGCCTCCAATTACAACTCATGCCGCTTATCTCCGGCATGGCAAGGAATGTCCCTGCTACCGTATTGTACCATATGTCATCATATCATGCCCATTCACCCATTACAGATGATATAGAAAAAAAGAACCCTAATGTACTAAGGTGCAAGTACTGGAAATACATCATAATCCTGATTGTATTACATTAGGCAACCCTAATGTGACAGATAGACATGTAAAAAGAGTTAATAAGAATTCACTTACATGTTAAAAAACAATCAATTCACTGCAGCCTTGTAAAAGTCTCAACATTCCAGATCCTTTAAAATTTCAATACATGAAACTGCAAGTTACTTGAAACAACTTAAGCCTATCAAAGCTAACATTATGACATTAACAGAGATTGGATAGCCAAGAGTGTCAAACAAGCTGCATTTCAGGTGTTTTAGAATTGTAAGGTTGCCTGGACTTCAACAGTATATCTGTGGGTAGCATAAGGGGCCAAGGAAGGGTGAGATGAGGGGAATAACATTGCATAAGGCACAGGAGGCTGACCTTTTAAACTTTGGTTCCAAACGTTACCCTCAAATGGATTATGGTCCATAACACACTCATGTGCTGTGACTCACAAAGATTGAAAAACCCAAACTAGCTCCATGAAAATTGCAAAGGAGTAAGCTATACTTAGCCTTTGCATTAGAGCTAGCCAAGTTCAAAGTGTCAACTTCAAGCTTGCAACCTGAAGCAGCCCAAAACTCTAAAAAAGCTCTGCTGAAAATCAGAAACCCTGTGAATGAGTTTGGGAATCCCCTGAAATTGGATACCAGCTTCCATTTTGAAAGGGCTTTTGAGTCAGCCTGACTCAAGGAAAATCTGGCCCATTAAGTCTCAGGGTGCAATGTCCCTTAGTTATTGAGTATCCGTCAACAATAGAAGCAAGGAAATTTCAGAAAGGAATACTACTGAAGTAGGTCCATCCAAGGAGGGAAGGGAGACCCCAACCCATTATAATTCAACTTGTAACTTTTCAGAAACTTGATAGCTCAGGTTGACATTGCAAAGTTCATCAGTATCTTTTTATTAAGAAAATCAATTTTCAATTTTCAAATTCAAGGAGCTATTCTTTTTCATTTGTCATTGTTTCAATAAGGCCTAGTTCATGAAAAGTATAGTCAAAGTGTTAAGCACACAAAAATTAGATTTGCAATCCTTCTTGTAACTTATAATGAGCAATTGGATTGATGGACACCTTGATTTTTTTATTGTTCTGTGGGAGATTGTGCTGCTATTTTCTCAGTAGGTTCCAAATAATGACAGACATAGGTTATTAGCATTTTTGTGAACAACAAGAAAAACACTGCCACTGGGACACACCTTTCTCTCAACAATTCTACTTTTGGTTAATTAGTACCTTGTTTCAGAGAAGACTGTTCAAAATACCTTAATTATAATCACTTATAATCAATGATTACAACTAAAGCTTCTCTTAGCTAGTCCACTCAGTTAATTAAAACCTATTGTAATTGATACATAGGAGCTAATTTATACTCACACAGATTTTACATAAATCCCAAAGAAGAAACAGATTTAAGCTAGAATCATCATGCAGATCCCCAAATTCCAAACCTTGAAGATTATTTGCATCATTGAAATAATCATTCTTCATTCCACTGTCCTGTGGTAAACAACTAGATAACGTGCAGTGGACCATTGGACCATTACTTTTGCTTTTCTGCTAGTCTATTGGTCTAAACACAGTGAATTGTTACTGAATAAAATAATTAGGAAGTATATATGTATAAGATAAAGAACATTTCCCTGTCCTGAGACCAAACTTGCATTTAGGAAAAAATACCTTTAAATAAACTGTCTTTATTGATTTCTTGCATACCACCAAATTTAGAAAATCCAATAATTCATTCCCTGAAACTTAAGTTTTTTATCCATGATACTTGTATAATTCTCCCAAGCGATCTAGTATACTTCAATAAATGCCTGAAGCTAAAATGTTGCTACACTGAAGCTTCATCATAGTGTGCTCACAGCAATGCTGATTTTTCAGTACTCTGTAAACCTTTAAGCCCATAAACAAAGCTTGTAATTCTTTCCAGTTTAAAAGCAGAACAAGCAATCATTCATGCATGCTTCAATGTCACCGTTTGTCATTGTTCAAGAGTCAAAGCATTTGATTCACCAATTTAATCCAATCCATATCTTGTCTCTCCAGACTGTTCACTTCAGCCCTGTCATAGAGGATGAATGACAATATACTAACAATGGTGAATTTAGGCTTGTCATTTTAAAGGAAATGAGTGCAACGAAACAGGAGGTAGTCGAAAGGTTTAGATCACTCATGGACTGATACATAGGAATATCAATAACTAATGTTCCTTTTAATTTTATATAACATTCAAGGGGAATTTGAGTCATAGTAAAATACAATTCTCTTTTGTCAACTTATGATTGGCAACATTTTCGAGTTGCCTAATGTAATACAATCAGGATTATGATGTATTTCCAGTACTTGCACCTTAGGACATTGGGCATTAGGAGGCCTAGAGAATTTGACACCACTATTTAACCAATCTTAGCCATATAAAACAGGCCACAAATGCATGATTGTAGTGGGCAAATGGTGATCTTATTGCACTATCATCTATATGACAACTGAGGCAAGAAACAAAGCTGATATATTTTGAGTTTAAAAGCAGGGATTGCATAGTTCCTATCCAAAGATTTGGGCACCCAATTTGTAAAGCCTGTATGAGTGCATTGTCTTGCATAAACACATTCTCTTTGGTGAGTTATTATCCAACCTTTACTTTGATAATTCTTTAGTGGACTGGAGTCTTCATTTGTTGCCTTTAACTTATTATGCACAAAATTGTCAAGACCCTGATCTACAGCTTTAACTAAACACTAAAAATTAGAAAGTCAGAAATAACCAGACGACTTGCATTGAAGGTTGCTGTGATTTTTGTCAGGAATGTTTCCTCTGCAGGAGGTCTCAATACCTCGGCTGGTACAAGGTTCCAAGAAGCTTTCCAATACTTTGCCTGATTTGCCATTATTCATGTTTAAGCATCCTTTACCCATACAACTGAATCACCAGCAGATGTCCTCTCAAATTATTATCATGCATTTTGACCCACTGGGTGGATTTTTCACCCTCATTTTACATCTAAACTACCAAAAAGGTTCAGCTTGTTTTGTTTTTAAAGGCAACATTGAGAGGCCGTACACAAGTGATAGGTTAATCAAACCACGTCATCTCATCCACTATGAAAACATAGAGCTCAGAATGGCATGTAGGCCATTTAATGAAAGGGTGAAGGGCAGCTTGGTGGTGAACTACCTCCACGCAGGCCGGTATCCTTCCACCAAGTCATTCTTTAATTACACATGGATAGTTCTTGACACTGAGCCAGCTCTCGAGGTGAACAGAACCCCTGTCACTCCTGCTTATATGTGTCAGCCAGGGCTCCCTGTTTGGTGCTGTTAATCCGATTCAATCAGGAATATCTGTTCTATGAGGTTCACCTGGCTGACCTTGTTACACTTCATTACAGGTGGCTTCCTGATATCTTCATGACATATATGCTTTGTAGCATTCCAAATTCAGCCATAAATTCACCCATTGGTGCACTTGTTCATCAGTGACATGACAGCATAAAAATCCTACAGTTTTGAACAGTATTACTTTTTATAAAGTTGGCATTAAAATTTGTTCACATTCTGTTGTGGAGCAGATTTCCAAGATAAAACAGCTGGCACTCAGGAAGGACAAGGACATGGCCTGACATAACAGAATGTACCAGGTACTCTTCAGCATGTATGGATCAGCAGAGAAATATCCACATTAGGAGACTAAGATGGAGACTTAGCAAGATCTATTCAATGAAAATCCAGTTGCTTGTTATCTCCATGAGAGTAAGTTCCACCAATCATCTCTCTGCTATTTCACACTCATGCTACTTTTGTCATTGCACTGACATCCTACCAATGCTCATGATATATCCCTCTCACTCTTTCATGCAGCATCTTCCCTCACACAAAGATTGACGGACTCCACTCACACACTTTGCACCATGCTGTTGCTGGCATATAAGCACCAGGCTGCATCCATAGATAAGTTGACAACTGCAATGAGCCACTAAGTGGAAGAGTGAAACTGAACACCCTGGGCACTGAGTGTTAGTGTGCTGTGAATTTCACTATCGAACAACTCATCTCTAGTTACACCTGCATCTGTTCTCACTCAGAATGTTGAAACCCAATTGTAAAAAAAGGAATTCAGACAAAGGAGCTTCAATCAACTACAATGCTAAGAATCTCAAAACACAACTTTTTAATTATCAACATCAGCACTACCAGGAATCTTCACTGCCTTTGCTGCAATGCTCAACTATCTGCTTTTTATGAACAATTTGGAGACGAATCTATATAAACTCGTGTTTTTTAAGCTGTTGTATTTTTGGTGACATCTCTTAAAGATCACAGATATCTCCATTATGTTCAACATTGCACAGACATACTTTCCAGATGAAACACACTTCACCTGCACTTCCCAGAATCTGGTCTACTACATTTGCTGCTCACAATGTGGTCTCCTGTACATTGGGGAAAGGAAGCATAGACTGGGCGGCCGCTTCGCAGATGCTGCCGGACCTGCTGAGCTTTTCCAGCAACATCTGTTTTTAATCCTGATTTACAGCATCCGCAGTTCTTTAAGTTTTTATGAATTAAGGACTCTCACCCAGGAGATGGTCATAACAAAACACAGGAAGTAGTGTTATTAGATGACTACATCAGCTCAGTGAGGTGGCTGAAAACCAAAATGTAACCTCCATTGATCAAAATGTAGCCTTCACAGGAATCTAAAAGTAATGATATGTGCTTTCTTGCGCAGTTACAACAAATGTTTAGAAAGATCCGAAATAAATGTGTTCATTCATTGCAAGTGGAAAGTAATTTTAACTGTAGGGATGATTTGCTATATTTGTACAGAGCATTAGTGAGACCACATTGAGTGTACTGTACACTGTTGTGCTTTGCTTATTTAAGAAATGATGGCTGTATTAGGAACAGTTCAGAGAAGGTTCATTTGGCTGAGTCCTGGGTTGAAGAGGCTATTTCATGAGGAAAGGTTGGACAAATTGGATTTGTATCCATTGACATTTAGAAGAATGAGACAGAATTTTATTGAAACTTACATGATCTTGAAGGGACTGGACATAATGAATGTTGAAAGTGACAGAACAAAATCAGGGGATATATTCAGAAACAAAGGCGTTCTTCATTCAAAACAGAGGCAGGAAAGGTTTTGTTTCCTCTCAGAGGGTCATGATTTTGTGAAACATTCTTCCCCAGAGAGTAGTTAGGACAATGTCATTGATTAGTTTTGACTTATAAATGATTAGGTTCCTGACGACTGGGCGTTGTTGATGAAGAGTTGGAACCCCAGTTAAATGTCACTTCCTTTAGTGGGATCTTTTAAAAATATTGTAGTTCCCCACATACCAGCTGACTAAAATAGGCTAATACAGCACAGGCTGGGATCAAATGCTTCTTCCTAATCAGAGTAGTGCAGTGCTTAAGAAATTGAAGTAGAAGTAGACCATTTGGCCTTTCAAACTGCTCTGCTGTTCAATAACATCATGGATAATATTCTACCACAACAGGTAATGTCCAATCAGGAGAAGCCAATTCTGTTTCACTGTTGCTGTCTGGACAACATGATCAACAATTACTGTTCTTAATTTTATGCTTTTATGTGGAAAATTTATCATGTTTCTTGCTTTGTTACATTTCAAAAGTAATAGCTTTTTAAAAAATTAACATTTGATTTTGTTGATGTGCTGGCTTGTGATCTTTATGTTTTAATTCTGTTTTGAGAAGTTACTCCTAAGCAGTAGGAAACAGAGCAGGATCATATTAATCCTGTCCAGGTGAAGTGAACATTCTTTGTTTTTGCGAGTTGTCCTTGTTTTCGATCATGCTGAGACTCTTCTGGGATTCATGGGTTTCAGCCACCTCTCTAAAACACCTGTTCCCCATGAATGGACCCACTGATATTTGCTTGTGGAGGACAGTGTAGGCATTCCCCAAACTTGTTATCAACAGGTGCCCACACATTTACACTTTTCACTGGATGTCACTGCCTAATGGTTCTCCTCTTGGGTCGACAAAGTGGTTAATAAAGCCTCAGGCATCCTGGATGTTATAAACAGGAGCACAGAGTACAAAAGCAAGTTATAATAAAACATTAGTCCAAGCTCAACTGGAATGCTGTGTGACATGCTGGGCACCAGTCTGTAGGACAGATATGAAGGCATTGGAGAGAGTACAGAAAATAACACAAGAATAAAAAATAAGCTCATGAATAGAAAAGGTTTAGAGGGATATTGGCCAAGCGCAGATAGGTGAGACCAGTTTTGTTAGGGAACATGGTTGGCAAGGACTAGTTGGGCTGAAGGGTCTGTCTCCATGTGTATGACTCTATGACTGTAATAAAGAAGTCTAAGGACATCACGGATAAAGACCTCCCTCAGTGCTTTGCTGTCTGACCATACTGTAATGCGCCTGATCCAATGTACTTGCTGCTGAAGTTGTTTAAAAAGCACATCCTGAAGCAGACCATGGACTTGAATCTGCTGGAAGCTCCTCCTTCCACCACAAAAGGATTCCAGAATTTTCTTGATGAAGAGCGATTCCACCAGACCAAGTGTTAAATTTTTTTTATAAATATGATGAAGCACAAGGTGGGCTGATGGTACAATGGGCTCTGCCTGTGACACTGAGACTTTGGGATCAAGTCCCACCCTGAATGTAATGGGCAAGGAGGGTATAACAAACTGGTTGAGTATCAACCTAGAAATCCTACCAACATGTCAATGATAGCCAACAAGAGCACGAGTGATTCCTGGTCAGCAATATGTCAGAAAAAAGCCTCTTACTGTAACTGTTCATTGCTCCAGGCCACATGTTTCTAACAGGCTATGTCCCTTCAGGAGCTGGGAGTCTTTTAGGGCTGATTGGCCGAATGGTTGCTGTGGGTCAGTGTGGTGTGAGCTGCACAGAGTTCTATCCAAGTTCCAGCTGGGATGGGCTTGAAACATAGTGGAGACTGGGGAGCTGTATGTAATCCTCCTTCAGGGAGAAGACATTTTGACTGCACATCATCCTCTGTTAGATTTGTACAATTTCTTCTGCAACTTAGATATTTCCCCATGTATCATGTCCACCCTGACAATGTCAATCGGATTAGTAGGAACAAATGTATCTAACTGGATATTTTGGGTTACAAAATTTCACAAACCCACATGTTTGAATTGCATTGATTTGAAAGAAATCAATCTCATTAACAATATACATGAGCATGGACTGCTCCAACAAGATCAATGTCCAAATAGATTTGTAACTGATTATTTTGCCTTATAAACAAAGTCAATTTATGTTACAAAGAACGCATTCCTTAAAGGATTTAGAAAAGGATTTATCTCCAACAGACATATCAAAATGACTGAATGACTGACATTGGCTCAAGAATTATTTGACAATGGGAAATTTGAGCCAAGGAAAGAGGAAAGGTCAAGCAAAAGTAAAAACATATTTGAATCAAGACAAAGCGATAAAAAACTAAGACATTTATATTACAACAGGTAACAAAGTCGAAAGCATTGCCTAAGGAACTTAATTTATTAACAGCCATATATCATTTACTGGATGAATTCTGCTAAATACTGAAACAGAAACCTAAAATGCACACAGAATTGTTAATATAATATCATTGTTTATACATTGCTTGTTGCACTGATTGTGGTAAAGTGTGAAAATCACCAATTTAGACAAAGTTTTGTGATGTTTGCTATTATAATGGTGGCTAAAGCAGGCTTCAACAGCCTCCTATCTTTATATCTAGTTGAATTTAGTCACATAGATGAGTGATTCCATCAAATCTGACCGTACTCCAGAGAATTTACAGTGTGGGTGAAGATGATCAGAGCCAGTTTGGTTGATTGTGGTGTTTTTGCAATTGGCATATACACTGATGCTTGCCTAATAGGATATCATAATGATTTTTGCAGTTATTCTTCAGATTTCTAATTTTTGAATTAAATAATTTGAAAATTTGCCCAAGTAAGCAGTAACATGCATATCTGTGCACAGTGTAATAGATTAAACCATCAGACCGCTACCCTGGATGGAATAAGACATGTTATAACCAATTAATGATGCGATCGAATGCTTGCGGAGTTCTCTAAGTGTGGGTAGTACTAAGAAATATTTTATCAAATTAAGTGGTTGTTAAACATTTCCCATTTTATGACTGAGGTCAAGTTGACACCATCGAAGAGATTTCCAATGGTCTAAACTCTCCTTGATGCAAAACTGCACCAGCCGTCAAATAATGTGGATTGACACAATATGTCTGTAAGAGGATAAAGGTAGAGTCACCATCATCGCACCAGACCGTAGAGCAGCTCTTCCATTAGCGAAGTGACTGGTTGGTAGTTTAACCTGAGGGTCACCACATCTCAGGTGAGGGAAGAGGGTGAGAAGGTAAATCCTTCATGGTCATGTCGGCCAGTGTGGGAATTGAACCCATGCTGTTGGTGTTAATCTACATCATAAACCTGCCATCTGTAATCCTCCCTATCATTAGATTAAAGAATTAATACGTTTGTTGCCAATTTCATTGTAGCCTTTACCCCAGTGAATGTTGGCCCAGAAAGTTCAAAGGGGAAAAAGCTGTTGCTGACTGGAGTTGTTTGTCCAGCCCTCGAGGCAATTACCCAAATTTGGAATCCCCCAAAATATTCTCACTTCTGAGTGGAGGTAGATGTTTTGTGTGATTCTGACTCATTTAAGCTCAGTGGTTACCCAGGAAAAAGTTAGAGGATTAACTGCTCTAACTCAGGGGTATCCATTAAACTGAATTCACAATTCACCATCAATCCACCCCCAACCCCAGCTCCTCCAGACCCAAATCGATCCCTATCCAATCGTACACAGCAGTCTGCCCACAACCCCAGCCTGATTCTGTCAGGAATGACACTGCCACTCTGAGCCAACATCACCCCTCCTGTCACAAAAGCCCCTGACCAACATGTCCGTGCAGACCAGCTGGCCCCCACCCAATCCCTCAACCTACCTCAACACTCATCCACATACCTAACATCCTAACCCTTCACCCACTGATGGCCCAGAAGTGATAGGACTAGCAGTTTGCACAAATCCCTGTTGTCACTATTTGAGACTCAAAACCAGACAAATTGTGTTTGAACATTCTACATGTGATACAACCAAATGTATCAAACATGAAAGGCTTCTCTCTGCAAAATGCAGCAAGATTTCTCACATTATTCTCTGAGATTCATTGCCTCATTACCTTAGCAGGTACCTTTATGCTACTCCACCCATCACAAGTTCCCTCTCACCAGTGGCGGGAGTACTTGTCACTGCCAGGAATCTCCCAGGGTTCCCTGCACCAGCACCACATGGTTGTGCACCAGGTCTAGTGCTACCAATCCTGAACTGCCCTGCACTGTTTCATCGTCTGAGCTATTGCTCCAGAGATTGTGCACAGAATTAAGCTGGCACCCTGATTTGCCCAGCAGGGACCTGCAGCTCCCGATGAATGGCCAAAGACCCTTCTCTGCTCCATGAGGACAAGTGTCACCTCTCATCTCTGTGCTACCTCACACTGACTCTATGTCTGCTATTGTACCCACCACCCACCAAGGCTCATGATCTGCCTCTCTCTCTCTCTTGCATGCAGCATCTTTCCTCCCTCAAAAGTTGGAAGACTCCACCCACAGTGTTTGCATCATGCTGTTTCTGCCACGCCAGCCTCCAGCTGCCTCCATGGCCAAGTTGACAGCTGCTTTGGAGATCCACATCCAGCACACTCAGTGTCTGCTGGATACATGCACAGATCTGCACTCTATAGCTCAACACTAACAGTAACACAATAGGGGGACCAGGGACCTAAACCTTCCTCCAGCTGACCCTTCATCACAAGGACACAGGGCAATGCTACCGGGTACACAGTGCCAGACGAGGAACCAAATACAGGCCCCTTGTAGATCTGTCAGGACACTCCAGTGATGCCTTTGTCCCTCACTTCTACCCCGCCTGCCACCCTCAGCTGCATTGAAGTTCAAGGTGAAAGGGGTGCAGCTGTCTGTAGGCAGGACAAACTCAGCATACGTGCCCTCTGCAGCCACAAGTATCCTCAGGGTTGCCCAGGCAAAATTTCAACATCCTCCAATGAGGAACAGGTTTTTCCTGTAAAATCCCAGGATTGCACTTAGACAGAGTGAGGGTGCAAGAAAGAAGACCTTGAGAGAGCACATAGGTGACACAGGTGAAACTTCATTGTATGTACGTCCTCACGTTTGTAGATATATGTTCACTTCTTTATCATCAGGCTTGTGAGCAATGTCATTTTAGCAACAGCAACAAAAACAAAGGTCAAGAGGCTTGTTATCCCTTGTGCTCCACAATGTTTTACTGTCTGATGCGTGAAGTGAGCAGCTCCTACACCATGTGCAGGCTGTGGGAACTTGGAAGCTCATTGTCACTTTGGCAATGCAAGTGAATCTTTCTAGGTCAGAATTAATAGCTTGTGCATCCCAGCCATTAATAGGATTGATTGATAATTATGCGCGATGATGCTGAGAATGCTCAGGGCCAGGATTCGTACTCCAGGTGGTAAGTCACTGTGTGAGCTGCATATGCAGCATTGTTGCAATATGTGGCTGGCTGTCTGTTTAACTTTCCTGTCCTCTGAAGGGTCTCACATCACACAAAAGCAGAGTCCCCTCCTTTGCAGAAACATTGACTCTCCCCTAACCCGGTGTGTGGGCAATCACTGTCCTTACGCATTTGTTATTTGGACAATGATGGAAGGCAACAGTGGTTGCCCTTCACAGGAGTGAATGAAGGACTCAGCTGCTCAGCTTGGCTGACATCCCCAGAGTCTTCACATTCCCTTCCTGCTGTCAGCCTCATTGTGCCAGCACCCTGAGAAATCCAGCTGGGCAAGTGGGACCCTGGTGATGGTGAAGACTTTACTGTCCTCCAGTGATTCACTCTTTAACTGGCCACAGAACTCGCTCGCATGTGAAATGAAATGAAGAACAGGTCAGCACGTTGGATCATGCAGCATTCCCTCAGTAATACATGGAAGTGTCAACCTGGTTTTTGTGCTCAAATCACCAGAGTGGAACTTCAATTCATAGACTCCTGACACAGAAGGTCCATCCAGAAAAGCCACCATGGAGCATCACAGATATGAGAACACTTCAATGCCAAAGTAGAAAAACCAAGCCAAAATGTTTTGTTCTTGTGATGGAAATTAAATAAATCCCTTTTAGAATTTCCCTCTAATTGGCTGGAAAGATGTGGAACCATTAATATAATGATTCAAATTTATATCATGTCTGAAACACGATACAGATTTACTTTTTTGATTTATTTTATTGGATTCTCTGTTACTTTAAGTTCTTCTGTGTCAGGAGTTTATGAACTGAAGTTCCACTCTGGAGATGTGAGCACATAAGCCAGGCTGACCCTTCCATGCATTACTGAGGGAATGCAGCGTGATCGAAGGTCCTGGCTTGGTCATCAAGCTTTAAATCAAGCTCCTCAGACAGCAATGAAGACTCCATGGCACTATGTTGAAGAGGAACAGGAGAGCACTCCAAGTGGAAATACTGTTGTGGAATCTTTTATATTCCCCTGAAGAGGAGGAAGGGAGATGGTTTTACGAATGCTGTCAGCAAGGTGACTCAATCCAAGCCACCAGGCTCCAGCCACAGATATCAAATCCCCAGTGGAAAACAGATTCTCCCAGTAACAGTAAAGCCAAGGAAAAGGGCTAGCAGCAAAAATATACCAACTCAAGACTGAAGGCCAATTCTGAGCTACCTACAGAAGAGTTCTTTGATTTGACTATGGACAAATTCACCCTGCATAACACTCAGCCTGTGGGCCACTGTGGCTGCCACAGGAACTGGACAAAAGGCTCAATTCCCCAAAAAGAGGATGAGGATATTAGGGAGGAGGAAACTCGCCTTGTGCAATCGAGCTCAACTCTATTGGGTTCTACACGTCAGACAGTCCTGATTGACACCCAGTTCCAGTAGAAGAAAGCTGGTGCAGTAGACCACCAGAGGCTATGGAATTGTCACTTTTCATGACGCCAGTATTTGGTTTGCATTGTGGGGTGAACCACAGCTTATCTGGGTTTTGCTTGTGTTTGTTTTCACTAGCTGGATGTAAAGTTTCATGTCTGATTTCTTACCTGTGGGTGATGTTCCCCAATTGGATGCACTGTCGAGTGGGTATTGGTGTCAGAGCAACAGTGACTTAAAGAAGGTGTTTAGCTGGAATATAACTAATAACTGGTAAACTGTGTGGCCTGGCAGTTTAACAGTAATAAGGGTAAGAGAATGGGGTTGTACCTGTGAGGGTATGTCGGTCATGCCAGCTGTGAGTACCATGGGATTGTGGTTGCTGTGCTTAAAGTTGCCATTGAGAGGCAACACAGGATTGGCAATGTTAAACCAGGTGCACAGCAGCCTTTTGAAGTTGGTGCTAGTACAAGGGATGCCAGTCACTTGATAGATGTCTACAGAGTGGCAAGTTGTTCTGGGAACAGCAGGTGGTAGGATGGGGCTAGAATCAGACAACAGGGAGTGGGGAAAGTAGTTAATGAAGTGAGTTTGATGAGAAGTCTTACCAGGCCCTGCAGCCAAAACCCTCCAAAGAAAGCTCAACGCAATTGGCACTCAGCCTAAAAAATGCAAAATAAAAAATCACCTCTACGGCTCTATTCTACCTGCAACAGCCAGAATGTACAGAATCAGAAGCTGGCTTCAGTTAGTGTTAACCTCACCATGAAGTTAGGATCCTGCCTGAGAATACAGCCACTCAACAGCTCAGTAAATGCTGAACTGCATACCATGCAGACTAGCAGCCAGCACACTTGTGTGCTCCCTGCGGCACGGAATCATGGAATTGTTACAGTGCAGGAGGTCATAAACCACAAATTGTCAGCACCAGCTCTCCAAGCGAGCAATTCACCTCATGCCGTGTACTCATCTTCTCCTCCTGCACATTCTTCAGTTTCAGCCAACTATTTCGCTTTTGGACGCCTCAATTGAACACATCTCCAACGACAATATTTTCTCATTGTGGGGAAACTAATGGGTACAGCTTTGAAAATATGAGTTCTTTCATTTAGTATGGAAACTAGGAGAAGTGTATTCTCGAGGTTTGTGATTCTTTGAACTTTCTTCCCCTGACAGCAGTGAAGACAGGGTGATTGGATGTTTTTAAGGCAGAGGTGAATAGATTCTTGCTTGATTAGTTAGGGAGCCAGAGGTTATCATCAGTAAGTGGGAAAATGTCCACAATCAATTCAGCCGTAACCTTATTGAATGGCAGAACAAGGTCAATGGGCTGAATGGTCTACTCTTGTTTATAATTTGTTTGTTCATAGGTATATATGAGAGAATATTGAAGAAGTTTCACTCTTGGGACTCTGGATTGACATCTGGAGAAGCCAATGGGGCAGTAATCTCTGATCATCTGGGGCCACATGATGGCTCAGTGGTTAGCGCTGCTGCCTCACAGCACCAAGGGCCCAGGTTCAATTCCAGCCTTGGTGTACTGCCTGTGGGGTCATTTGCACATGCTGCCCACGTCTAATATTCTCGAGTAGATTTGTAGCTCAGGTTGTAGATGATGTGGGTGGTTCGCTCGCCGAGCTGGTTCATTAGTTTGCAAACATTTCATAGCACACAGACAGCACAAAGGACAGCAAAACACAATGGCCGCAGAATGGTGAAGGCAATGATTACAATGCCCACCATCAAGTCACAGATATGACAGGGAAGTTATGCACCAAAAATCCCCATACCTAGCCATAACCAACTCACAGTGGACAACAGACTTAGAACAAGTCGTCAACATCAGTCACAAAAAACCAAAACCAAGAAAAGACAAATCTTGTAAGAAAAACTACCCAAACTGACCAAGCAAAGCCATCTGGATAAGAAATCAATCCAATAGAAAACTAACCAACACAGAGAAAGCTGTACTAATATGTGGACTCAATTACAAACGCAGAGATGCTAACAAGACAGAGCTCCTAGCTACACTCAAATCCACACTGAAAGCCAACAACATCCACGAAGAAACACAACAAACCATAAGACAAACAGTGGTCCCAACACTGACCAGAAGGAACAAACTTAACACAACAGAAAGGAAGGCCCTGGAAAGACTGTAAAAAGGCAAAAACATCATCATCCTACCAGCAGACAAAGAGTATATAACAGTAATTCGTAAGAAACGAGACGACATCACTAAAGCACAGACACCACTCGCCGACACAAATACAAAACTGATAAAGAGACCTGACACCGCAACTGGGAAACACCACCATCCACACGCTACAGGGACTTAAACAGATCGGACAAATTGCCAATAGGCTACGTAAAAATTAAACCTGAAGGGGCAAACATTCTCCTGATTCTACGGCGTCCCTAAGGTACACAAACTGGAAGTACCCCTCAGACCCATAGTCTCCCTCCCAGGCGTGCCCAGGTGAACACACGCTTAGCCAAGGAGTTACAACAAAGACTAAAGCGCCTCGTCAACAACTCAACCCACTCAATCCACTCAGCCCAGGAGTTCCTCAAATCACTTAAAGACATAAGAATAGACAAGGACGCGACCATGGGGTCCTTTAAGGTTATTGCCCTATTCACATCAATCAACATACCACTAGCAAGAGAAACACCAACGACACTACTGAAGGAACCAGACTTGAATAACACCATCTCCACACACAACACACTGAAATTACTGCACCTATGCCTCATGACCTACTTTTCCTTTAATGGCCAGATCTATGAACAAATCAATGGGACACCTATGGGGTCATCCGTCTCCACGAAGCAGAAGTGGAGATGCAGACATTTGAAAGCATGGCCCTTCTGCAGATCCAACCTAAACTAAGGGTCCGATACATGGACAACACTTTCGTCACCATCAAACGGACTAAACAAGACAAGACACACCAACTAATAAACAACACTCTGACCGACATCAATTTCACCAGGGAAGAAGAAAAGAACAAACAGCTCCCAATCCCTGGATGTGTTGATAGAACGCGTGAACAATGGGGAATGTCTGACCAACGTACACAAAACAGCCACACACATGGATCAAGTCCTAAATTTCAACAGTAACCACCCCAACACCTATAAACGGAGTTGCGTGAAAACACTGTTCAAACAAGCCACAACACACTTCAGCAACGCGGAACTATGCCAAGAAGAAGAAGAATGCTTCTACCAAGTATTTAAGGACAACAGATACCTGAGCAGCTGGGTCTGACAATGCCTGTCACACAAATAACAACAGGAATACAATACACCCCGACACTCTCATCATGTTACTGCACATCAAGAATGTATCCGAACTGACCACATGACTCCTACAGCCACTGGGCATCACAGTGGCACACAAACCTACGTCAACCCTAAGCAACTGCTAACATCGTGGAGCCAAAGACCCCTTACCCACTATGGACAGAACCAATGTGATTTACAAGATTCCATGCAAGGACTGTGACAAACATTACATTGGACAGACAAGAAGGAAACCGGTCACGAGAACACATGAACACAAACCAGTAAAAAAAGACACAACCAGTGATCACTTGTCTCCATTCACATGGATAAGGAGAACCACCAGTTTGACTGGGACAACATCAGGTTCCTAGGACAGGCCAAACAGAGACAAGCACGGGAATTTCTAGAGGCCTGGTTCTCCACCAAGAAGGCCAATGATAAACACATAGAATTAGACCCTGCACATACACCACTGTGAAGAACAAACAGAAATGAGGTAATTCACTCCAGCAGACCCCAGAGTTTAAACACCTGGCAGGAAAATACAACAACACTTCATTGGAGGCTGCACTGATGATGTTACCCAGCAGGGTAATGAAACATTTGCAAACTAATGAAACAGCTCAGTGTGCAAACCAACCACATCTCCCCATGTCTGCATGGGTTTCCTCTCACTGTATAAAGATGTGCAGGCAAATTGTCCATGCTAAATTGCCCATAGTGTCCAGGGGTGTGAATGTTAGATGGCTTAGCCTTGGAAAATGCATGGTTCCAGGGATGTGGTGGGTCTGGGTGCAATGTTGTTCGGAGGATTGGTAGCGGCTGACTGGCCTGCTTCCATATAGAAGGGATTCTATGAGATTTAAACTTCAGTGTGTGAAAATGTTTGCTCACATGTCACTTTTATTTCTGATGCTAATTATTTTAAATCTGTGACCTCTTGTTCTCAATCCTTTCACAAGTGGGAATGGTTTCTCCCATCTCTATGTCTCAAATTCCTTATTCCCTAGAATAATTCTCATGAATTTTTTTCTCTATCCTCTGTAATATCCTCACATCTACCCTAAAGTGTGGTGCCCAGAATTGGATATAATTTTCCAGTTGGGCCAAACTAGTGGCTTACACATGTTTATTATAATCTTGCTTTGCCACACTTTCTTCTGTTACTGAAGCCTAAATTGCTGTATGCCTTATTAACCTGTCCTTCCACATTCATTGTGGTACTCACATATACACTCCTGCGCTCTCTTTAGAGTTGCATCAGTTAGATTGCATTGTCTGTACATTTCCTTCCTACTAAAATGAATCACCTCACACTTCTCCACACTGAGCTTCATTGGCCATTTGAGTACGTCCTTCTGAAGTTCTACCCCAACCTCCTCACAAATCATAAAATCCAAAAGAACCGCAGATACTGGAAATCAGAAACAAAAACAGAAATTTCTGAAATAGCTCAGCAGGTCCAGCAGCATCTGTGGGGAGAAATCAGACTTAACGTTTTGGGTCTAATGAGCCTTCCTCAGAACTGATGGTAGCTGGGATCCTCACGGATCATAATGTTCTCAGGCATTACACCAAGTTTTAAATTGTGCCCAGTATCTAAGGTATAGTTGAATACATCTAATCAATACCTCAATGAAAGCAACCCTTACCCCCTGGGGAACTCCGTTACACACACTTATTCATCCTGAAAAACGTTAATTAATGACTGTCTTTTTGTGCCACTCAGCTTGTATCATATCCATGTTCGTACTGTCCTTTTTAATGCTATGACCTACAACATTGCTTCCAACTCTGTTGCACTGTATCAAAGGGCTTTTCGATGACCATTTACATGACATCAACAGCACTGCCCTGATCAGCCCTTTCTGTTTTCTCTTCAAAAGATACCAGCAAGTTAACCACAACTTTCCCTTAAACATTCCATCCACATAATATCACCAGCTCTTGCTAACCTGCTTTATCATGTCTTTCCCCAGCACATCAGACAGTTCAATACCCCATCTGGATTTACATATGCATATGTATTCTGAAACAAGTTGGGAAATGTTATTACATATCTCCAGGGCAAGTGGGACTTGAAGTCAGAGTTACTGACTCAGAGGCAGGGACACTGCCACTGTACCACAAGAGTCATATCACTTGGTATTACATTAAGGTGATGAAGTCCTAACTGAGGTGTGAAATATCAACCTTCTGATTTGAAGGCAAGGGTGCTGTCAATGAACACTCCACTTGGTATTGAAAATTCTATTGATGCTTTCCTTTATTCTTTTGGAAACTGTGGATTAATTCAAGCTAACAGAGTTGTTCTTTATTAAGTCTGCCTTTTCTCTTAAAGCTAAAATATCAATGTTCAGATTGATGTTCATGCTCAGTGTGATATAGTGCAGCCAACAAATTACGACATTGTGCTGAAACAATGAAAGCCGAATGCCATCTGCCAAATATTGTTCACTGTATTATCTAGCTGGGCAGTGGCAACAATTCTTTATTGTACTTCTGAGTTTTTTCAGAAAGCATGACAGACTCTCAATGGCCTGATAATAAATGAACCATGAATGGCAGGAATCAGTTTAACTTACATATTTGTGCATCATTTCTGACTCATGTGATGTGATAGCACTTTTCCAATGTGCAAAACTAACAATTTAATGCATTGAAGAGGAATTTAAAATATAGAATTTCATTTGTTTTTTGGTGCATCAAGGATTTTCCTTGTCTTCAAGTTTGAATTGGCAGGGAAGAGACTCAATCCGAATTTCATTCCAGTGGGCAATGCAACATTGGTGTGAACTTGGGTCATACAGAACACAAGTTTCTGGGTTTCCTGATATATATTTTTAATCTGTTTTGGAGGTACCTCTTGGGCAGACAGAACTTAAACTTGGATTTTCCAGCTATTGCTGCAGGAAACCATGCATCTTGACAACAACAGAATCACCATTGGCTGCAATCCATTCATGGTTAAATAGCTGCTGCAGTCATACAGATTTACAAATGACGAGCGCCCTTTACAGTGGAGGGTATTGCTTTCAGAAGCACAGCAGCTGGAGGAAGGAAAGGGGGAGGGTATCCATTTCAGAACCACTCCCCTGATAAATGGCTCATTGCAAACTCTTCTGCAAGAGCATCATCGGGAGGAAGAGCCTAACTGTGTTTTAAACTGTCACAGGTCATTGAAAACCAAGAGTGATTTTGAAAGTTGTAGGTATGTGAGCCTAATTCTGTGAGTCAAAGTTTATTCATATCTCCCAACTAGATCCAACATGTTGATGTGCCTGTTGGGAGTACAGCACTAAATTTTCAGTGAAAAGGATAATTGTTTTGCATAAATTTCGAACAAAAACTTTGTCTTTACCTTTCTATTTTGGACTTTCTACTGAAACGCTGCAAACCTCATTTCAGAATAATAAACTTCAAAAGCCAAGTTCAATCCTTACATTGAACACCATGTTGAGTTCCAGGCTACAATATTGATGAATGCTATCCTACCTACCATATCTTCTACTAGGTAGAAATATTTGATAGATCGGGGTCCATATGTCTTTCAATCCACGAAACTGCTAGTTGCTTTGAATAGAATTTCAGGTAAAAATATACTGCTGCATAAGCCTCTGTCCATAATCACATCTTCATGACTCACCATTACAGGCGCAGAGACAGCAGTGGATTCAACCAAATGAACAGTTGCACAGGGTTGACTAATTTAACTTCCATCTATTCTCATACTTTTCCAATCCTACTGTAGCAGCATGGCAGGGTATTTAAGCAGCTTCAATGAGTTTTCTGCAGTTTTATTTGGGAGCATGGTGATGGAGGTT
Source organism: Stegostoma tigrinum (assembly GCF_030684315.1). Lineage (NCBI taxonomy): Eukaryota > Metazoa > Chordata > Chondrichthyes > Orectolobiformes > Stegostomatidae > Stegostoma > Stegostoma tigrinum. Next base: position 28,527,841 of record NC_081379.1, read on the forward strand.
TTCAAAGGAGAATTCAGACAAGAAAGTTGCATTTACAGAATGTTGTTTGCAACCAGCTGACATTTCAAAGTGCTTTCCAGCCAATGAGTTACTTCTTGAAGTGTAGTCACTGTGGTAACGTTGGAAATGTGGTGATTATTTTACACCCAGAAAACCCCCTTAAACAACAATGTAGAAAGGTGGCAGCCAATTGTCCAGATAATTTACTTTTCGAGATGTTGTTGATTGAGTGAGAGCTTCCCTGGTCTCTGACATAACAGTGTTATGTGGTGGAATCTTACTGAGTTGCAGGAGGCTTGCCAACAGTAGACGACAGTGATGTCTCACATTGAAGTTATTCATAGAGACGGGTGACAGTCATAAGAATTGCAGGTTAAGTGTGGAGGCAAAACACATGCTAGCTATAAGAATAAAAAGAGGCAGATTAAACAAAAGAAAAAGGAGGCAGGGCTGGCATTCCAGAAGCCACAGTTAGCAGGATAAAGTATTACAAGCTGTTCAACTTGAATGTGGGAATACTACAAGCAAAAGACTTAGACAGTAATAATATATGAAAGCAGGTAGGGATGAACTAGATGGGAAAACATCAGAGGTAGTGAAACTGATTATGCTATCAAGCATAAAATAAAAAAGGTGAGCTCTGCATGAAATTAAGATTCAAGTGAAACCAGTGATGAAAAAGACAGTGGGATAAAGAAAGGGTCAATACAAAGGGCAAAAGAACCTTTGAGCCAAAAATCAATTTGTTAATTTCGGATTTCTTGAGGATTTAAGTAATGATATTATACTTTGATAACTCTAACTGCATCACAACTTTTCAGGCATAAACTTGTGTTTACTTGGTTTCTGAATGTAAGATTTGATACTTTGCATAAATGAAGTTTATTGGATATCAATAAATGGACAGCAAAGCAGTGAACAATTTTATTTTGATGATGCAGAATGAAAATTGCTTGTGTTAAATGGAAAAGCTAAAGCTACAAACTGTGGCAAAGCACATCACTTGTTTGGACTGGATCTGAGCCCTGAATCTTTGATAATTGGGCAGCTCACTCATCCCTACCGATGAGCTAATTTATATATTTTTGGAAATTGGTAGAAATATCCGTTTGAAGTAGAATTTAGATCTTTGACATTCTTGTTATTCAGAAAATGAATGTTTATCAAATGATCAGAAATTCTGCCTGAGTCTGCTTTTGGCTTGCTTCATTTTTCATCTTTTACAGTTGTACACCTTTCACAATGATCATTTCCAAAACAGGCACCCCAGATTATATCCGCTTGTCATATTTATGATTTATAACTGGATCATGTTAATTGCAAGTTTCAGCGTTTTATCTTCCTTTACGATATGCACTCTGAGTTTACAATTTTATATGTAGGGATTTTTTTTGGTGAATTGCTGCACAAAGTTTAACCATGGTTGCAAATGAATATTTGCCAGCTTTATGCATATGAGACAACATCCAGTTCATCGATTTTCAAATGGTTGATTTACAAAATTCAAGACTGTCTCTTTCACAGGTGACAGAAGGTTCCTGAAATGCTCATCAAAGAAAGAAGCAGAGTTGCAAATAATCCTGTAAGTTCATTCGTTACAAACAGTTCACTAATGCTATGCTGACAGCTTTCAGGGACTGCATATTAATTCTCATCTTGATATAGCAACTTTCATATTTATATTGACAGGTTTTGCTTCATACACCTGACTCCTCATTTTGAGGTGGAATGCATGGAACAATTACTGTATGGTTTACATGAGAAGAATTTCTGATTAGACATGTCCAGCAGGAGAGCACATCTTCAGATCTGGTGTCTTTTGTTCAAAGCCATTCTCATTCTGCACTTGTCTGGATGACTCCAAGCTCCTTGATGAGATTATTTAATACTCCTCCTTTTGTGTCACTACACTTCATTGGCTTTAAGCTTCCATCCTCTCTCCCTCCCAACTTCAAACTTTATTTTAGATTCCTGTCATGCAGAGTCATAACAAAAATAAATCACACTTCACTTCACAATAACAGACCTCTGTCTTGGCTTGAACAAAATGTCTTTCGCACTATGTTCTAATTTTGTGTGCTCACTGTAATTTTGTATCAAACTATGAGCTGACATTAACCACTTCAATTGATCACAAGAAGACATAATTAATGCACAACAAACTTTATTGACAAGTAAATTATATGTTTTGGCAATAGTATAAGTTAATGTGCACTTTCAAGAAGAGCAAAAAATGGTGTTATAATGAATAGTGTAACTGTACAGTGGTCCACAGTGAAGACCAAGAATGCCACTTGGAAAGGGTCAAACAATTTAGAATAGCTAATTATTTATGGTATTTTAAGCAGCCAGAGGACAAATGCAGAACTTGATTAGATTGCTGAACTTGTCAATCATTGCCACAAGGTGGCTACGTAAATGCAGCAGTGTCAATGGTTCAGACTAAGGGAAGGTCAGAGACTCACTTCTTAATAATCAAGCCAGTTGAGGAGATAATGTAATGATGGGTTTGCTGGAATCAAGTGTGGACTTTTTCTAGGCTCACTTAAAGTGATTTGTGGAGTGAGATTCATGGTACCTGATCCACCTTGACTTGGGGTGACTATGATAGAACATAGAAGAGTACAGGCCCTTCAGCCCACAATGCTGTGCTGAGCTTTTACCCTAAACCTAAGGGCTATCTAAACCCCACTCCTACCTTATACTACCATCCATATGCCCATCTAATAGCCGCTTAAATGCCCCTAATGAGGCCGATTCCATCATACGCTCCGGTAATGTTTTCCACGCCCCTACCACTCTCTGAGTAAAGAGCCTACCTCTGATGTCTCCCCGATATAGAATCATAGAATCCGTACAGTTTATCTACCTCCATTCACTTTAAAACTATGCTCCCTCTACCCTAGGAAAAAGTCTCTGGCTGTCCTCATGCAATCTTCCACATTCACCTCCTTAATTATGCAACACAGCTCTTAGGATCCTTTCCCAGGGAGTCACATGGTTGGAGAGGCAGAAGAGGTCACTGTTGCCGGCTCCTTGCGGCATTCGTGCCTCTGGCATCATTTTCAAAGCCTTGCTGCACACCTCTGCAAGCCAGGAACTGTCCCTCACACTGTGGTACTTGGCTATTATCACTGAGGACATGGATTACAGGAAAGGGACACTCACTCGCTGCTTTGTGAGCAGGAGCCTGGTGGTATTTGCTGATGGATTGGTGGAGTGGAGTACAGTCCCTTTTCCAGTCAACCACTGCAGGGAGCCAAACCATCAGACCAATCCATCAGATCTGGACAGAAAGCCGGTCACTGTTGGTCACTGAGTGAAGTGAGATGTCCAAAACTACAGGAAGAAAATCAATGATCTGCCCACCACAAGTGCCACCAGCTTCTCTGCGCTAACTCACACTCACAGGGCCACCACTAACTCTAGTTCTACCACTACATCTCCCTCTCACCAAGGCTTATAGATTACAGTCTGCATCATGCCCACTCAACAGCTCGCACCTACCTCATCCTTGCAAACTCCAGCCATCTGCATTTCCTCCTCACTCATTAGGTCCACTCACAACCCCTCTTAACTGTGCATGGCCACTGATTGTTCTTTCATCCACATCCATCAGACTCCATTTCTTTGTACCCAAAAACTAACTTTGCAGGACAGGCCCAACTGACTGTGACTCTATCCCCAGACTGATATCTCTACATCACTCCAGCTGAGCCGTCTGGGCTGATTGTTCTTGACCTGAGGACTGACTATGACTCAATCTCTGGAGAGCAGGTAGGGTGATGTGATCACTTTCGTTGATGCCAACTAGTGTGAACAACGGCTTGAGGAGGATACAAGATAACAAAGTGTGGAGCTGGATGAGCACAGCAGGCCAAGCAGCATCTCAGGAGCACAAAAGCTGAGGTTTTGGGCCTAGACCCCCACCCCCATCCACCAACCTCCCCCCCATCCACCAACCTCCCCCCCATCCACCAACACCACCACCACCACCCCCCCCCCGAGGATGGTGGCCTTGAAGTGAGCAGGAACACTGCAGTAAACAGGCACTTGGATGATGACCAGGCCATGAATTTGACAGGCTGTTCGATTCTCGCGAGGTTCATGACTTCAGTTACCTGATGTAAACAGTTGGCTATCTGTAAGGAATTTTCAGATAGCTTATTGTTTGTAAAGAGCAGCAGTTTAGAAATGGTACATTGTATATTTTGTTTGTCTAATTAACCAATGTTGACAGATGAGGATGGTTCACTGATATGAAAGACGAACATGATGTTGATACAGTGTGGGCTGATTTCAGTAACGTTGCGAAGGCGGCATCCTGCTCTCTCAGGAGGTACAAGGGAAATGTCCCCTGGGCCTCCTCCAAGACGCTATTTCCCTGTGTAAGAATCTAGGACCACGGGACACCACTGCAAAGTAAGGGGCCACCCAGATAGGACACAGGTGAATTCTTTCTCTCAGGGAATGGTGAATCCGTGGAAGTCCTTATCACAGAGAGCTATAAAGACTGGATCATTAAATCTGTTCAAGGCTGAGCTAGACAAATTTTTAATTGGTGAGGGAATCAAGGGTTGTGGAGGAGGGCAGTAAAGTGGAGTTGAAGATTATCAGATCAGCTATGATCTCACTGATTGGTGGAGCAGTCTCAATGGGCTGATTGGCCTACTTGTGCTCATGTGTCTTAAACATGAGAGGAAAATCGCAAAACAATTTTTGGCATTAGATTTTCTCATTCTCTCCACATTTTCTCATTGCTGGCTCATGCCTCACCAAGAAGTAGAAAATTCCGCTCCAAATTTTTAAGTGTATGATATGCCGCAACTAGCCAGGGCTGAGTCATAAAATCAGAGAATCCCTACACTGTGGAAGCAGACCATTACATCACTCAAGTCCACACAGACCCTCAGAAGAGCATCCCACCCAGACCCTGCATTCCCCATAGCTAACCCACCTAACCCAAACATCTTTGACTGTGGAAGGAAACCGGAGCACCCGGAGAAAACCCACACAGACACGGGGAGAATGTGCAAACCCCACACAGACAGTCACCTGATTTTAGAATCAAACCCGGGTTCCTGGTGCCGTGAAGCAGCTGTGCTGACCACTGAGCCCACCATATCACACTACAGAGGAGGAATGGTTCTGGAACAGTTTGAGGAAAATGGCCACATACCTCCAACTCTTCAAAATGTTATTATTGAAGCATACTTCTGACAGCGCATAACTTTCCCTTTCACTTCAGGGCCCAATCTAACCAGTTCCTCCACATTGAGCATTTTTATACAAATGTCAGTGTTTTAGCATTGAGGTTACAAAAGGAAATATGCTTTTTATAGCTGTTCACCCATAAACATATGAATTAGGACACTCAGCCCCTCCAGAATCCTCACACATTCATTAACATCATGGTTGATCTGATTGTAACTGTCCATCTACCCTTGATAACCTTTCATCACTTTGCATAACAAGAATCTCTCTACCTCTGCCTTAAAAATATTCAAGGGCTATGCTTTCCCTGCCTTCATGGGAAGAGAATTCCAAACATTTATGACTCTCTGAGGGAAAGAAATTCTCCTCATCTCTGTTATAAATGGACGACCCTTAATTTTTAAACACTGACCCCTATTTCTACATCATCCATAACAGGAAATATCCTGTCCACATCTACCCACAGAGATCATACACTTTGTTAATCAAGTCATCTCCTAGTCCTTTAAACTGCAGCAGGTGCAAGCCCAGCCTGTTCAACATTTCCTCATAAGGCAGGATCAGTCTGGTAAAATACCTCTCTTCCAAATACCGCCAAAGCATTGACATAATTCCTTAACTAAGGTAACCAATATTGTGCACTGTACTTCAGATACAGTCTGACCAGCGTCCAGTAAAGTTGAAACATAACCTCACTACTTCTGTATTCAATTCCCCTTGCGATAAATGATAGCTTTCCAAATTACTTATTGTACCTTAACACTAACGTTTTGTGATTTCTGCATGAGGACGCCTAGATCCCATTGCTTCCTGGAGCTCTGCAATCTCCCAGCATTCGGATAATATGCTTTTGTTTATTCTTCCTACCAAAATAGACAATTTTGCACCTTCAGACGTCATTCTCCATTTGCAAGAACTTTTCCCATTCACTTAACCTATCTATACTTTTTTTGCTTACTGTTATCCGAACAACAATTTGACAATAGCATGTCAACTTTGAAAAAAAATCAGTTCTGTAACAAATGGTGCAGTCATGTAATAAATGGTCAGTTAATCTGCTGTTGGTTTACTAATAGATGTTGGTCAGAACTGTGGGGTAGCAATATTTCAATATCATTACGTTCGATTCAGCTGCTATATGAGGAAGACAATGGCACAGTCAAACGTCTTACTTACAGGATAGCATCCACAACAATACAGCCCTCCTCCAGCACTGTTCCAATGTCAGCCTAGGTTAGGGGCTCTAATTGCTTAGGAATGCATGAATGCCCACTCCTCAACTTTCAGATAGAAGTGGTAACCACTGAAACAATCTTACATGAATTGAAGGGCAGACCATTGTATTTTTAAGGTGGGAATTGATAATGTAAATGTGGGCTGGGTAGAGAATGGGTCAGTATGAAGAGTTTGGGATTGGTTTTGAAATGAGCTGCTGGAAAAGGATTTGATATTGAGGTCTCACTGACACATTGAGGTGGGGACTGGGAGCCACAGTCTAAGCGCTCACTATCACCTTCCTTCATGTTGGAAATTGAGTGCATGCAGCTTGAAGGAAAATGCCTGTGACTGCAGTGGGAGGGGAAAGGTATGTGTCTTGGACTGTGAGGGAGGGGGCTGTAAGATCCACCATGTGAGGGAGAGAACATTTCATACAGAGCCCCGCACTGGATGTGTGTCATGCTATGAGTCTTCTTGCCAGATGTCACAGGAGCGCAGGCACTATGGAGATGGAAGGACCGGGCACATCCGCAGTGTCCTGGGTGGAGACCTCTAAGGGGCCTAGCTGTGGAACCACCTGGCTCCTTGTGAGGAAGGGGCACCTGGAGTGCTCACCAGCTTCCTCATACCCCTAATGTCTTGCCTTCGGTCCGGAGCACCAATGGAGAGAATGAGTGAGAGTGAGTGTGGGCGAATCCAGCAGATCCTGAGGATGCAAGGCCTGGCTCTTCATGGCAGCTTCAATCTGTCCGTGGAGGCAGCCAGAAAATCACATGACTCACTGTACCACCACAGCTTCTGAGCAATGAAGGCCATTGTGTCCCACATCGCTGCCTGCCTCTCCTGTCCCTCCCTGTGTATACGGATGAAATCCGATTGCTGAAAACGCAAGGCCCCCTTCTGCCTGGGGCTAAGCTAGTCTCTGGTAGCCCTCCTGAGTGCCAGCAGTCAGGGCGGGGGTCAGGGGTGGTCTCTTTCTCAGCCGGCTGTGAAGGTGTTACAGTGAGGTACTCACCAGTTTGTGGCCCAACTCTTTGTAAGCCTGATGTTCCCAAGGAGGAGTCAGGAGCTGATCTGGTGGGGCATGAGGGGTTCCTGCAGGAAGAACCCTTGTTGATGCTTCTTCTGAGGCCTCAGTACTCTCAGTGTCAGAGATCAGATAGGTGGCTTCTAGAAGAACAAACCATTACACCACAGAAGTGCTAGAGAGAGAGAGAGAGACAGAGGGTATCATAGCCAATGGTTAGATGTTGTGTGCAATGACTGAGGCTGGCAGTATGGCTACTGTGAGCATTGCAGTGGAATAAAGACTGGGACTTACACACTTGGCAGCGCATGGATGTTTCTGTATGGATGCTCTGTATTATGAGTTGGCGAGAAGCTGATTTGCATGTAATTCATTCTAATTAGCTACGCAATTCACTTTATTAACTTCCAGCTTCCCAATTAACTTCTCTGCAATTGAGGGACACACATTTCAAAAACTCGAAGGTAAAAACCAAACAGGCACTTGTTGGGTAGGGTCCTTTTGACTTGAATCCAGGTGCATTTATGCCTGGACCAGACGATTTTCCATAAGACCATAAGACACAGGAGCAGAAGTAGGTTAATCAGCCCATTGAGTCTGCTATTCAATGAGACTAATGGCTAATCTGACAAACTTCAATCCCACTTTCCTACATCCTCCTTATCTTCATTGATTCTCTTGAAAACCTTTCTATGTCAGCCTTGAGTATATTTGCATTGTAGAGCCTTCTTTGATAAAGAAATCCAAAGATTGGCTACTCTCTGAGAGAAAAAATCCTCGGTGGTCTCTTAAATTTTTGACTACTTATTTTGATACTATGCCCTCTGGTCCGAGATCCTTCCAAAAGGGGAAAGCATCTCTGTGCATTTAACCTGTCAAGCTCCTTAATAATCTCATATGTTCACAAAATCTTCTCTCATTCTTCTAAACTTCAGTGAGTACAGGCCCAACCCAAGTACAGGCCCAACCCACCCAGTTTCTCCTCATAAGAAAATGTCTCCAAACCCAGAAACAATCTCATGAACCTTCTCTGGACTGCCTCTGTTTGCTATTACCCCTGAACTTGGAAGCTGACTTTGTGATTCATACACAAGGATTCTCAAATCTCTTTATGCTGCAGCTTTCTGCAGTCTTTCCCCATTTAAATAATACTCAACTTCTCTGTTTTCCTGCCAAATTGCATGACCTCACATTTTTCCATGTTACATGTCCATTAACTTAAGCTGTATGAAACTCTCTATAAATTCTGTGTCACCTTCAGCATTTGCCTTTCCACCTATTTTTGTGCCATCTATAAACTTGGCTACAGTATATTCACTTCCATCATCTGTGTAAATAATTGTGGCCCTACCTCTGATCCCTGTGGCACTCCACTGGTTACTGATTGCATCTGAAAATGGACCTTTTATCCCAAAATTCTATCTTCTATTAGTTAGTTAATCCTCTAGCCATGCTAATATACTATCTCTAAACACATGGGGTCGTATCTTATTAAATAGCTTTATGTGCAGTAACTTATTGAATGCCTTTTGGACTAGTCTGTAAATAAACCTTAGGTAAAAGAGCTATGTTTCTATACTTTACATGGAACACTACCACCAGCATCAGCTGTCTCACTGTCTGGGAGGTGGTGCTTTAGTGCAGGCATACAGGAAGTCAGCTTCTGCCTCAAATGTCAATTTTTATCATGGAGGGAGAAGGAGGCAACTGCTGGCAGCAGGAAGAAGTGAGGGGGACAGTGGGAGTGGATAGAATGAAACTGCTGTACTGTATAGCGCTGCGTCAGAATTGTAACATATGCCCGTAGCTTCCTTGGCAAACACGCTGCAGGTTCTCAAAGCGGGTGGCAATTTGTGAAAGTCAAAGGGGAGTAGTGTTCGGCGCAGTGAAGACTGGGCTTCCAGTTCATTTGAGAACATAACTGCCAGCATTTGTAGGCATGTGTTAGATGCTTGGTGTAGGGAGGTGCCACAACTCATTCATGCTAGAATATTCACAGGTACCGGGCAGATTTTCTGTATGGAGCTGATAGATATCCATTCCCAGCAATCCCTTGAGTCTTTCTACTTCCAGAGGCTGTATAGACGTGTCATTGAGGTGCCGACCAGATTATGCCCCATGTTTATTCTAGATGGAATACCCACCGAGGTGAATGTCTCTGTGTTGGTACAGGAAGCAGGTAAACCCCCTCACTTGTGCTCCCCCTAAGGTTACAGACTTTTCCTCCTCAGAAGGGATGCAGCCAAGTGATGATCATGCTATGGCTCTTCCTGGTTGACAATCAGGGCAGGACAGTCACTCAGTGGTTAATACTGCTGCCTCACTGCAGCAGGGGCCTGGGTTTGATTCCATCCTCAGGCGACTGTTTGTGTGGAGTTTGAACATTCTCCTCTGGTCTGCGTGAGTTTCCTGCAGGTGGCCCAGTTTCCTCCCATAGTACAAAGATGTGAAGGTTAGGTGGATTGGCCGTGGGAAACGCAGAGTTACTCGGATTGACTTGGGGAATTGGGTCTGGGCAAGAATCCCCCTGGAAGGTTGGTGTATACACAATGCGCCAAATGGCCTTGTTCCGCACTGTAGGGATTCTATGAATCTCTGGATGTCGCTAGTTGCTGCAGGAGAACAAAGTGGTAAATATAGAGAAAAAGCTTAAGAAAGCTTTATCTGGGAAGAGTAAAATACAATGTTACTTACTGGACTGGTGGTCCATTTTGTCTCCCTGTCTTCTCCATCAGGTTCAAGATATTTTCCTCAAAGGAGATAAAGAGAATGATGTCTATAAACCCCATCACCCCCTGACCAATCATCACTCTTGTTACAGGGCAGTCTTTCCTGCATTGAGATAAAGAGATGGCTTGAGTATGTGGGAATGGGTGCAGGAACAGTTTGTGACCTTGCATTACTGTATGAGGTGGTGAGACATCCTCAAGTAGTGAGTAAGAAGCAGAGTGGACGAGGAGGCTTTGTAGCTTGAGAAGATGAGGTGGCTGTGTGTGGACATAATGCATGTGATCTGAAGCTTGTAATCCATCACCCTTGGCAGAGTTAGGGTGATTGATGGCCAAGTGACGTAGTACAGAGATGATGGTGCCACTTACTCTTGTGGAGGTGAGGTGCTCTTGAGGCACTGTTGCCAGTCCTTCTCTACTGAAGCCACAGCACTGAGCACCCAGACTGCATGGATCTGATGAGCTGGCCTACTAACCCACTCCAGCTGTTCCTGGAGAGCATTTTCCCGAACCTTTTGAGCCTGGCTCAGTTTTGGCCCAGGCTGAGAGGTTGCCCCTGGCTTGCAGCATCAGAAATGGTGCCTCACTGACTTTTACATATAGTGCCAGAGACCCTGAACACGGCAGATTAACCCCACCAGTGGTGAGAACGTCCAGCTCATTCGCCATGCAATTTGCCAAATAACTTGCGCAACATCTCCCTTGCATAGATTACATAGAAGTGAATGCTCCAATGACCTAACTCGCCCTGGACCATGTTGGACACTGCACCGTCAAACATGTTGCTGCATATTTTAATTTAAATAAGGACAATTCTACCCTATGTAATATCATTGAACAAACATTAAATGTACTTCCATAAAATTATTTGGTCTGTTGTTTTAATAATGGTACAATGCCATTTATTTTAAATAAAGGAAAAGAGAAGAAAAGTAAGCTTCTGTAAAAAAAATCTCCACGTCAATTCCAGTCTATAATTTTACATGATGCATAAAAAGCAGACAATTAATCTCTGTAAGTGTTAAAGCATTAAAGATAGAAGCAAGAGAAAGCATGTGTGTGTAAGAAAGACAGGAGAGGGAAATGCTGCCAAAACAGACAAAAGGACAAAATGAATTTGGAATGCGCGACATGTCCAACTCGTCCATGCTGACCAGATATCTTAAATCAATGTAGTCCCAATTGTCAGCTTTTGGCCCATATCTCTCTAAACCCTTCCTGTACGTACTTCAAGATGCCTTTTAAATGTTACAATTGTACCAGCATCCACCACTTCCTCCAGCAGTTGCCTCTGTACACACATCACTCTCTGCTTGAAAAAGTTACTCGTTAGGTCCCTTTTGAATCTTTTCCCTCTCACCTTAAACCTATGTCCTCTAGTTTTGGACTCACCAGCCCTGGGGAAAAGACCTTGTCAATTATATGCCCTCATGAATTTATAAACTTCTAGAAGGCCAGCCCTCAGCCTCCAGAAAAATGGCCCCAGCCTATTCAGCTTCTCCCTCGAACTCAAACCCTCCAACCCTGGCAATGTCCTTGTAAACCTTCTCTGAATCCTTTCAAGTTTAACATATGCAGTACTATTAGTAATAGAACACATTTGGTTTGGTATATTAACTGCATTTTATCAAAGGTTGTTGCAACTATTACATGCCACACCTTTATAATGGGACCTTTTACATTATGTAATGTTGCAATAAATTATGTATATGTATTGTGACTTCAGAAGTTCACTTCTTCTGGGGTTTGCCTTGAGGGTGCATAAAATGAAAATACTCTTAAAACCAAAATTTGAGTGCCGTAAATCAGTTTATGGATCTCTTTAGCTGCCAAGTAAGGCTCTTTCCCCCATTATACATCCGGAAAATATGGGCACATACTTCCCTCTATATTGGGAGAGACACAGGCAATGCCTCCCCAAGGAATAATCATTCCATCATTACGGATGAATATTGCTTCATACTTACCAGAAGATCATTAGGAAATTAAATTTCCTGTTCAATAGATCACCAAGGGCAAAATGAGTTAGTTAATGGAAGTGAACACATTTTTTCAGTTCATAACTATTTAATCTACATAGTTTGATATGCTACAAAATTATTCTCTACCATTGCAGCTTCAGCCTGCCACACACGCACTAAAGTTGGCAAGGAGTTCATTTATGCATTTCTAACAAATCAGCTCTGAACGCAGCATATTTCCAAACTTACAAGAAGTACACTGCTTGCTCATTACTGCTCTCCAGCTTGAGAACTTTACAGTTTACTGCTGTGTTTTAGTTTTTCTTTATGTAAGATGCCTATTGGCCTGAACTGCCATCACTGTTTGAAGCCATTAAGACGTTAAAAGGAGGTAATAGATTCTATCTGGCCCAGATGGGAGCATGTTTTCTGAATGCATTTATTTTGCTTTCATATCTTCCTTAGGTTTTTTTCCTGCATGAAAAACCAAAAACTAATTAACTTCACTCCAATTTTGTGGAGAAAGGTAACAATGTGGTTACAATATATCATTTATAATGTTTCACACGTCAGCAAAAACACTTCAAAGTAGGTCTTGCACTCTTCGTTTAAAACCAATTATAACATCGGCTGCAAAAATATTAAAGTAATAATTTTCATTGACTGTTCCCATCACTTTTTGATCAAACAAGAGCCAACGATAACAACTAGTCCAATAAAACATGGCAACTCAGTACTCAAAAGGCCTGGTCCGGGTGTCGGGCTATTACAGTGCTGTTACATACCTTGTACCTTTCCTTGAAGCCTGGAGGATAGCAAATGTTGTCCCCTTGTTCAAGAAGGAGAGTAGGGACAACCCTGGTAATTATAGACCAGTGAGCCTTACTTCGGTTGTGGGTAAAGTGTTGGAGAGGATTACAAGAGATGGCATTTATAATCATGTGGAAGGGAATAATTTGATTAGGGATAGTCAACACGGTTTTGTGAAGGGTAGGTCGTGCCTCACAAACCTTATTGAGTTCTTTGAGAAGGTGACCAAACAGGTAGATGAGTGTAAAGTGGTTGACTGGGCAAGGACATATCATAAAAATACTAACCGCTGTTCTTTTTAGAGATGCTGGTGGATTTCTGTGTGTTTGGTCATTTATTTCATTTGTGATTGCATTTATTTCAGCATTTGACTTTGTCAACTTGGCAAGTTTTCCTGAGCCATCTCGACAAGGCTTCAGGCCACACCACCAGTGTGAGAGGCAAAGAGCATGTTCTCATAATCCTTTTAAATATCCAATGTACCAAGCAATCAACACAGGTCCAAGAGATGCTGTGATAACAAAGTGTGGAGCTGGATGAACACAGCAGGCCAAGCAGCACCTCAGGAGCACAAAAGCTGACGTTTCGGGCCTAGACCCTTCATCAAAGATGCTGAGATCCAAGAGATACTGTGTTGATTTTCTCTCCTTTACTCTATGCATACGTTTTAAAGATAAATAACTTTTTGCAAAATCCTTTCATGGCATTGTGGGGCATTGTTGCTAATAGTAGCATTTGTAGCCCATCCCTAATTGTCATTGAGAAGGTGGTGATGCATCAATCTATTGAAATGCTACCATCTATCTGTTGCAGACTTTTGAGGAATTCCAAACCACTGGTTTGGCAACAGTGAAAGAATGAAAATATAGTTCCAAGTCAGGGTAGAGCTAGAGCCTTCCAGGTGGTCAAGGTCATGGCTTTGCAAGGTGTTGTCAAAGGGGCCATTGTGAGTTACTGCAGCAATCCAGCTTATAAACAGTACACAATGCTGGCATCATGTGTCAATGCTGGAGGAAGGAATTGTTAAAAATCAAAAGAACTGTGGATGCCAGAAATCAGAAACAAAAACAGAAATTGCTGGAAAAGCTTAGCAGGTCTGCCTGCATCTGTGGTGAGAAATTAGAGTTAATTTTTTTCAGTCCAGTGACCCTTCATCAGAACTGGTTTAGTTGGGCACAGTTTGAGAGTGAGTGACTGATGATGTAGGAGAAAGATGAGGAGAAACGTCCTCGCCCAAATGCTTGTGAATCTTACGAATTCTCTATCCCGGAGGATTGTGGCTGCACCGTGTGTGTAGCATCCGTCAGTATCGAGAGACCATGGATCTGCACCTGGAGAGTTTTGATTCAGCTGCTGGTGATAGTGCAATGTCTGCTGTGGCTGTACAGGCCCACACGGGAGTGACAGTCTCGGTTGCAGTGACTGCATTTGAAGACACTCTCCTCTATCATTGCTGCGCCATCATTTATAGCTGTATCATAGACAGAATTTTGAGATATCAGGGAGTAAAAGGATATGGGAGCAGGCAGGAAAGTGAAAATGAAGCCTAAGATAATAGTGAATGGCGGAGCAGCTCAATAGGCTGAATGGTCTTTTCATGCTCTTGTTTTCTCATAGTTTCATGAAGCAAATGGGCTTTTAGACAGTCAATAAAAGTTTCATGACACTATGTCTGTGACTGTGATCAATTCCAAATCTTTTTGGATTGACCTGATGGAGTTCTTTGCAGCATGGTGGCTTAGGGGTAGCTCAGTGGCTCAGTGGTTAGCACCTCACAACACCTTGGACCAGATTCAGTTCCACCCTCAGGCGACTGTCTGCGAGGAGTTTACACATTCTCCCCTTGCCTGTGGGTTTCCACCAGGTGATCCAGTTTTCTCTCACAGTCCAAAGATGTGCAGGTTAGGTGGATTGGCCATGGGAAAGGCAGGGTACAGGGATAGAGTAGGGATGCTCTTTGGAAGGTCAATGTGAACTCAATAGGCTGTATCACCTGCTTCTACACTGTAGCGATTTTAAGAATCTAGGTAATAGAGAAAGTTGATGAGCGTATTCAGCTGATGGTGTGTATATGGACTTTCAGATCATATTTGCTAAGTACCACACGGTTTGGTGTGTCAGGAAAATTAAAAATGAACAGCATAAAACACCATACCTGAGTATGAAACTGGCTAAGAGGCAGAAAACAGTAGGCATGAATGGTTGTTTTTCAGACTGGTAATAATGTTTCCCAGAGATTATATTGGAATCGTACTTCTTTTCTCGATGAGAGAATGCAGGGCACAGATTGCAAATCACAGAAAAAAACAAATGTATCGAACAATGCAACAGACTTTAAAGAGGACAAAAGTTGGTGAGATTAACACACTCCTACAAATGAAATTTAACATAGAGAAATAAGAAATTAATAACAAAGTTGCTGGAAAAGCTCGGCAAGTCTGGCAGCATCTGTGAAGGAGAAAACAGTGTTAACATTTTGGGTCTGATGTATAGCATCTGCAGTTCTTTCGGCTTTTAGAAATAAGAAATAATTTGTTTTGGTA
This sequence comes from Stegostoma tigrinum, assembly GCF_030684315.1. Classification (NCBI taxonomy): domain Eukaryota; kingdom Metazoa; phylum Chordata; class Chondrichthyes; order Orectolobiformes; family Stegostomatidae; genus Stegostoma; species Stegostoma tigrinum. The sequence goes on from NC_081379.1 coordinate 28,543,343, forward strand.
CGAATAATGTGAACATGCAATACCATCTAAGTGGGGTAATTTTAAAGGGAGTGCAGGAACAGAGGCTAGGCAAGAAGTCCATTTAAAAGGCATTGTGGCCTTTAGTTTTACAAAATGAGGCTTAGGGCATGATTTTAACCAAGTGCAAGTAGATTTTGAATCAATTGAACCAGACCAATAAATTTTAAAAGCAAGGAAGTATGCTAAAGCTTTATTTAACATTAGTTCAGCCTTAGTTGAAGCATTGTGACAAATTCTGGGCATCATATTTAGAATGCTTATAAAGGCCTTAAAGAAGCAATAGTGATTAACTAGAATGTACCAGGGATAAAGGACATCAGTTACATGGAGAGAGTAAAGGATAATTCTCTCTACATCTCAAGCAATAAAGATTTAAAGACATAATGAGCCAGATAACGTCTTCTTGCATTGTGTCATTCCATAATTCTATGAAAACTGTGAAATTTCACTTCGGTTTTGTTATAGCTGACTAGATTGGCTGCAATTACTTACTTACTTGAAGGGGGAATCAAAGGGGAGAGGAATTTTTCAGATGGCTGACATATCCCAAACCAATGGCAACCAGTCAAAAAGAAAGCAAAAAACTGCATCACTGCACATTTACTACAATAGTACAAGGTTGTTCAACTGGCGCCCTTTCAACCAATAACTTCTTTACACTTATTAATATTAATTTCCTTGGCAGCTAAGTTTTTAGTAACTGGGTCAAAAGTTATGCAACTGTAGAAGAAACTATGCTGAGGCAATGTGTTGTCAGTTCAAAAGAAACCATTACTCTGAAAAGAATAATACAGTCAACAAATTACAGATGATACGCTGTTAGAAATCTGCCACCAACCTTGCTCCTAATGATTTGTTTACTGAATTTATGATGAATGTGCCACCTTTCACAAACATAAGAAACATCTTCCTATATGTGCTGTCACTAACAACTTGACAGGAAACATCAATGATGCAGTTTCAACATTAATGCAAAATGTATTTTCAGCAATCCTTCCAACTTTTTCTGCGAATAAAACTCTACTTGAAAAATGCCTGAGATTGTATGCACAGTGAGCTGTGGTGCAGTGTTCCTTTTCTTCCTTGTAGATAGATATGAATAACTTTATTTCAGGGATGCAAGTAATCATCTACATGAGCAGTCATTTGACAAGGGAGGCTAATTCTCTGGTCACTCCCCACCTCGGTTACAATCCAGAGACAACCCTGAAATCCAAGTCAAATCACTGATTATGCGGCCACCTTTTTGTAAAAAGAAAATCAGTGCTTATATAATGTTTATCCTTTTAACTGATGATGTTGAACTGTGTCAAAGACAAATTAGACCATTGCCAGAACAAAAGTTTTAATTAGTATTTTCGTATAACATTATAATTTGGCACCGATGTTTTGAATGGTCAAATATATAAGCAAATTCAGCCTTCTTTGTATAAAACAAAGACAACACAGTGTGGAGCTGGAGGAACTCCGCAGGTCAGGCAGCACCAGAGGAGCAGGAAAGTTGGCGTTTGGATCGGGACCCTTTGCCCTGACCTGAAATGCCAACTTTCCAGCTCAACACTGCATTGACTCTGACTCCAGCATCTGCGTTCTTGCTATCTCCGAGCTTCTTTATCTAAAAGCTCGTTTTCTGCTTCAACCAAACTGACATGCCCAATGAATTCATGCAAACATCATTGCCACCTGCTACTATTGAAGACTAAATCTATTCACTTTGCTATTGGACATGAGGGGCATTTTTTTTGCAGAGACAGTTGTTCACATGTGGAATGAATCTTCAGAGAAAGTGATGGATGCGGGTACAGTTCGAAGGTTTAAAAGACATTTGAGAAAGTAAATGAATTACAGAGGTTTGGAAGGATATGGGCTAAGAGCAGGCAGGTGGGACTAGCTGAGATTGGGATTGTCAGCATGTACTGGTTGGACCAAAGGGTCTGTTTCCATGCTGCACATCTCTATGACGCTATATACACACTGTAGAAGATAATTTGCTGCATGTTTCATTTTTGAAGAAATTCATTATTTGCCACTTAGTAATCATTAAAATAAAAATAAAAAAGGAATACAATGTTTAATATTTTACAATGGCGAAGTCTTTAGTGTCTCTTTAAACCTATGTCCTGTTCTATAACCATCTTCTGCCTTCGGGATTATAATATTGAGTGAAAAATCATCGTTACATTGCATCGTAATATGGAACTCTGCATACTTAAAGGTACCAACTACGAAAAGAATTTTGGACAGCCAAGTAGCAGAAGGCAAGAGAGAACCCATTGCAATAGTTCCACTACCATTACAAACATCACAAATTTCTTAAAATTTATTGTAGTTTAGAGTCATTTGTTAAATGCATCTTTGATTGAATGCATAAATTGTAATGTAAGACTGGAAAAATAGTGATTTCAAGAAGATGCACGTATGCAGAGGAAACTGCTTGATTTTCTTTCTACTTGGCAAATCAACAGTTAATTTATAGGAAAGGTATGTTTGATGGTATGAGCAGAAAATATTGAATGATTTAAATCTTCTTGTATTTCAGTGAAAGGAATATGAGCAAGATTAGCTGTTCCAATGAATGTATTTGCCTCCCTTGCTGAGATTGAAGACAAAGAGAAGATTTAGGCCTAGATTTTACACTCACAAATTGGACAGGCCAACCCCTGCTTGACTATAAAGTAAAGCAAGATGATATTGAGCCAGCATTACAATATGATCATTCCAGTCACCAAAATTACAGAATGTGACTGGGAGTGGGAACCTAGAGCCAGCCCACCATTTTGAAATGGCTAATTAACAAGCCATTCAGCTCAACTTTATATGGTCACTCCATTTTCAGGACATGTGCTGTGAGGACATTTGGTAATGTTTAATGGCAACTATGCCAAGATGGGGCAAAGCAGAGGAAAGGTTTGGTCTCTAGGACAGTGTGATTGGCAGCTTATGTTAGTGAATATGGTAGCATATGCATGGTTTGACAATTCACTTTTGAGTTATTGAGAGCTCTCAATACAAAGTAGAGTGATTTTGGAGAGCCAAGGTGCTTTCAACCTATAGCCCTGACAACAGCTTGCAATATTACCCCTCTGTCTACAGTCCTATTTGCGCATCCTACCCAAACTTCCCCTTGGACCTCGAATTGGCCTCCATCCTGCTACACAGCTACCAGTTGGTCAGGTGACCCTTGAATGTATAAGCAAGAATGGTAGCATTCGCAGTTATTTCGGGTTTTAATACTATTTTTAGATCATTTTATGGTTTGAATACACTTATTATGAAAGTTGCCTGAGAATGATGAGAGCACATTACCATTATGTTTTCTAATTTGAATTGAATATAATCTAACCAAAGACAAGCTTAAGCTTAAGCGTAAATTCTGACTGAAAAATATTAATTACAGGCTTAATTTCTAACTACATAGATGATGGCATTATTTGTATTAAATCAAGTCAGCATTTTGCCAATATATTTTGATATTCCATAGGCTGTGATACTTTAAGCCTCCTGTGACCAGCTTTTGGCCATTAGCATCTCTCACTTCAGTTTCATTCTGTGGTCATTATTTTGTTGTTATCAACACATGAAAAGATGTAGTCATTTTCTCTACTTAAGAACTAATAAATAAACAGCAGGTATAGATGAGTTCTCTTACTGTTGATAATCTTCATACCGTCCACAGTCAAACCTCATCATTGCTGAAACCAATGTTGCAAATAACTAACTTCTTTGTTTAAGGCAGTAAGTAAAACTGCTGACAATTCTGTTCATCATTTGATTGCTTGAATTACTGAAGGCAAAAAACACAACTGTGTGCATTTTCTTACCTTGTGCTTAGTGCTTGATCTATACTAATCACAGTTTTGCTCCAGTGATGCTCTCTTATGACCCCAATTTCAGAGTTACGATGGAGCTACTTGCCTGTACACCCATCTGTTATTTCTCAAGGTATTCTGGAGGTTGTTATATGAACATCAAGTACTCATTAACCTTCTGTGTATTGTATGGAGCATCCCAGCACTAAGTAGAATTGCAGTGTATAAATAATTTTGCATTATAGGAAATAAAACTCGCAGTTTGCAAACAAAGCAAGTTTGCTGACATGACACATTTTGTTATATTTCAAACTTGGGACTCAAGTTAGCCAAATGATTGCCTTCTGCCTTCAGTGATGGCATCAAATTTCTGATTGTTTTGCTCTTCTTGCTTTCTATTAAGCAAAATCTATTGCTACATGACAATAGGATGGTTTCTGAAATGGTCGCATAGGTTATCGCAGGATAACAGACAGGTTGCATGTGAATATTGGCCACAGCATCTCCAAGTGTCAATTGTCCCCAAGAGTGTCAATACTTGCACGGGATTCTTGACATCAAACACTTTGCAAATCACTGAGTTACACATTAGCTTGTACCAATCCTTAATTGGCCTGCTTTAGCCTTTTAATCGGTACTTAATGAATGGTGTATATAGTTGATTCCAATATGGTTTGACTCTGACTGACTTAGTAAAACTGCTGCTGTATTTCCCTAAGGGCTACGAAAGTGCAACAGTCTGTCTAGTTTTATCAGAGCTGTACATGGGCAGCTCATCATTCCAGTTTCCCTTTCCATTCACTCGTGAGATGTGGGCATTGCTGGCTGACCAGCATTTATCGCCCATTCCTAGCTGCCTTTGAAGTGAGTGGCTTACTAGGCCACTTCAGAGAGCAGTTGAGAGTCGACCATATTGCCATGGGTCTACAGTCACATGTAGGCCAGACCAAGGGAGGATGGCAGAGTTCCTTCCCTGAAGGACATTAGTGAGCCAGATGGGATTTTCTGACAATTGACACTCGTTTTATGGCTGTCAGTCGATTCTTAATTCCAGATATTTTTATTGAATTCAAATTCCACCATCTCTGATGGTGGGACTCAAACCCAGGGCCTAGAACATTAGCTGGGTTACTGGAGTAATAGTCTTGTGAAAATACCACGAGGCCATTGCCTCCCCTTCCTGAACTTATATGATGGACTGAAGTTTTGTTGAGGCAGAAAGGCCAGAATGGTGTTAGGGCATCGATTCCAGAAGGTTCGCACCAAACTCAGGCTCCATTTTCACTGGAGGTGTCGGAAAATGGATGCAGAATACATTTCATGCACATACAGTTTGCTGAGATAGCAGAATGTTTAAAATTGCAGCTACCTAGACTCAGGAGCAATTTCCATCACTCAAGTTTCTGAGACAAGACTCATGGACTTTAGAAAGTTGAGGAAATCATAAACCAGACTGTACCAAACTGTGGCTCCCCACCTGCCCCTCTCCTCCATGGGATCGCCAGCCAAAATGTTCTGGTCTTGAGCTTTGCAACAGAAGTGGCTGGATAGTTGCTGAATAGCAACTGTTGTGTGATCCCTTTAAGCTCTCTCAGTTTTTAAATAGTGGCAAGGTCTAACTATTCAATCCATTAGGCTTTGGTTGGTATTTTGCAAGACACCTAGGCAAAGTAGGAGCTTTTTACATTATAACTCTGTTGAATAACAGCTCCCAAACCACCCCACCCCTACACTCACCCAGTCATTATCCCAGGTTTCCCAGCACCCCCTCCGATCACATCCAGCTACCTGGTTCAGGCTATCACAGCTCTGGGTTCACGGCAATTGTCAAGTACTAAAAATTACGTCACAATAGGAAAATATTTTTGAAACAACTGTCTAAACCTGCTGATGTTCTTTGGACAAATTAGGTACCCTTTCAGAGAGGGCAGGTAAACTCAGTGAAGTCAGGTGTTGTTTCCGGATTGTTAACATTAACTGTTAACGTGCAAAAGTAGTGAATCAGATCGGCGGTACTGTCAGGTTGTCATAAATAAAATGAAAATAAGTGGTGCTTAAAATTTCAATACATGTTTTTTTGGTGAAAGCCTAAGGGCTCTCATTATAGAATTAGATTGACAGCTTCAGTTGGCTATAAAGGGATTTGGTATCTCGATGCAAAAGCTATGAAAACAAATGTGTTTTGTAACATATTAAGGATGCCTGAAAGATCTGTTTACTTTTCGAGGGTTTGAGTTCTTGAAGAGATTTAAATGTATTGAATGACTCATCTATTTTTAATGTATTGAAGTCTGGAGTAGATAATAAGAATTTCATATTATTTCATCTACCGTATCTCCTGAGATCTGCCCATATTGGATGCTGGTAAGTTGGCATGGGAGGTGTAAGGGAAAAGACGGTGGGTGTGGTGACATAAGTCTAGTCCCACTCTAGTCACAGGACATGCTAATCCACAATGAAAGAACTTACAAAATCAGGAAGAGATCCTGCCTCATTGCATATCATTGCATAGCAATAGAGAAAGTGAGCATTAATAAGCAGACAATAGGAAGGAGTAGTGAACATACTGGCACTGGAGCTTCGAACAACAGATATTTGAGCATCTTCCCTTTGTTGTATATTTGTGAAACCAATCACTACCTGTGCTACCTCAAATCTTCGTTTCAACACTGGGTCTGAGGGCCTGTTCGGTTAATGGTAGGGGAAGATGAGCCACTGCTGACTCTTAAGAAGAAGCAGTGTTTGCACTAAAAACAAGTATTGCTAGACAGCAAATGGCACAAGTTGTAGGTTATTCCTATCAACGGGGTATAGAAGGTCTACTCTGAAGATCAATGACACAGAACTCAAGATTATCCCCAAAAAAAACTAGACCTTATTATTTGGTTTTTGTTAATGTAATAGTCTAACAGTTCAATAATACGTACAGTAGTGAATGCACACTCAAGCTTTAGTTGCTTCATTTTCCTGAACAACAGATAGGATCGCATGGTTGATCCGTCCTTGTCCATCCCCCTTTCAGGTAGCTGATCAGGCAATCAATCTTCCTTGTCCAACGGTAGCTGCTGCCCTGAGTTTGAGGAGCACCCTGCTGAAACAGGCCTCTACTTCCTGCCATGCCCTCTACACATTTTCTGATTCCATCGTAGAAATGGGTCGACAGCCCCAGCTTGGTCATTGAGGCCATGGCACTGATTCATGTGACACACCACTCGTTACGTCTTGTCAACCAGAAAAAGCACCACTTATGCTTACAATCTGTTTCCTGTCAGCCAGCCAAGGTTTTGTCTATGCCAGTATTCTGCCCTGACAACATGAGCCTTTATTTTTCACAATAACCTTCGATGAGGTAGCTTCTCTGGAAAATGCCTTCTGGAAATCTTCGTACAGTATATCCACTGGTTCCATTTATCCACAGCACACATTCCTTTTTCATAGCACATGAATAAGTTGGTGAAACATGATTTCCTGTTCAGAAAACAATGTTGGTTCTGCCTGATTCAAAGAAATTTACAGCACAGGAATAGGCCTTTCAGCCCTCCAAGCCTGTGCTGATCCAGATCCTCTCTTTAAACCTGTCGCCTATTTTCCAAGCATCTGTATCCCTCTGTTCCCTGCTCATTCATGTATCTGTCTAGATACATCTTAAATGATGCTATCATGTCCACCTTTACCACCTCTGCTGGCAACACGTTCCAGGCACCCACCACCCTCTGCGTAAAGAACTTTCCACACATATCTTCCTTAAGCTTTTTCCCTCTCACCTTGAAATTGTGACCCTTAGTAAGTGAGCCCCTCACTCTGGGAAAAAGCTTCTTGCTATCCATCCTGTCTATACCCCTCATGATTTTGTAGACCTCAATCAGGTCCCCCCTCAACCTCCGTCTTTCCAATGAAAATAATCCTAATCTACTCAACCTCTCTTCATAGCTAGCACCCTCCATACCAGGCAACATCCTGGTAAACCTCCTCTGCACCCTCTCCAAAGCATCCACATCCCTTTGGTAATGTGTTGACCAGATTTCAAATGTGGTCAAACCAAAGTCCTATACAACTGTAACATGACCTGCCAACTTTTGTACTCAATACCCTGTCCGATGACTGAAAGCATGCCATATGCCTTCTTGACCACTCTATCCACCTGCGTTGCCACCTTCAGGGTAAAGTGGACCTGAACACCCAGATCTCTCGGTGCATCAATTTTCCCCAGGGCTTTTCCATTTACCATACAGTTCATTCTTGAATTAGGTCTTCCAAAATGCATCACTTCGCATTTGCCTGGATTGAACTCCATCTGCCATGTCTCTGCCCAACTCTCCAGTCTATCTACATTCTGCTGCATTCTCCAACAGTCCCCTTCACTATCTGCTAATCCACCAATCTTAGAGTCATCTGCAAACTTGCTAATCGGACCATCTGTACCTTCCTCCAAATCATTTATGTACATGACAAACAACAGTGGTCACAACATGGATCCCTGTGGAACACCGCTGGTCACAGCTCTCCATTTTGAGAAAATCCCTTCCATTACAACACCCTGTCTCCTGTTGCCCAGCCAGTTCTCCATCCATCTAGCTAGTACACCCTGGCCCCCATGCAACTTCACTTTCTCCATCAGCCTACCATGGGGAACCTTATCAAATGCTTCACTGAAGTCCATGTATATGACATCTACAGCCCTTCCCTCATCTATCAACTTTGTCACTTCTTCAAAGAATTCTATCAAGGTGGTAAGACATGACTTTCCCTGCACAAAACCATGCTACTGATTACTAATAAGCCCATTTTCTTCCAAATGTAAATAGATCCTATCCCTCAGTGTCTTCTCCAGCAGCTTCCCCACCACTGATGTCAGGCTCACCGGTCTATAATTACGTGGATTATCCTTGCTACCCTTCTTAAACAAGGGGGCAACGTGAGCAATTCTTCAGTCCTCCGGGACTTCACCCGTGTCTAAGGACACTGCATAGATATCTGTTAAGGCCCCAGCTATTTCCTCTCTTGCTTCCCTCAGTAACCTGGAATAGATCCCATCTGGACCTGGGGACTTGTCCACCTTAATGCCTCTTAGAATACCCAACACTCCCCCCTTCTGATGCTGACTTAATCTAGAGTAATCAAACATCTAACCCTAACCACAACATCCATCATGTCCCTCTCTTCAGTAAATACCAAAGCAAAGTACTCATTAAGAATCTCATTCATTTTCTCTGACTCCTCACATAACTTCCCTCCTTTGTCCTTGAATAGGCCAATCCTTTCTCTAGTTACCATCTTGCTCCTAATGTATGAATAAAAGGGTTTGGAGTTTTCCTTAACCCTGTTTGAGAAAGATATTTCATGACCCCTTTTAGCTCTCTTAATTCTTTGTTTCAAATTGGTCCTATTTTCCCAATATTCTTCCGAAGTTTTGTCTGTTTTCAGTCACCTAGACCTTGTGTATGCTTCCTTTTTCCACTTTGCTAGTCTCACAATGTCACCTGTCATCTATGGTTCCCTAATCTTGCCCTTTCTATCCCTCATTTTCACAGGGACATGTCTGTCCTGCACTCTAATCAACCTCTCTTTAAAAACCAAGATGACAAGCTGTGGAGCTGGATGAACACAGCAGGCCAAGCAGCATCAGAGGAGCAGAAAGGCTGATGTTTCAGGCCTAGACCCTTCTTCACAAATGGGGGAGGAGAAGGAGTTTCTGAAATAAATAGGGAGAGAGGGGAAGGCAGATAGAAGATGGATAGAGGAGAAGATAGGTGGAAAGGAGACCCTCAAGTCAAAGGGGTGGGGATGGAGCCAGTAAGGGTGAGTGTAGGTGGGGAGTTAGGGAGGATGTAGGTCAGCCCAGGGAGGACGGACAGGTCAATGGAGCTGGATGAGGTTAGTAGGTAGGAGAAGGGGGTGGAGCTTGAGGTTGGAGGAGGGGATAGGTGGGAGGAAGGACAGGTTAGAGAGGCGGGGACAAGCTTGGCTGGTTTCAGGATGCGGTCAGCGGAGGGGAGATGTTGAAGCTTGTGAAATCCACATTGATACCATTGGGCTGCAATGTTCCCAAGCAGAATAGGAGGTGCTGCTCCTGCAACCTTCAGGTGGCTTCATTATGGCACTGCAGGAGGCCCAGGATGGACATGTCATCTAAAGAATGGGAGGGGGAGTGGAAATGGTTCGCGACTCCCACATATCAAAATGTGGATTTACCTTCAAATGGCTGCTCCAAATCCACATTTCCCAGCTCCTGTCGAATTTTGCTATAGTTGGCCTTCCCCCAATTCAGCACTCTTCCTTTAGGACCACTCTCGTCTTTGTCCATCAGTAATCTAAAATTACAGAATTGTGATCACTATTCCCAAAGTAATCGCCTCCTGAATCTTCAACCACCTGGCCTGGCTCATTCCCCAGCACCAGGTCCAGTATGGCCCCTTCCCGAGTTGGACTATTTAGATACTGCTCTAGAAAACCCTCCTGGATGCTCCTTACAAATTCTGGACCATCTAAACACCTAACACTAAATGAATCCCAGTCAATGTTGGGAAAATTAAAATCTCCCATCCTACATCTTTCCATAATCAGTCTACTTATTTGTGCCTCTGTCTCACACTCACTGTTGGAAGGCCTGTATTAACAGCCCCAACATTGTTACCGCACCTGTCCTCTTTCTGAGCTCTGCTCATATTGCCTCACTGCTCGACTTCTCCATAGTGCCCTCCTTCAGCACAGCTATGATATCCTCTTTGACCAGTAATGCAACTCCTCCACCCCTTTTACCTCACTCTCTATCCCCCCTGAAGCATCTATATCTTAGGATATTTAATTGCCAATCTTGCCTTTCCCTCAAGCAAGTCTTGGTAATAGCAATAACATCATTCTCCCAGGTACTAATTTGAGCCCCAAGTTCATCTGCCTTACCTACTACACTTCTCACATTAAAACAAATGCACCTTAGACTACCTGCTCTCATCATCTGCTCTCTGCGTACTCTTCCCCTTAGTCTCAGTGGCTTCATTGTCCAATTCCTTACAGGCTTTGCTTACTACCTCCCTACTGATTAGTAATCTCCTCATTTGGTTCCCATCCCCCTGCCACATTCATTTAAAGCCTCCCCAACAGTGTTAGCAAAAGCAGCCTCGAGGACATTGGTTCCAGTGCTGCCCAGGTGTAGACCGTCCGATCTGTAACAGCCCCAGCATCAGTCCCATTGCCCAAAAAATCTGAACCCCTCCATCCTGCACCATCTCTCAAGTCACTCATTTATCCTGCCTATTCTTTCATTTCTACTCTGAGTAGCGCATGGCACTGGTAGCAATCCTGAGATTACTACCTCTGAGGTCCAACCTTTTTAACTTGGCTCCTAACTCCCTACATTCTGCTTGTAGGACCTCATCCCATTTTTTAGTGCTATCATTGGTGCCTATATGCATCACAACAGCTGGCTGTTCACCCTCCCCTTTCAGCATATCCTGCAGCCAATGTGAGACATCCGTGCACCAGGGAGGCAACATACCATTCGGGAATCTCGCTTTTGACCACAGAGCTACCTATCTTCTCTCTTCTTACAATCAAATCTCTATGACTATAGCCCTTCCGCGCTTTTTCCTGTCCTTCTGTGCAGCAGAGCCAGACACCGGTGCCATGAACCTGGCTACTGCTGCCTTCCCCTGGTGAGGCATCTCCCCCAACAGTATCCAAAACGGAATACCTGTTTTGGAGGGAGATGACCACAGGGGACACCTGCACTGCCTTCCTGTTCTTTCTCTGCCTTTTGGTCACCCATTCCCTTTCTCCGTCAGCAACCCTAATCTGCGGTGTGACCAATTTGCTGAACGTGCTATCCACGACTTCCTCAGCATCGTGGATGCACCAAAGTGTGTCCATCCGCAGCTCCAGAGCCGTCATGCAGGTCTAACAAGAGCTGCAGCTGGACACACTTCCTGCACATGAAGGAATCAGGGACATCAGCCCTGTCCCTGAGCTCCCACATTGAGCAAGAGGAGCTGGGATCTGGGATCTCCTGCCATTTTTACTCTTGAGCTTAGCTTAGTCCTATTGTAAAATCAACTACAAGATAAATGAAATGAAAAAAATTTGTACCAAATCACTCTACTTACCAGCACATGACAAAAAAAAGAAAAATGCTTACCTTATCAACACAGCGGAGTCTTTTTTTGGGGGTCAGAGGAGGAGGACGGGTGGGAGACACTATACGTGTAGTGTCTTCGGTTTAGCCACTGCCCAAATATATCAGTTCACTCACGTACTGAGAGCACAATTTGACCGCTCCCCCTCAGCTCCGCTGCCGAAATGAAGAACTTACCTCCCGCCAGCCCCTGGTCCTCAGTCTCACTGCACCTGCTGCTGCTGCAAAAAACAATGTAAGGTGGATGGATTCATTTACTGTCAGATTCACTTGAAGTTTTCTAAATGCTCTGCTATACTGTCTTGAATAATAGCTTCCAACAGTGTCCTTGTGATGAATATTAAGCTAACTGGTGTGTACTTTCCTGTTTTTTTGCATGCCTTCCTTTTGGATGAAGATTCTAATCTAATGGAACCCCTACCTGAATTGAGGAAGTTGTGGAAAGTCACAAACAACACATCAATTATCTCTCACATCACTTTATTTTAAAAGGATGAAGTCCTTCAGGACCCAAGGCTTGTCAGCTCACAGTCCTAACAACGTACTCAGTTCCTCTTCGCTGGTGATAGGCTGTTACTTGTGCCCTTTATAGTGAAGATCAGTGCAAAATGTCTGATCAATCCACCTTATTCCCCAGATTTATGGAACCACCTGTGTGTTAATTTATTTTCTTTTTAAATATTTATAGAAGCTCTTACTGTCTGTTTTAGATTCTTAGTCATTTCACAGTCTTTTTGTCCTTGCTGATCTTGGATAATTGTTTCCTTTCTTTATATCCTATTTAGTCTTTTGAACTGCCATCCGTCTTGACACAATCAAATGTTTTTCCCTTTAAGCCTTATACTACCTTCAATGTTTTCACTTAACCTCTAATGGTAGGTACACCTGTTAGAATTCCCTTTCTTGTTGGAATCTATTTAGAGTGTGTATTGTGAAATAATCCCTCAAATGTCTGCTACTGTAATTCTATTGACTTATCCCTTAACATAATTTGTCAATTCACTTTAGCTGGGTATGTTTGTATGCCCTCATAATCACCCTTTTTTAAGTTTAAAATACTAGTCTGGGACTCACTCTTCCCTTCTTCAAATTGAATGAAAACTGCAATCATTTTACAATCATTATTACCTTGGGGTGTCTTCACGGTGACATAATTAATTATTCCTGTTTCATTACACACTACTAGGCCTGGTGTAGCCTGCTCTTTCATTAGATCTAGGATGTGCTGTTTTATTAAAACATATAGAAAACATGAACTTGTTTGAACTTCTCCACTATGCATGTGTTTCACTATTTTACACTCCAGCTATCCTCTTGATTGTTAAACAGACACGTGCAGGAGAAGGTATGACCTGAACCCAGATTCTTTGGCTTGGAGGTAGGGACAACAACATAACAGCACTCTCATTTTCCTGCTTATTTATTTCAAGACCCACCACCAAATTACCTACTTATTACTTATCTAATTTATTAAATTAATGAGCATTGCCTATCAGGGGTAATGCCTGTCTGGAGCAGTATAAGAGTAACAAAAAACAAAAGGAAAGGAAAATAGGGAGGAAACTAAATCTAAATAGTGTTAGAAGGGGAGATAGTATATTCCACCACCACCATCTTGCCCTTCACAGTGCACACCTCTCTCGAAAGACTTTGAGAGTTAATTTGCTTCATGTTTTTTGTTAAAAGCCAACTTGAAAATATTCACTCGATCAGTTAAAAACCAAAAGAACTCAGGACACTGTAAATCAGAAACAGAAACTGAAATTGAGGAAGGCTCACTCAACCTGAAATGTTAACTCTGATTTCTCTCAACAGATGCTGCCAGACCTGATGAGATTTTCCAACAATTTCTGTTTCTGACTTTACTCAATTAACAAGTATTGCCAATGGGGTTAACAGTCTGAAGACAGTGAAAACAACCTGCTCTGACTATTGAATTCTTTCTATTTTAAGCACACCTCCTTTATCAACATACCCTATTATTTTCTAATATTTTGTCTAATAGACATTTTCTAATCACCCTGTTTAGATGAATTATAACACACCTCTGGGTAGGTGGGCCTTGAACCTGGGCATCCTGGCTCAATGGCTGGTACACTACCATTATGCCACAAAAGCCCCATCATTCTTGATAAACTATATCCATTCATTGGATTCATAAACCTGGGCTCATTGTGAGAACTAGGGAGCTAGGGATTGAGGCTCATGGGGGTTGACACAAACAGGAAGAAAGGCCTGATTCATTAGAGGAGATGTTAAAGTTTCCTTGAGGGTTCATTGTTCATAAGGAGTGTTAAAACGCTTACCTACATCAATCAATACCTTTGAAATTTCCTGAGTCAGGGAAAATTCAAACAGCAACTATGAAGTTTACATCAAGTTCCCAATTTGCAATTTGGGAGCCTGATATAAATATGTGAATAAAGTCACATGATTCCAGATGGGTTGAACACTTACCAGACACAAAACTGCCACCACAAAAAAAGACTTGCACTTGTATAATGCTTTTCATGCCCACCGGATGTCTCAAAGAACTTTGTAGTCAATGAAGACTGAAGTGTCATCACTGTGTTAGCACACAGCAACTTCCTCTAACATCGATGCCAAGTGATCAGATAAAGTTTTTTTTTGTGACGTTGATTGAGGGATCAGTATTGCCCAGGACACAGTGATAACTGCCATGATCTATTGTGTCCAGCTGAAAAGGTAGATGGGTTTAACTTAGAACAGTACAGCACAGGAACAGACCCTTCAGCCCACCATGTCTGTGCCAACCATGGTACCATTCTAAATTAATCCCATCTGCTGTTACATGGTCCGTATCCCTCAATTCCCTGTCTATTGATGTGTTGTCTAAATGCCTCTTAAGCTTTGTACACATATCTGCTTCTACCACCATCTCTGGAAGATCTCATGCAGGAGAAAGGAGCCCCTCGATTCTGCACAGGATTGGCAGCTTTGATTTTTGTTCTCAGGTCCTGGGGTGCAACTTGAATCTAGAACTTTGTGGCCCAGAGGCATGAGAACTACCAGCTGAGCATCACTGGACTGTGAAAATGGTAGAAGCTCGATGCTTGTCATGTTGAAGACCCGCTTCCTGCTTTAAAATATTTTATTACTTGTGGCCATCTCCCAACCTTTAGGGATGCTTTTGTACGGTGATCTTTAAGCTACAAACTAGTATACTGCTTTTAACTGACGTGATGCAGGAGAGTTCCAAGTGGGAGGTGCACCCTGAAACTCATGGAACGTCAAGGCTTGGCCCAAACTTAACAAGATCCTCTGTCTAACTGAAGGATAAAAGTTGACATGGCAGAACACCACAGCAGCTAGGTTACCAATCAAAATGTTAGTGGTGGGAATGACAAAGCAAAAGACGCCCAAGGTTTCCTTGTGAAGCACTGAGGAGCGTTGTAAGTAAATATTCACTTGACTAGGGATCTTCTGACTGCAGTCTATCTCCCAACAGAATTAACCTGCCACTGCTCAGACTTCCAACTAAAACTACAGCACAACCACAAGGATGTCATCAGGTTTCAAAATGCATATTTACAGAAAAACCCCAGGATTGTTGCCTAACTCAGGTGCATAATCGCCAATAATCACATTCCTTTTTTCAAATCGCTGTTATTGTGAGAAGCACCCAGTGGAGCCAAACAAGATTATATTAGAAAACTGCACAGTGGTCAGCCAAGTGTACTTTAAAGAATGATTGAATTGACGATTTATAGTCACACATACCTTACAATGAGAAGAACAGGGAAAAAAAAGTGAATAGCTTTTCCATTTGCATCATGATCCAGCTCCATTTTGAATACTTTAAGAGTAAGTGGAGGAGAAAAAAGCAAGATAACAGTCCTGAGCCAGGTCATCACCATCAACAATGCCTGTGCCACCACCACTCTTCCACTGACGTCTAGTGGTAGTTCAGAAACAAATTGGTAGGATATTTCCACCAGACAACTCAACCAAACAGCATACACTACACAGACAGGTTGGAGGAAAAGCCTTGAGAAATAAAGGCCAGATATAGGCCAGACTTCACAATGAAAAGATTAAAATGTACCTTGAGAGCGGTTTCTGTCAAGGTTATGACTAATTTGTGAGGCTGTGTTCCTCCCTTTGATTTGAGTTAATTACACAGCCAAAGATAGCAGTAGAGTCCATTAGGGGCTGCTAATGTGTCTCATTGTGTACAATTACTTCAGGCAACAATGATTCCTCTGCAAAGCTCTGAGAAACACAGAAACAAAAGTCCAGTACCTATACTTAACAAGTTGGCACAGGAACTGATGTGTCTATTTTATGAGTGGTGTGTCAGTCAATGTGCCCCACTTTCTAGAGAATTGAAATTTTGAAATATGTACAGTTCAGGAGGGCAGAAACTTTGTACTGGGGACTTCTGTGCAATCTAAATAAACTGAATGATTTGATAAGTATAGAATAGTATCTAAAGATATATGGTAAAATGGCCAAAATGGTGTTGTACATGTTTTCTGTGCATCTTCAAGAATACTAAATCTTTGGGCAATCTGTGATTAAATTTAATCGCAGTATAAATATAAGTATAAGATCACATTATTTATTTAAAACCCACGTTACTCTGAAATCCTTATGGTATTGTTATATTTTTAAACGCTCTCAAATAAATTGCAATATAATTTGAAAAAGGATCACAAAAGTGCAGGACAGCATAAAGCTATCACTTGGTGATATTATGATAGCAATAAATTCTGTTCTGATGAACAGTATGAGGTAATAAAAATAATTGATGCAAGGGCTATAGGTTGAGGTGTTTAAACAATGCTGGGAAGTTTTATGTGAAGTCTTGTGCTTTGTGAAGTAGCAATGAATCCCATTTTAAAGATTTTGTAAAATATACCACACAAACATTGAAAACATTAGCGTTCTGTTTATTTAGTACAACAATTCATGTTTCAGACCTTCACTCCTCTGCTCACAATATTCAGTACAGCAGGAATGTGAGAATATATTCAGGCCTGTGGTTAGCAATGTTGGTACTGATATCCCCTCTCTCAGTTTCCCTCCTCCCAAATAAAGAGTTGCTTAAAAATATATAAAATATACTGGACAGAATTTTCCGGGTGCTTGAACAGCGTGGGTAATGGTGAGACGGTTGGGAAATTATGGTGAGATCGGGAAAATGAGATTCCGATGTTGAGAAATTAAACCAATTTTGCATTTAAGGTTTCAATAGCTAATGTTGAGCATTCCGCCATGTGTTTTGACCCTCTCTGCAGCATTTTAGGCCACTTTCTCCTGAAATGAGACAATGACAGGAAATGAAAGGGATGAAACTGGCTGCCACATTTGTAAATTTTGGGGCAGGCTAAGGAAAGCTGACCTGAATGAGCAGGAAGTGCAGAAACCACGAAAGGTCGAGGTTTGTAGTAGGTGCAAAGGTGGAGTACGAGTAGGTGTGCAGTCACAGAAAGAAGATGGTGGCAAATACCTTTACAAAGAGCATAAGTTCATTAACCTCCTTCCTGCACAACATGTGCTCATCCAAGCTGGGTACGTTGCACTAATATGAGTGGCAATGTTGGACCAGGCTGGCAGGATCTGGTACCAGAATGTCCTCTAGCAGCCTCGAGGACAGCCCTCCTGCCCACCATCCAGTCCATCAGGACCTCTAGACAACCGTCCTCAACGCCATTGTCAGTTTACCCCCAATGGCAATCTGCTGTGGAATTCTTCACACACTGGAACTTTGAAGGGTAGTTCTTGTTGTTTAGTGTTTAAGATGGTGCAGAGGTGAGTTTTAAATGTGTTATTGGGACGTTAACACCAGAAGGTCCCAGACGTGGTGAACACAACTGTTGAGCATACAGCAGTACCCTGGAGATTGAGTGTAGAGTTAATGAGATGACCACCTTAAAATTTCACGGGAAGTATTGCTAGAGCGTGCAGAGAGAAACCTTCCATTAAGTTCCTGGAACTCGAGGCTGAGCCAAAACTTTGGGAAAATTCAGACCATTGCATTGCAACATTGATTTTCTTTGGTTTTACATTTGTCATTTAAATAATGGAAATAATTATCGGGAATGATGAAAAAAGCTCTTGCTATTCTCTGTCATCTGTTTTACACTATCTCACAAAATCAAGACCTTCCTCAATGGACCTAAACTTTCAGCTCATTACACCACTCGGTGTGAAGATAATTGTGATTGCTAGGGAAATTACCTGCTCAAATTGAGAAGACATAATCAACAGCCAATTCAATCAGACAGGCTATTCATCTTCAATTTAGAATGTGGGATGTAATCTTTATTTTGCAGTTAGAATGGATCCATTTATATTCACCCTTGATTTTATTTGAAATGTTACTAAACTGCTGTTCCAATTAGGATTTTAGAATTCAGTGTTAATGACGACAAACTGGAGTGAGATGCCACGCTGTATTTGAGTACTGGTGAAACTGCATTTGGAGGAAATATACTTACAATATACAGTTCTATATGTCTTGAATGTCTGCCACAATAGGTATCATTTATTCCACCACAAGACTTTATTTACAGAAAATAGCTTATTGATTGTAAATGTTAAGACACATTATCTAGTCATTAAATAGTCTTTCATGGTTTATTGCATGGTTGGGCACCTGATTTCACAGCACCTCTTCCAAATTTGCTTGATTAATTCTGAAAGGAACAAACCATTTGAAAAATTGCACCAATTACAACGAAAGACATTAAGAACATCCTACTATAGACAAGTAGGTTCAGATCAATCTGTTAGGAGTCTATTGCCTACAGAACATCCATGAGTAACCTGCTGTCTAAGATTATATTGTAACACTTTAGTTTTGAATAAGAAATCAACTCAATACAATATTCTGACAACCAAATAGATTAGGAGTCTTTTATAAATTACAAACCAGAAAGGCTGAACGTTCCTGGGGAGTTCTTAAAAGGGAGGGGAAACTTAGCCTTCATTGGCCTTAACTTCATTGAACTTAACTTCATTGTCCCAGTCAGGTAATCAGTTCAATAGACCTCTATTCAATCAATATCAATATTATATTCAGGTCTAGCAATGATTTACAACCATATGTCAAATTTAATTTCTTTATCCTTTATCAAATTGTTAAAACAAGAAAACACACATTACCCTAAGCCCTATGGTTGACAAAGTGAATAATATATAAATGAATATTTGTGTTATCTACAGTGAAGGAAGCTTTCAGGTCGTATGGGGGTGTGTGGGGTTAATTTGTCTTATCTTATGACCTTCACTCTCCATCTGTTCAGTGATCCAAAATAGGTCATGACTGCAGTAATCCAGTTGTAACTTGGTTAGATCGTGGCTAAGAATTTCTCTGTCTGCCAATATAGTTTGCAGATGAGCTGGAGCCAAGCGGCGTGTAAGAATGGAGCTTTCTCTGGCAACAGGTATGTGTTCGGTCATTCTTGTTCGGTCTGTGGACGAGTGACCGGTTAATAATGACAAAGGCCTTCTACCTGCCAACAAATATGTGATTGGCTCCCAGGTAGCTTGGGAGGTATAGATCTTTTGGAGAAGCAAATGGATCTCTACCAAAGCAGGAGATGTCTCTTTCTTCTCCGGTAAAAATGCATTTCAAGCCAGAAGATAGCCAGTTCATTTTTGCTTTCCATTGCTATAAGCTGCAACTTTTAATTGATAAATCAAAGAACTTTATAAGTGGGAACCCTGTGCTTCGTGCTAACAAGTGAAAGTATCTGGAGAAGGATTATCAAGACATAGCATTCTGATTATCACACCCTGTGGACAGGGACCATTGAACTGCCTTCCTCTGCGCAAAAAATGGGAGATCTTTTTTCATGCCCATCACTATGTGCAAGTAGAGGGGACTCCATAAAGAAGTTAGAGCTTTAACTAATCAAGTCATATGTCAATTGTTCATAATTATTTATTTGTCATTAGAATCTATTTGTCATGTCGTAGCCATTCTTGCTAGGTACAGAAACATACTTCATGCTTTCTGTCTACTTGAATCTAAAAGTCAGGTAAATAGAGGAATTCTGGGTGCTTTTCATAATCTATAACTTTTGCGATGGCTCTGTGAACAGCAAGGTTTGATATCCAGCATGTTATTACAATGATGTCTAAAAGTAATACTGTGTTTTTTTTAAAAGAAAACAGTGCCTAGTGCAGGCAGGAAGAATACAGGTTGTGCAGGTTAAGACTGAGTAGATGGATTTTGTTTTGCCATGCGTTTTGAAATCTTTCAAATTTATATTCAGATAGCTTGGATAGTTTCATTTTATTATTATTTCTTTTGTGTAATAATCTTCTTTTAAGCTTTTATTATTAAAACCAAACCTGCAGCCTTGTGTACTTGTGTTTCAGTGAAAGACAGTGTTTACATTTCTAAAAGCAAATTAATTATTTATGTAAATAAATTTGTGCTAAGTACTTTTACTCCAAGCAAGTGTCCTCTATATTTCTATCATATTGTCAATGACGGATGCCTACTCTGCAAATATTGTCATTCCCAAAGGATAAATTACGTTACAAGGCATCAGGAGACTTTAAATGGAAATCCCACAATGTACCAGTAGTGGAGAGGGGGGAGTGGTTTATTGCTTAAATATTAACACTGATTAATATTCATATTGCATAAAAGGACAGAATCCTACATCTGTAGCAGTATTGAAATAATTAGCCTGATTTTGTTATCTGAATATATTTGTTTGCTTAACCTATAACATTTTTACAGAACTGAAAAGATTTTACTTGCTCTTTTTGGGATAAAAGGATGGTAATTAAATATTACAGGGAGCTGATTTGATTTGTTGCCTGAAGTTTAAAAGTCTTTCACATTATTTTGTTGTCATGCCAAACAACTTCAGTTCTGACAACCTGTTTGATTTATTCATTTCACCTCAATAAGTACTTTTACTTAAGCATGCAAATCTGTTTTCTCAATAAATACCAACTTCTTTTATCTTTAAATTGGACAAAACATAGAAAATAGGAGCTGGAGTCAACCATTCAGCCCTTCAGATCTGCTTCAACATCCAGCATCATCAGGGCTGATCCTCTTTGTCAACTTAGTTTCCTGCACGATCCCAATTCCAGTTCATGCACAAAAATATATTAATCTCTGGCTCTAATATACTCAATGACAAACAATCCACTGCAATTTGGGGTAGAAAATTCCAAAGATCCATAATTCGTTTTGTGAAGAAATACGTTATCGCAGTTCTAAATGTTCAATCCCTTATTCTAACCCCACGTTCTATATTCCCTAGCAAAGGAAATATTTACTCAGCATCCATGCTGTAAGGTATCGTAAGAATTTCCTATCTTTCAATTAGTAAAATTGAGGGAATAGAGGTATTTTCCATTTAATCTCTCATCAAAGGACAACAACTCATATCAGGAACTATTTCAAAGAACTTAACATTGCATTCCTTCATGGGCAAGTAATTATTTTCCTGAGGTAGGGAGAGCAAACTTTCACATAATAGTTTTGATGTACAGACCTCTACAGAACAGCTAGCCTATCAACAATCATAGAGAAAAGGGGGATCCTATTACGAAGGACGTGATAAAAAGGCATTAGGAATTTACCAATGAAATTATGCAAAGTTAGCAAGGGCCAATGAAAGTGAAATTATGTTTGACAACTTTATTGGGATTTCTGGGGATGTACCTAACAGAATAGATGAGGGAGAACGCCTCATGCATTTGGAATTTCAGAAAGTTTTTGTTCAAGTCCCACAACAGATTAGTGTGTAAAGTCAAAGCGCATGGGATTGAGAACTGGTAAGCAGACAGGAAATAGAGAGTAGGAATAAATGGATACTTTTTTTAACAGAAGCTGACAATGAGAGAAATCAGTACTCTGGCCCTAGCTATTCACAATATATATCAACAATTTGGATGAGAGAATCAAACATAATATTTCTAAGTTTGCTGTTGACGTAGAACCAGGTGGGATTGAGAGAGGTGTGGAGGATTGAAAGGGGCAACTTACATGAGATGAGCGAGTGAGAAAATACATGGAATGTGCAGTATAGCATGGGCAAATATGAAATTGTCCACTACAGTCAGAAAAACAAAATGGCAGAGTATGATCTAAACGATGTTAGATTGGGAAATGTTTGTGTACAGAGGAACCTAGGTGTCTTGGTACACAAATCACTGAAAGCAAGTAGGAAGGTGCAGAAAGCAATTAAGAAGGCAAACGATGGCCTTCATCACAGGAGGGTTTGAGTGCAGGAGCAAGAAGTTTTGCTGCAGCTGGGCAGGACCCTGATGAGACAACAGCTGCAATATTGTGTGCAGTTTGAGGCCCTCATCTAAGGAAAGATATATTTGCCATAGAGGGAGTACTGCGAAGGTTCACCAGACTGATGGACGGGTTTGTCATAAGAGGAGAGATTCATGGAATCGTACTGTACAGAAGAGGCCCTTTGGTCCATCTAATTTGTACTGCCAAGCATATGCTACTAACTTACACTGTTTCCACGTTCCTCCACAATGCCCATAGCCTTGAGCATTACAACACCTCAAGTATTCATTCAAATACTTTTTAAAGGGCTATGAAGTTTCACCTCTCAACTACCCTCCCAGGCAGTGCATTCCAGATTCCCTCTGGATAAAAAGGCTTTTCCTCAAATCCCCTACAAACCTCCTGCCTTTCACTTTAAAAATATGCCCCTTATTATTGACCCTTTGACTAAGTTTAGATTGACTGGGCATGCATTCACTGGAGTTTAGAAAAATGAGAGGTAACTTCATTGAAACATATAAAAGCCTGTCAGAGCTAGACAGACTAGATGCCAGGATGATGTTCCCCTAGATCGAGAGTTCCAGAACAAAGGTCCGTTTCACAGCGCAGGCTGTTTTTTGATTGAGATGAGGAGACATTTCTTCACTCACAGGATGGTGAACCTCTGAAATTCTCAACAACAGAACGCTGCGGAGACCAAGTGTCACTCAATATATTTAAAAAAGAAATATTTTTCTGGAGGCAAAACGTGTCAAGAATTAAGGGGAGAGAGCAGGAGTCTGTCCTATTTATTCCCAACCTCTGTCTTCTGTTTGCTAATCATTCTCAATCCGTGCTGACATATTAATTCCAAACACATGACCCTTAACTCTGTGTAACAACTTCTTTAATGGCAGCCTACTAAATGCTTTGTTTTAAAAATCCAAATAGACAAGAACCACTGATTTCTATTATCCATTTGACAGCCTTAACTTTCAAAAAATTCTAATCATTTTATCAAATGAACTTCTCTTTCATAAATCCTTGTTGGATGTTTAATTATGTCATTGCCTTAGTGTCTTTAATAACAGATCCTAACATTTCGACGAATGAGGTTAGGCAAAATGGCGTAAATTTCTAAGTTTCTTTCTAGCAGGATTACACTTGTTGACTTCTAATACTCAGGGACATTTCTAAGATCTAAGTAATTTTGGAAAATTAAAAATTCAAACTGTAAAGGCCAACAGGATTGTCCACTGGGTAGTCATTGAATTGTGAATTAATAATAGCTACAGTATTGTTGAGCTATTTTTGTTTTTTTTAATGTAACAATTTTTAAAATAACCAGCAAAAAAGCATTGGATTCATAAAGTCATAGAGATGCACAGCACAGAAACAGACCCTGTGCCCAAATTGTCCATGCTGACCAGATATCCTAAATAAATCTAGTCATTGGCCAGCATTTGTTCCATATTCCTCTAAGCCCGTCCTATTCATATACCCATCCAGATTCCTTTTAAATGTTGTAATCATACCAGCCTCCACCACTTCCTCTGGCAGCTCATTCCATACTCTCTGCTTGAAAAAGTTGCCCCTTACTTCCATTTTAAATCTTTCCCTCTCACCTTAAACCTATGCCCTCTAATTTTTGACTCCTCCGCACCAGGGAAAAGACTATTTACTCTATCCATGCCCCTCATGATTTTATAAAACTCAATAAGGTCACCCCTCAACCTCCAACACTCCAGGGAATATAGCCCCAACCTATTCAGCCTGTCCCTTTAGTTCAAACCCTCCAAACCTGGCAACATTCTTGTAAAACTTTTCTGAACTCTTTCAGGCTTCCTTCTTACAGCAGGAAGACTAAATTTGTTTCTAAACAAGTTAAGTTAGATTATTATGCAACAACTGCTGGAAGTTATTCATAAAAAACCATGGGACATTTAGATAAAATGCTGATACGAAGATTAAATGTAGATACAGAGAAAAGATACTTTGTCAGATGAAAGCCTGTCTAGTCTGTTATTATTTCAAGCCTGTTAATTGTTTGAAGATTTCTCATTCTATTAAATGAATTGAAAACTCAAACTCAGAAGACACCTTGTAAGTTGAATAATTGTAGTTTACATATCCATTTCGACTCAGTAGGACAGCAGATTTCATGGGAGAGACAGATGATTCCAGGCTCCTGGTTCTGCAGCCATAGCATTTTTAGTTTCTGAGTTAATTTACAGCTGAGAAACAGATGTGTTGAGATATCTCTCATTCTCCCTGACCACCCAATTGTTTCTTCTAGATGGTCGAAGATGAAATCCCTCTGTCCAAGCAGCTTGTTTTCATTTTGGACCTCCCTTATCTGGCAACCTAAGGTAGCTACAGTTACTATGAGACCTAACCAAACAGCTGAGTCAAATTCCATTGAAGGAAATAACATTTTGAAAGCAGATCTTCTTTCTCTTGTGGTTCCTATCTTTTGTTCTGCTCAGTGTCTAAGTTACAATCTTACAACGACGTGTCAACAAAATTTCATTACCTCCTGGACAAGCTCATACCAAAAAGTTATTAAATTGAGGATCGTCTTTTGCCTCCTTTGAAGTGGAGATGTATTTTGAAATCCACAATTCTGTTTGAGTCTGGAACCACTTCAGAGTGGTGTCTTACAAGGATTTGTTAAATAAAAGGGACCTGCCAGTCAGTTTTTCCTTGAAATAAAAAAATGTTCAAGATATGACAAAAAGGAACCACAGCACCTCTGCAATTACATTCCTAAATTCTTAACATATAGATCATCAGGGGAATTGTTGCTACTTGGTCCTATTAATTTCTCCAGGACTATTTCCTTAATTAAATATATTTCTTTTTTTTTCATTCTCACTAAACCATTAGTTCCCATTTATTTCTAGACAGTTTTGTGCCATTATTTAAGAAAGACTGCAAGGAAAAGCCAGGAAGATATCAACCGGTGAGCCTGATGTCAGTGGTGGGTAAGTTGTTGGAGGGGATTCTGAGAGACATGATTTACATGTATTTGGAAAGGCAAGGGCTGATTAGGGATAGTCAACATGGCTTTGTGCATGGGAAATTGTGTCTGACAGACTTGATTGAGTTTTTTCAGGAGGTGGCCAAGAAGATCGACAAAGGCAGAATAATAGATGTTGTTTATGTGAACTTTAGTAAGACCTCTGACAAGGTTCCACATGGTAGGCTGGTTAGTAATGTTGTCCAGGCTGGAGCCCTGTGACCAGCGGTGTACAGCAAGGATTAGTGCAGCATCCACTGTTGTTTGTTATTTATATAAACAATTTATTTGAGAATACAGAAGGAATAGTGAGCAAGTTGTGGCTTAAAACCAAAATTGGTGGTTGGTGGATGGTGAAGAATGTTATCTAAGTGTGCAATGAGATTTTGATCATCTGGGCCAATGAGCTGAGGAGTGGCAAACAGAGTTTAATTTCAATAAATGAGAGGTGTTGTATTTTGGTAAAATAAACTAGGATAGGCTTACACAGGTTAATGGTAGGCCCCTTGGGAGTGTTGTCGAGCAAAGAGACCTAGGGATGCAGGTACATAGTTCCTTCAGAGTGATATCACAGGTAGACAGGGTGTATCCATCGCCCAGCATATTGAGTATGAGAGTTGGTTCATCATATTGCAGCTGTACAACACATTAGCCAATTTTAGAATGCTGCATTCAGTTTTGGTTGCCCTGCTATAGAAGGATGTTATTAAATTGAAGAGAGTGCAGAAAAAATTAACAAGGATGTTACTGGGTCTGGAGGGTTTGAGTTGAAAGGAGAGGCTGGATAGGCTGGGTTTCTTTTCTCTGAAGCTTCGGACGCCGAGGGGTGACCTTATAGAGGTTTATAAAATCAAGAGTGGCATAGATAGGGTAAATAGACAAGATCTTTTCCCCAGTGTAGGGGAGTCCAAAACTAGATGACATAGGTCTAAGGTGAAAGGGGAAAAGATTTAAAAGGGACCCAAGAGGAAACATTTCCACTCAGAGGATGATGCATATGTACAGTGAACTGCTAGAGCAAGTGGTAGAAGAGACTACAATTCCAACATTTAAAAGACATTTGGACAGGTACATGAATAGGAAACCTTGAGACATATATGGGCCAAACACAGGCAAATGGGACTAGTTAAGTGTGGGAAACTTGAGCAGTGTGGTCAAGTTGGATTGAAGGGACTGCTTCTGTGCTGTATGATTCTGACTCTATAAAGTGTTATGGACTGTCTCAAAATATTTTGTGAAGGTAGCCTACACCCTAGTGTTTTCTTATTTTAAAGGTAGATTTGAAGTACCGTGTTCCAAATCTGATGCCTCTGGTCAAACGACTTGACATTAAGCAAAGCACAATTTATTTAGTCACTGTAAAAAGAAAGAGGGACTTAGAATAACTTAACTATTGGAAAACTAAACCAAATAATGGATACAGTATTTATTAAAATTAACTGCTCCAATACAGTAAGATTCCATAAATACATACATTGGCAAAAAGGAAAATTCAGACATTGATTCTTACAGGCAGTTCTCCAATTCAGGAGGAACATTATATCAAGAGAGATTTTAGAGAAAGTAGCAGCTAGGAATCATCTACTGAAACTTCCAATTCTTTTGAGACCCCGAACAGCTTCTGACTACAAGAGCTAAAAAAAGACAAGAAAACCTGGTCTATGAGAGCTGGCCACACCCATTCAGGCTGTTTCCATTGTCTCAACATTTAAAACAAAAACCTCAAGGCCTCACACATTTTTTACTTAAGACTCTGTAGTCAGTTCAACACCTGTGCCTTTACAACCTCTGTTCAAAAAAAGCCCAGGACAAAATAACCTTTGAAAGTGACAGTATCATCTCAAATGTCGCAAACATATTTCCTTATTTTCCCTACTATAATTTTGTGTCTGTCTCTTTCTCAAATGGGCCAACATTTACTTTCACTAATGTCTTCATACCTACATATCCATAGAAATATTTTAATGCCTGTAATTAGTTAACCCTCACATTTTTTGTACTTTATTTATCAGGTTTTTTTTGGCCATCCTTTGCTGAATTCTAAAATTCTTCAAATCCCCACACTTAACATTCTTCTTCGATCTAACACTATCTGTAACTCCTTTTGTTAGCAATGGTTGGAACATGTTTTATGCAGCAAGTCCTCTTTTAAAGATACTTAAAATCATAACTTTAAATAAACAACTTTGAATGAATCATAGATTCCCATAAGAGTCTATGGTAAAAGAAATGCAAGATTCCTTCAGATATTTCCTGCCCAGAAAAAGTCTGCACACATTGAAATACATAGGCAGCACTGTACTTTCATAGTTGAAGTAATGTGTAAAACAAAATAAGTCACTAAATATTAAAAATGTTATTTGCTAATTGAAAGAAACCTTGTAATTTACATGATGGGTTAAAATGGGCATTCAGGTAACTCAGTGACCAGCTTTTCTGGCAAGGCAACATTTCAGAAATATAATAAAAGCCAAAAGTGCTGGAGAAATTCAGCAGATCTGATGGCATCAGTAGAGAGTGAAACATTTAAGAGGTAAGATCTTAGAGAGGCCTGAGCAAGATGGGCTTTGGCGAAGGTATGGCAGATTTAAACACAAAGTCTGACAAATTCCGTCGCACTCTATTTCTTGTACTTGTCATAAGAAGTGTGGAGAGATGCTCATGCTGCAGTGGCGAGATGCCAGTTGACAGGGGTTAACACTTTTAATGCCACATCTCAGTTCGTTAATATTCAGTCCCCCTGCTTACCAAACAAGCCAGACATTGGAAAAGCTCAACTAGGAAACCAGAATGTGTACCTGGCAGATACAGCTCACTACTTATTCCAATTGATGCCTGTGTTGCCTATGATGAAATCATAGCCCAGGCCATGAACAACAGGCACCATGCGTGCACACCCCTCTTCCACTAACACCACTGGGGAAATGTACAGATACCAGTTAGGGCTCTGGGCAAGTCTTACCTATGGCTATGTTGCCAGGTCAGCTTGGGGAGGGGCCACGGTCAGTCCATTGGGTCCGAGCACAGAAACGAAGCTGGCAGAGCAAGTATAACCGCACCAGGCATGGTCATCTCATATACCGAGTCTGGGTGGGAAAGGTAGGCAGGTATAGGTGCAATGAACAAAGGAAAACAAATAGTGAGATTACAGTAGGCACAGCTGTTAGGGTTGGTGCATATGGGGTAAGGGTGGCAAGGTGTACCAAAGGACTGAAGAGGACTGCAGCTCTTGATGGCATGCAGGGCTAGTAGCGTGGGAGGTGGGGGGAGATGTTGTTGATGAAAGTGATTGAGTAAAGATGTTGCATGGAGGGACAATGGCTGAGTGTGAGGCTGGGTAGGTGAATACGGGAGTAGAGAGAAAAACAGCTAAGAGCAGAGTGTGGCACTTACCCTGACATAGTGAGAAAGGTCATTGAACTTCTTACAGCATGGCTGACCATTTCTCCATACCCTGCAGATGGTACTGACCTGGGCAACCAGCTCAGACCTAGTTGGCAGAGTCGGGGAGCTCAGCCTCTCTAGGAAGAGTACACCTCTCCTCTGGCCATCCAGGTCCGGGAATCCTGATGCCATCTTCTCCTTCTCAAACATGTTCAGATTCCATATTTGCCCGAGCAGAGCAGCTTGCAAAGACAATGCTCAGCCAGGTGAACAACAGGCTTTTAAAAATTGAGTGGATGCAAGGGATGGTAAAGTTTTGGCAGAAATCCACCAAGTGGCAACATATTTAAGGATTGCCAAATCTGCTTTTATTTCAGATCTCCAGTATCTGCAGTGTTTTGCTTTTATCTGAAATGTAAATTGGATGGAATGTATTACTCCATAAAATAGACATTACAGCCCAGCAAATACTATAATACCAACATGTGACATTAGAGCTCCATTTCAACCATAAAAGTGAGAAGGAAGAGCTAAATCTGAAGGAAATTGCACCTTTTGGATGAATCAATAGTATAGGGCTGCTTTCATCTTTTTTCCTTAGGCTACCTGATTGTCACCAGGAACCAGACAGTGGGAAAATGAGGTAGTTCCAGGTTTCTCCAGGGACCTTTGTTCTCTCAATCCAAATCCCTCTCTTCCTGGGGATCAGAGAAAAGACGTTGTGTCAGGAATAGCCTGAGTAAACAGGCCTGGTGTTGTCTTCTTGCCAAACACCATACCAAAAAGTAGAATGTGTCTTGGAGACAGGCAGTAAACTGATCTCTGATGATAATATGTGGCACTTAGGCTGACAATGCACACAAATTGGAAGGAATAAGTAGCACCAAAACAAAATAAATGAAGTTAAGCACAGCAACATAAAGCAAGGACTTGTGGATCGATTTTCTGCCTCAAACTCCTTATCAGTTTTTTTAAATGCTCGCCATTACAGGTCTACCTTCATATTTGTTAATGGACTTTCCCAAAGTACCAAACAAATTCACACTTCATACCAACATAGTTCATTTTGATTAGATTTAAGACGTCAATTTTGATGTTAACTAAATTACTTTCAAATGCAATGTCAAATTCTACTATATTGTGGTCATTCTTCAGTACTGGCCCCTTGATTGCCAGGTTATTATTGAGCTCTTTCTCATCCCATAATATTCAATCAAGAACAACCCATTCCCTGTTGGTTCTTCAGCATAGTGATCGAAAAAGAACCACATTGTATACATTCCACAAACTCATCCTCCAAATTGTTATTGCAAATTTATTTTGGATGGTCTGTACTAAGATTGAAGTCTTCCATGATTACTACTTTGTCATTTTTACCAGCACCTCTGAATTAGAAGCACAACAAATAAATTGACAGAACAAAATATATGAACTTTGTCCAGTTTATCATGAATTTAGTAGTCAATAATCCTGGAATTCCCTTTCTAATGGTATTGTGGGTCTACCTACAGCACATGGACCACAGCAGTTCACCACCAGCTTCGCAAGGGCAAATAGGGACAGGTAGCAATTGTCTGCAGGGAACAGTCAGCAATGTTCACGTCCCACAAGAAAGAAAAGAAATTGCTCAGTGCACTTCTAAATGACCTGCTGCTTGAAGGTGGCTCTTCAAACATTGTTGAAGTTTGGCTGTCCAGGAAGGTGACAAGCTTTCCAGATCACAGACCAATGGAAACATGCAAAAGTTTATATGATCAGAGAATTAATGTTCTAAATAAACTGTACAATACAATCAGATAAACAAGTGTAAACAAAAGAAAAAATATTTGAGACAACAAAAAAAAGACAGAACTGTAAATAATAAAATAGCAGCAATAAAACCCATTTATAGCCCAATACTTTGTATGAATCTGGCACAGTAATCAGTTACTAGCAACATATATTCAAGATTATGAAAAGAAAATGAATCAGTTGCTTGGAATCATGAGGTAAAAAGATTAACTTTGTGCATGGCATGTATGTATTTTACATTAACTGTGATATATAGAGTACAGAGAGAGCACTGAGCTCGCCTTAGTGTTGCGTGAAGAAATCATTATTTTGCTCAGATGGCTCTATTTACAACTAATTTCTAAAAACATCGATTTTACTCAAATTTTCATAAATGATCAGCTTCTTAACTTTAGTGCTTTATTTCTTTTTATCATAATCCCAAGATTCTAAACATGAAACATGCAATGTGATTAATCAATGTCATAAAGTCTTCTCTTATTAATAGCTACCATTTTAATGCAAAAACTAACTAATACAATGATGTTGTCTATGAATTAATATACACAAGATCCAAAGCTCAGCTGCAGTAATTCTTCACAAAAGCTAAGACAATTTGTTTGCATTTGTCTATTTTACTAATTATTTTTTGATTAATTATGCAGTTTTTGATCTGCAATGTCATATTTCAAATCAAAGATTATGTCAGTCTACAAATTTACTTTAGTATGAAATAGTTTGGAGTGGGTGTAGTGAAACTCATTCAGTGATAAATTTTCAATTTACCATTTTTTCCAGTATAACTAAACATGTTTGGATCTGTCAATGCTAAACATTAAATGGCCATTGGTGGTCTGCCTTTATTCCCATCTTTGTTTCACTGAATTGGACTGCAGACGACCATTCAATTTGTCCACAATTACAAAGTACTGCAGTGCTTTGACCATGAGATAATCTTATTCTTAGAGCTTGCAATCAGGCATTTGGAAGAATTCACATGCTGATAATCAGCCTTTTGGTCACATTAGGAATGCACCTTCTATAGCCGACTGATCCTGACTTGAGAGACAGACCCTGAGCTTCTGATCAACATGTAAGGATAATTCTACAGTTCCACAGGACCTCCAACCATTGATTTCATGTATTAAATAGACAGCCATATCAGGAGATAAACTGTTGTAAGTTGATGGAACTCAGCTCTTCAAATATCAATTTAAATGACTGAATTAATTATTTTGGATCAGATTTCCTTCTCCAACAATGGGGTTGAAATTGATCCATTAAAAACCAGATTCATAGGGAATCAACAGCAATTTTTCACGACACATGTTTTTCTTCCTACAGAAGGTCGTAGAATGAATTATAAGGCTCATTCTAGAGATTCATTTCCCCTCCTTGATCTTGCCCTTCCTGGGTTTGAAATGAAAAATCTTGACAAGATCTTCCTGCTCAGTAGAAAATAAAAACTGATGAAATGTGGCTGACTTGCTTCAATCAGCTCCATCCTGTTACTTTTCAAAGGAAACTATTTAGAAAGGTATAAAATGATATTTGAAAGCCAAAGCGTTCACTGTTCCAGTATATTAATGGATTGTAAAGATAATTTCCAATTTCTCATCATTATATCATTGTAACCCTCTTTTGCTTTGCTCCTCTGCCCTTACCTCTAAGAACAAATGTGCAGGGACGTATCTGTCACAAAAATAGATACCATCTGCTCAGGACCATTCACCACCTTTTACCCTTCCTGGAGACCACCAGGTCATCTGACCTTGGATCTTCCTTGAGTTTCTCTCCTGGTTCTCTTCATTTCAAAATGTATCAGGTTTCACATGTACACAAAAGACTCCAGACTTGGCCATGCCACTATTTCCCTCAACCTCTTCATTTTCTCTCATTTGACACACATACTGTCGAACATCCAGTATTGGATAAGCACAATATATTACGAAGGCCAAACCATTGCCGACAGCACTCACCACAAATTCTGTTCCATAGCTATAAATTCTATTGCTATCCCCAGCAGCTGTCAGATTCTTAACAGATCACTTGCAACCTGCATTTGACTACAAATTGAGTATTGATCACACTGTCAAAACTCTTCACTTACAAATCTATAACATCATTTGACTTCACCTCTGCCCAGCTTATCTGCAGCTGGACCCATATTCATGCCTTTGTTACTTTTAAACATAACTAGGTCACACTCTATTAGCCAGCATCATAGCTTCCAGTCCTCAAATTTAAACTGATCCAAAGCTCTGCTCCTCATGTTTTAACTTGTAACAAGTGGTGTGAACAGCACCAACTACAAGATTCCCTTCTAGGCACATGCCATCCTGTCTTTAAATAATATTGTCATTCCTTCACTGTTGCTAGGTCAAAACCTTAGAACTTTTCTTCCAAAATATTTTAGTGTACATACTCAAATAGATGGCTGTGAGTCAAGTAGGAAGATCAACACCATCTTCTCGAGGCCAATTCAGGATGAGCAATAAATGCTAACCCTGCCAATGACAAGCCACAAAAGAATAAAAGTCCTGTTTACTGATTACCATCCCCCATTATGTTCATATATTGTACTTTGTCCTGTGTGGAAAGATTTTTTCTTTTCATTTTTTTTCTTTTTCAGTACCTTTGATCATGGTCTGAATCCAGAAAAGTGCTGTCTTAAAACCAAAGATTGCTGAAGGATTAGTTCATGTTTTTGAAAGTAGGTAACCCTAAAACTGACTGTAAGCATTGTTTACACAGGTGCAGGTTCAAGCAGTAATTAAGAGAAGGTACAGGTAAGGTGCAGCCAAGGGGGTGTACAAATGGACATTCAGCTTGCAACAAGTTGGTCTATGAACTAGTCAATAGCTATTGATGACAAAGGCCTTCTGCCTGCCACAATAATGTGATCGCTTCTCAGGGATCTGAACAGCTTGAGGCTGTGAACAAGATAGAAAGAAGCTATTATATATTCACCAGCATGGAGCTATCTCTGTTCTCCACAGAGAAACCTCGTTTTAGAAGGCGTAAGGCAACCATTTTGTGTCCCCTGTAAACTAGTGAAAACACCCAGAGAAGGAAAACCAAGAAGTTGTGATCTGACCAGCACAAGAACCATCTCAGTAAATCCCAAAACAGAAGCCACTGAACTATTATCTTGAATTTCCCTCCGTGTGTGTGTGTGTGTGTGTGTGTGTGTGTGTGTGTGTGTGTGCACGTGTGTTTGCCTGTATGCGTGTGTCTATGTGTGCATCTGTGTGTGTGTCCGTGTGCGCGTCTGTGTGTGTGTTTATGTGTCTGTGTTTGTCTGTGTCTGTTTGTGTGTGTCTGTGTCTGTGTCTGTGTCATGGGGTGAGTTTCTAGAAGGATTCAAATTTTAACTTGTAGGGTTATATATTGAAAATTAATAATTGTTTGCCTGTAGCTAGAATCTATTCATTTGTCATAAACAATAATTTTAGAAAGAAGTCAGAATTCCCAGTCAAATTAGGAACTAATTTCATCATGGTGGACCTCCAGCTGATGGGCCTAATATTATATTCAAAATAAACTGGCAATTTGTATGTGATAATTTCATAGAGTCATACAGCACAGAAACAGACCCTTTGGTGCAGACCATAATCCCAAACTAAACTAGTCCCATTTGCTTGCACTTGGCCCTATCCCCACAAATATTTCTTATTCATGCACTTACCTCAATGTCTTTAAAACATTGTAACTGTATGCACATCCATCACTTCCTCAAGCAGTTCATTCTACACACAAACCATTCTCATGTGAAAAATTGCTCCTTGTGTCTCTTTTTTTAATCTCTCTCCCCTCACCTTAAAAATATGCCTCCTTGTCTTGAAATCCCCCACCCTAGGGGAAAGACACATGCCATTCATCTTATCTATGACCCTCATGATTTTATAAACGTCTCTAAGGTCACCCCTCAACCTCCTTTGCTCCATTGATAAAAGTCCAGCCTATCCAGCCTCTCCTTATAACTCAAACCCTCCATTCTCAGCATCAAGCTGGTAAATCTCTTCTGAATCCTCTCGAGCTTAATAACATTTTTCCTATAACAGGGCGTCCAGAACTGGACACAATACTCCAGAAGAGGCCTCATCAACATCCTGTATAACCTCAAGCTAATATCCAACTCTAATGATCAAAGGTCTGACCAATGAAGGCAAGCATGCTATATGCTTTCTTAACTCCCCCATCTATATGTGATGTAAACTTCAAAGAATTATATATCTGCACTCCTAAGTCTCTCTGTTCTACAACACTACCCAAGGCCCTATTTTAATTAGATAAACCTTGCCTTTGTTTTACTAAAATGCAACATCTTGCATTTATCCAAATTAAATTCTAGCTGCCATTCTTCACCTCATTGACCCAATTGATCAAGATCTCTCTGTCATCTTAGAAAACCTTCTTCTCTGTCCACTGTACCGCCAATCTTGGTTTCATCTGCAAACTTACCATGCTTTCTATATTCTCATCTAAATCATTTATATAAATGATAAATAAAAGAGGACCCAATGCCAATCCTTTTGGAATACTGCTGGTCACAGGCATCCAGCCTAAAAAACAAGCCTCTACCATTACTAAATAAAAACCGAAAGAACTGCAGATACTGTAAATCAGGAGCAAAAACAGAAGTTGCTGGAAAAGCGCAGCAGGTCTGGCAGCATCTGTGAAGAAAAAAATCAGAGTTATCGTTTTGAGTCTGGTTCTGAGGAAGGCTCACCGGACCCAAAATGTTAACTCTGATTCTTTCTTCAGATGCTGCCAGACCTGCTGAGCTTTTCCAGCAACTGCTGTTTTTATTCCTCCACCATCATTCTCTGAGTCCTGCTGTTAAACCAATTTTGTACTTAGTTTGCAAGCTCACCCTGAATCTCATGGGACCTAACTTTACCAATTAGTCTACTATGTAGAACCTTGTCAAAGATTTTAAAGTCCAAGTAAACAATGTTGACCACTCCTCATCAATCTTCTTGGTTACTTCCTCAAAAAACTCAATCAAGTCTGTGAGACACTATTTCCCTCATAGAAAACTATGCTGACTGTTTCTAATCGCTCCTTGCTTCCCCAAATGGATATAAATCCTAACTTTCAGACTCACTTCCAACAGTGTACACACCATCAAAGTCAGACTCACAGGCCTGTAGTTCCCAGGCTTCTCCTTACATCCGTTCTTAAACAAAGGTATGACATTAACCACTCTCCAGTCTTTCGGCACCTCACCCATATTTACAGACGATATAATTACTTCAGTAAGGGGCTCCACAATTTTCTCCCTAACTTCACACAAAGTCCTGGGATACACTAGATCAGGTCCCAGAGATTTATCCACCTTAATATTTTCTAAGACCTCTCTCACTTACTCTTCTGTAATGTAATTTTATCATCTTAAAAGAGAACAGGTTGTTGACTAGCAATCGTGTTCAATAGCAAAATACTTGATCAGAATTCAAGTTTCACAGCAGGATTGCGATAACATCTTCATTGAGTGGATGTTGTGTGATACTGTGTCCATTGAATTTATTCTGTGGCACAACACTGGAGGGGATTGATTGCAACCTTCTTCCTCAAAAATAGAATCATTGCTGCTTAATTCAGGAGGGGAGGGGAGAGCAGCTTCAGAGTCGGGTACAGTGAGTGAAGAGAGAGTTGGGCCTGATTAATTAAAACCATTGGGGGTGTGCTCAGAATTTTCAACATGGACATCAGGAATTAAAAGTGTCTGAGTACATGGGAAGGATCTGACCAGCTATTTGTGAAACATGCAGCCTGCTGCTACTGTCCAAGAGGAGAAGCTGATTCTTTTTGTTCACCTGGCAGCTACTGCAGCGAATCTTCATTTTCACCACAAAGAATCACCTTAAAATAATACAGTGCATCAAATAAATACCTCCACTATCTTGCACACTTGAACGGTTCCATTATTTCATGCTTTATTCTCGTCCTGCTCTTACCATCTTTGTTCCTCAGATCCTCATTCCTGGAAGCAAGCTCTTAAGGAGAATCCAAAAAGATTTGATAAATACATTAAGGGCAAAAAAGTAACTTGAGAGAGAAATGGCCCCCTTAAAGATCAACAAGACAGTCTATGCATGAATCCACAGGAGATAAGTGAGATATAAAAAAGTATTTCATGTCAGTATTTACTGTGGAGAAGGAAGATGGACAACTTGAATAAGTAAATAACAATATTTTGAAATATTACCGGGGGGGGCGGGGTGCTGAATGCCTTAAAATGCATAAAGATAGATAAGACCCTGGGACCTGATCAGATATATCCCAGAAGTCTGTGGGAAGCTAAGGAAAAGATTGCTGGGCCCCTTGCAGAGATATTTGTATCATTGATAACCACAGGTGAGGTGCTCGAAGACTTCAGGTTGGCTAACGTGATGCCACTATTTAAGAAAGGTGGTAAGGAAAAGACAGGGAGGTATAGACTGGTAAGCCTGATGTCAGTGGTGAGTAAGTGACAACAAACGTTGATGAAGGCAGAGCGGTAGATATTCTCTACATAGATTTCAGCAAGGTGTTCAACAAGGTTCTGCACGGTAGACTGGTTTGCAAGGATAGGTCATATGGAATACAGGGAGAGCTTGCCATTTGGATACAAAATTGGCTTGAAGTTAGGAGACTGAGGGTGACTGAGGGTTGCTTTTCAGTTGCCTATGACCAGCAGTGCGGTGCAAGGATTGGTGCTGAGTCCAGTTTTTGCCATTTATGTGAACAATTTGTTTATGAATAATGAGGAATAGCCAGTAAGTCTGAGGATTACACCTAGTTTGGAGGTGTAATGAACCGCGTAAAAGGTTACCTCACAGTACAAAAGGGACCTTGATAAGATGGGCCAATGGCGCAAGAAATGGCAGATGGAGTTTAAATTGAATAAATGTGGGATGTTGCTTTTTTTAAGGCAAATCAAGGCAGGACTTATACAGCAATGTCCTAGGAAATGTTGCTGAACAAAAAGATCTTGGAGTGTAGGTTTGTAGTTCCTTGAAAGTAGAGTCACAGGTAGATAGGGTCATGAAGAAAACATTTGGTATTCGTGCCTTTATTGGCCAGTGCACTGAGTATAAGAGCTCGGAGATCATCTTGCAGCTGTAGAGGACATCGGTTAGGCCACTTTTGGGATACTGCATTCAGATCTTGTCTCCATGCTGTAGGAGAGATGTTGTGAAACTTGAAAGGGTGCAGAAAAGATTTACAAGGATGTTGCCAGGGTTGGAAGGTTTGAGATATAGGGGGAGGCCAAATAGGCTGGGGCTGTTCTCTCTGGAGCATCAGAGGCTGAGGGGTGACCTTCTAGAGGTTTATAAAATCATGCGGGGCAAGGTCTTTTTCCTAGGGTAGGAGAATCCAAAACAAGAGGGCATTGGTTTAAAGTGAGAGGGGAAAGATTTAAAAGGGACCTAAGGGATAACATTTTCATACCGAGGGTGGTGCATGTGTGGAATGAGCTGCCAGAGGAAATGGTGGTGTCAGGTACAATTACAATATTTAAAGGCGTTTGGATGGATATGTGAATATAAAAAGTTTAAGAGGGATGTGAGCCAAATACTGGCGAATGGGACTGGATTAATTTCGGATATCTGGTCAGCACGGATAAGTTAGACCGAAGGGTCTCTTTCCATGCCGTACAACTCTGTGGACTCTGTGACCCTATTGTCAGGGTAAAATTCTGTGGTCAACTCTGCTTACAGTTCTCGATCTTCACTAACCCCTCCATCTTGTCACTGCTGCCATTAACCAACTGGCAGCCACAAGCACATCGTACTTCAGTTCTCAGCTGATGTCACAGGGGAAATTGGAACCATCTGAAACTTCAGCACTGGCTTCCAAAGCTCTGGCTGCCTGCTAAGATTCTGACCTTAATGACTCTCTCTTGGCTCAACAACAGCAGCTCATAAACTCTCTCTTTTCTGTTATAACCTGCCACTTTTCTTCAGCATTTTCTCTATGATGGTTGCCACTACCATGAAGCCACATGGGTTTCTCATCTCAGGTAACACCTCAATACTCACACTGAGCCATATCTCTGGAGGTTTCGTACTGATCCTAACATCACTTGGCTCAACATCATTCCTTCTCCTTTACTAACTTATCTCTACAATGCTGTCCCAATGCTTTCCACACTGCTGCTTTCCTTAACATTGGATTTTCCCACATTCAGCTTTATCCTGTTTGATGTATACCTTTGGTACTTCCCTGAGATTGTACTGCACCAAAGAAACAAACGCTAACTTCTCCAATACCTTTCAGTGCTCCTCACTTAGAGCCATCGAGTCATACAGCACGGAAACAGACCCTTCGGCCCAAACAGTCCATGCCAAACATAATCCCAAACTAGACTAATCCCATTTGTCTCCTTTTCTATTCATGTATCTATAAAGGGGCACTGCTGCACAGTTACTTACCTGCAGAAAACTGAATGCTTTGCATTACCAATACCCACACTAAACAAACTGGAAAACTGGTTGCAAACATTCAGCTATACTTTGTACCATCCTTGAACTATTCCCAAGCACAGGGTTAAATGTTGAATCATATAATCATGGAATGACCATTTGGTAGACCAATCCAATGTGTCCCATTTCACTGCTATTTCCCAAGGTCTTGTAATTTCTATTCCCTTCTAACATTTAGCCAATTCTTTTTTTGAATTCTACTATTGAAAATCTGTTATTATCACGCTTTCAGGCAGTGTGTTTCAGTTCACAACTCACTGTTAAAAAAATGTTTTCTGACATCGCCTCTGCTTCATTTGCCAATCACCTCAACTCTGATAGTTACCAACCATTCTGCCACAGCTTTGAAAATTTTCCTCACATATACCCTTTGCGATTTGAACACCTCTGTCAAAATACCTTGTAACCTCCTGTGTTCTCACAATAACAACCTCAGATTTTCCAAACTCTCTAAATAACGGAAATACCTAACCTCTGATACCATTTCAGTAAATATCTGCTGAAACCTCTCCAAGGCTTTGAAAACACTCAAGTTCAATCTGTAGAATTGAACACATTATATCAAGTGAGATTAAACTGGCATTTTATCAATGTTTAGCATATCTTCCTTGCTTTTGTACTCTATTGCTCTATCAATAAAATCTCATATTGTCAACAGCCTTCCCATCTTATCCTGCCACAATCAAAGATTTATGTACATTTACCCAGAAAGCTCTTTATTCTTGTAACCCTTTTAAAATTGTATATTTTATTTCATATTGTTTCTCCTCATTCTTCCTAGTGAAAGATATTGCTCTTCAATTCCCTGTGTTAATTTGATTCTGGCACGTGTTTCCCATTTCAACAATTTCAATAGCTCACCATCAGTAAGGTTTCGTTGTAGTGCCTCTACCTCTGGACCAGGAGGCCTGAGTTCAACTCCCACCTGCTCTGAAAGTGTGCACTAACGTCCCTAAACAGGTTAATTAGAAAGTACCCAGCACACCATCATTTGTCTGGGAAGATTACAGATGGGCAAATATATGTTTTGATATAGCAATTTCAACATTGTAAAATATTCCAAGTTTTGGCACAGCTCTTGTGGCTACTAAGGTTAGTCTTGACACAATGGAAGCACTTTGGCCTCCAGTCTGAAGATTGTGAGTTCATATCCCACTCCAAACACCTGAACACGAAATCCATACTGACATGTCAGTCTAGCACTGATACACTGCCCTACTACTGATGGTGCTCATATTTTCACATGCCTGGACATAAAAAAAGTAGTATTATTTCCAGAAGCTGACACCGATGGAAATTATTGAAAATTGAATGTGTATTATTAATCAGCAAAGGAAAAGTGGACAGTGCTGAGTACAGTTGGTTTCTGTGAAGGGAAAGAAACAGTTTATAATATTTGGGTAAGAGTTGTTCTCCAGATCACAATCTTTCATCTGAAAGCATTGTTTCTTGCCTCTTTTCACATCAAAGTTGAACACATATTTTATGTTCACTTGTTTCAGGGATAGTAGGAACTGCAGATGCAGTTTTCATTTTCTGAAGAAGGGTCCAGCCTGAAACATCAGCCTTCCTGCTCCGCTGATGCTGTTTGGCCTTCTGTGTTCATCCAGCTCTAGACCTTGTTATCTCTTATGTTCACTTGTGTAGGTTTACCAACATATTGACACATATTTGTCACTGCTAACCAGGTGCTGTTTATATTGTACCTTGTTACATGGTTAGAATGTTCCCAAGTGTTTTACAATGAGTGAATTATTTTACAAAGTGCAATTACAGTACTTATGTAGGAGAATGCAGGAGCACAGCAAGATTCCACACACAGCAAGCAAAAAAAATGAAGTCCAGGTCAAGACTAGGCACCACTGCAATTTATTTTTCACAAGATTCACACCTCGGTGTGAAATGGACCAACAGCTAAACTACCTGTCTTACCATTCAGTTCTGTTCCCGTTGTTGATCAGTTTCCTAGAGCCATACCCCTCAGGAAAAAATGAAAAGGAACTGAAACCAAGTATTGCTCCTGTTTTCTGCTATTAATTTTGATTTGATTTTTCAAAAATAGAAGCTTCACTTTTTCCTAGTTCAGATCATCTGCAACAAAAGCTCACAAAGTTACAAAGAAAAATTGGTATTCTTATGGTTCCTGGTGTAGTCACTGCATCAATAAAAAAAAACTGGGCACTGCTCACTGATTCGTTGGGAAATGAACGATTGAATCAGAAATTACGTCTCCAATAAACTTTCTGTGAACATAAATACGTTTCATCTGTTGGTTGAAGACCTGCAGATTAATCACATTATTCAAACTTTCTTTGCTTTCCAAGTGTCATGTTCCTACATGTTCTTTTTTAAAATTTCTCAGCAGCCGCTGCCAGGAACAGAGAAACATTTTCTGCTATCAATACCATTTCTGCTTCAACGGCACTTGTAATCCAATTCGCACTGGCAGGCCTGAGTAATGTAGTTCCTCGACACATTTGGAACAGAAGCTGGTTAGCAATCAGAAACATTGATTACCTTCCATTCTGTTCTCTCAAGCCCTCCACAGACTTAATTGGCAGCCTTTCTGTACGTGTCATGAATTGCGTCGTTTGGAAGATTTTGGAACAATTTCCCATCAAATGCTGCAGCAAAATAGTTTCTCAGGCAACTCTGTGATTCACTGCCAAGAATACCAATGTGATATCTGTTTAGACTGTGTCCAAAATTAAGCTGAGGCCTGAATGCTACATTTGAAAATGTTTTGCAAACACCGTCAGAGAGATTTTGATGTTGGAAGCAAATTGCATGCATAAAGGATTACATCATTGTATCCAGATTGCATACTGCGGATGTGCTATAAAATTTTCTAGTGAATTCTGTCTCATAAACAAAACTTATGACGAAGCGCCAAATTCTGTGAAAAGTTCTATAGAGAAGTGTGGTTTTAAAGCACAAGCTGGCTTTATCAGTACGCTGCTTCCTGTATGAAGATATGAAGATGGAGCAATGACATTCCTCTGATGGTAATCTATGCAGTGGAACATGCTGGATTTCTCCACAACAGATGGCTCAGAACACTTGGAACAAGTAATTGATTCAGAATAAATTATTGAAAGTTTTAAACTAGTGCAAAATCATCTTTCAAATACGGATTTCAGGTAGAATAAAGGCCCCTAAAGTAAATGAAGCAGCAATTTCCCTTGCCTATGGCACATGACCACAGGAAGGTGATCTTGCAATTAAACTGCCCAAACATACGATTGTGCTATCATGTGTTTCCTAACTGTACCATGAATGCAATTAACTACCTTTTGCTGATATGAAAAGAACAGAAAGAGCTTATATTTATCTGGAGCCATTCACAATCTCAGGACATTGACCGAAATCCTGTAGAGCCACAGTAACGCCTGGTATCTTGGTTCCACTTGCCACTATCTTCATAAACATATTCGCTCAAGCCCTAACCATGCTTTCATCAAAGATAGTCTCATTATGTTCCCCTCTCCACTGCGAATTACCTTTCATCCTTGGTAATTTCAAATTCTCTCAATCACCTTGCTTTCCCTCCTTTGAAATGTCTTGCTTTATTTGGACTTCTCTACATAGACATCCCTTTCACCTTGCCATTGCTCATTTCGGCTCCACTTCTGTCGTCTCAATATCAGACAAGAT
Organism: Stegostoma tigrinum; assembly: GCF_030684315.1. Taxonomy (NCBI): domain Eukaryota; kingdom Metazoa; phylum Chordata; class Chondrichthyes; order Orectolobiformes; family Stegostomatidae; genus Stegostoma; species Stegostoma tigrinum. Next base: position 28,585,824 of record NC_081379.1, read on the forward strand.
CATACCTAACTACCTCCTTGTATATCGCCCTACAAGTTACTTACTACTCTACTTTCATGTGCTGTTTGCTTCCGTGCTTTGAAACTTCTGCTGCCCAAATCTTATTCCACACAAAGATACAGCCACCAACCATCCTTGGGCTTGTTTATCTATATGGACTCCTGGTCTTCCAACATTCCCTTTCTCATCTTTATATGTGTTGTAACTCCTCAGCTCTTCATAATTTCTGCATTATAGCTCTACATTCCCTGCAAGATTTCTGCTTGTCAAATTCTGGCTACATGTGCTCCCAATCACTTTATCTGACGCTTCCTAATACCTCCTTGAACACCTCTATCTGTTTGCCTGCTGCTTTAAGGCCTTCTCTAAATTTATCTTTGTTCAGCTTTTCCATCACCATTTCTTTAAAAAAATCTCTATATAATAAATTCAGAGTTCATTCTTGATTGTTCTCAAAAGCACAGGGGATGGTTTCCTTTGTCACAGGCACTATATAGTTTATAGTTGTTTTGGAACACACAATCAACATTGCAATATTGCCTGTGCTAGAGAGTGAAAACTGCTGGGGCCATACCAGCGATCTGTACAAAGAGTATGTACCTTGTTCCATCAAACCCAGCTTTCTGTCCCCATTATAACAATGAGAGTTGTAATTGCATAGTGCCTTCACTTATTTCACAGGAATTTTATCAAATAAAAATTGATACTATACTAACAAATACCGTAAAAAGGCCGAAGCAGCTGAAAGCACAGCCAGCAGTTGTGGGGTGATGGATATCATAGATGCACAATCGACTAGGTTTGGAAGAGTGCAGGGATCACAGAGGCCATAGAATTTGACAGAGATAAAGAAGACAATGATCATAGCCAAATGCCGCTCAAAGACATACTGATATCTGGAGATATTTTGTGTGCAACATTTGTGGTTGTGTTTGAATCATATTACCGAAAAAAAATCACTAAGTACCAAACTACATTGCTGAAATAATACTTATTTGGCCTTGTACAGATTATGATTTAAATCCAACTTCTCTGACTTACTTTGCAATAGTTTTGAGAGGTTTTTATGTGGAGTTAGGCTAATTTGTCAGATAGAGGCTTTGAGAAGGTTTGCTATGAACATATCATTCAAGGGAATGGTACTTTACTGACACAATTTTTGACAGGCTGGTTAACATTTAATATAGTCTGAAAAAATGCATGAAACCGACATTGAGGAAACAAGCAATGGACACGTTAAATAAAGGTTGAATAGGTATGAATTGGTTGCATAAACATGTGGGGCTAGTAATTAGTGAGGTTGTCAGTTTTATGGAGTGTAGATAACTAAAACTAAACTCTAGATAAAAGTGTGGTCTTGAACTTTTTTTTCCAAATATGGTTAACTTCTGTTGTATAGCATTAATAGCAGAAGGTGGTTGAGTCAAAATGTAAGGTTTGGGGTAAATTATCCACTCTGTTTTCTGAAAATGAGCCTCATGAACAGCACTTTGTTACCATACAGAGCAGGATAAGAAACAAAATTGTTTCAAAACTGAAGCCTGATGAATTGAACACGTTTGAAGGTTTGGACAGGTTTGTAACTCTCATGAATACATCCTGTCAAAAAGTTGAGTTATTGATTGCTTATAAGGCATGGTCAGATTTTGACAAGTCTCAAAAGACTGAGGGTAGTGTCATCCCTTTATTCCTCCTCAGGATGAGGGCGTTGCTGACCAGGCAGCATTTATTGTCCATCCATAATTGCCCAGAGGCCAGTTCAGAGTCAACCACATTGCTGTGGGTCTGTAGTCACATGAAGGACAGACCACATAAGAATGGCAGTTTCCTTCCCTAAAGGACATTCGTGAACCAGGTGGGTTTTTCCCCACTCAACAATGGATTCATGGACACCATGTGACTCTCAATTCAGATATTTATTGAGTTCAAATTCCACCATCTGCCATGGTGGGATTCAAACCCAGGTCCCCAGAACATTATGTGGATCTCTGGATTAACGCTCCAGTGATAATATCATTTTGGCATCACGTCCCCATGGAATAACATATCCAGTAGTTTGTGAGCAAAACTGCCGAAATTTCTTTTGGAATTTCACCAATTTAGGCATTTATATTATTGGACTGTGTCGAGGTATCAAATATGAACAGACTTTTACTCTTGACAAGGGTTAAATTTGTAGATAAATGATCACTGCTGGAGCAAATGTTGGATGCAGTAAAAAGAAACCCGAGGAAAGCGCTAGTTTCCAATAGCATTCATAGCACAATGGGAGTCATCAGTGACATGACATAAAAGGACAGAATGTTAATGAATTGGCAAAGACATACAGATACAGGGCAACAATACAAAAGGAGAATTGTAACAGATTGAAAGATGGACAGAAATGCTATTGAAAATTTTGGAAAGTGGAGAGAATTTTGGAATGAACCAAAAGAGAATGAACCCCAGAAATGTTCAGTAGTATAGTGAAGCAAGGTTTCAGGTGCAATTCAAAGTACCATTATGACATGAACTACCCCGAATGGCGTAATAAAACATTCAAAACTAAACATGAAATAGAATATATGGAGGAAGAAGGTGGTGAAATGGATCAAAATGAGAGAAATGTATAAGTCACAGAAGTTTCAGCCCAGTGGTGATTGTGTTATGGCAGGGTCCTTCAATTATAAATGTTTTCTCAATGGATACAAATCTACTCTCTGCAGACTAAGCTGGCTAAAATTCTACTAGACTCCTAAGTAAAAAAGATCAAGACAAAGTTAAGAATTAAAGATGCACACCAGCTTCAGAATTGGGAAAAATAACAAACCAAAAGTCTTCCTTGTAAAATAGCCAGAATCAATAATTTTAGGAGCACAGATGTAATGTTCAATGAAATACTATTGTTATTGAATAGGGCATCAACAAAGAGTACCTAGATGAAGCTGGTGATGGAAAACAGTAATTTATGTAATTAGGACACAATGGTGTTCCCTTAATTGAACATGGCCTCTGCATTAAAAAAAATTAAAGAAGACGTCAAAGAGTAGAAATGATAAAATAAAAAGTCAACTATGTTAAAATCACACAGAAAATTTGTTCTAAAGGGTTAAAAATTTTAGTAAAGGATGCAGGAATAAGAAATGGGGAATACAATAAGGTCATAGAAGAGATAACTGATAGACGTGATATTAGTAAGAAATTTTGCTGGACAGCACCTTAGCCTACACTAAGTGTGCCTTTTGCAAGAAATTTCAATAAGTCAGTGGTTATGGATTTAAAATCATGCAATAAAGAAAGAAATCATTTTACATTTTATGATTTTGATGCCTCGAGTTTGTGTCAGCAATAATACATAACAAAGAAAAGAAAATAATTGTGGATAAGGCAATAGAAACATGGATAAGGGCGAGGCTTGAACCACGGGCAAAATTTCCCTCTCATGATTGGGAGTCAGGAGTTCGTTAATGAGAAATTTAGTGATGTGTGCATGAATTTGAACAAAATAGTTATGAATACAACAGCAAAAAACCCTTTTAGCAATGGTGTATGTGAAAGGAACCATGTAAGGATAGACAAAATGGTTCCGAAAATTTTGACAAATCAACCAAATGGTAAATTATCAACTATACCAGTATAGATAACATATGGTAAGAATTTATTGTAGATGGCAAGAGAAAATGATCTAGGCGTTAGTTTTTGGTGGGTATTTTAAGTCCCATCAGTAGTATAGGATCAATCCCCAACTTCAGAAGGGGTTACAATTAGTTTTATATTTTTTAGAGCAATTGAATGAACTTCATGCAGACAGAAAGGCTTTGATTAAAAGTCAAAGTCTCAAAAAAGTTGTTGAGCTTTAGGATATAATGTAAGGCCACCAGAAACCAGTTTCAATCAGCGAGATATGGTGAATTATAGGAAACAGAGATACCTGGGGAAAGTTAATGGCAAGAATGGAAAAATAATAATTGTACAGCATGGGAATCAGACTATTTGGATACATTCTTTAATGTTGCTTGGTATGTATTGCAAATTTGCAGACTTTGAGGAATTTACAGAAAATAGCAAGGAGCCAGGTACCTGCCATAGACAAATTTTGTGCAGCTACAATTCATAGTTTGCCTGATGATGGACAGATCAGTTCTGATGGCCAGTATGAGGCCATTCATCGCAAAGAACAACTGCCAGTAATGGTTACTAAAGTCAAATATTTACCAGAAAGGGCTAGTCAGTAAAGAAATAAGAATACTACAAGTAGGTCAGGTAAAACCACTGGAGGAAATGAAAAGCTGGATGAATGTACAAGAGGTCATGCCCATGGATTGTGAACATGAAATACAAATATGTAAGGCAAGAAAACACAGGCTAGACTTAGATAGTGGGATCAGGAGTGAACACGCTCCAAGAAAGAAATTGAAAGAAATCCTACTGATTAGAGAGGAGCTCAAGCAGTCACAATACAGAATGAGATAGAAGGCAAAATAGGGGGTGTAGTTTCACATAGGCAAGAACTATAGTACAAACCAGGAAAACCACCAGGAAGAGGTCCATGTGATCAGGAAGTTATAATGGCAATGAACAAACATAAGTTAGTAACACATGCCAATCGGCAAGAATTACAAAGCTGGAGAGAATTTGGGCTGTGTCCAGAGGTACCAGATGGGCATTACCAGTCTTATCATGTTGGCAGATATGCAGAGAATAGTGTCTCTTGATGGGAAATTAAGGCTAAATCAAGGCTAGTGCCATGAGGTTTTGAAGAAAAATGGAGGAACCAAGATATAAGAGTAGATTCACTAATGGCAGGAAAAGCAATTGTGAATTTTTTTTGGCTTTGCTAGTAGCAAGTGTAGATCAACTGATTTTAAAGCTGCATTTTCTACAAGAAGATAAATTTAAGAGGGAAAGGCCCTTAATGTAATAGGAGCATTCTGAAAGTTAAATAACTGTGTATATAGCTTTATTGATGCTTCTTGAGTTTGGTTCTTCTCAGTAAAAGCATGTAGATGATTATTTGTAGGGTGGGAGTAATGGCTTTGAAAACATTGTTATAGTGGGCTTAGACCAGAATTTAAAATTGGAAGTCAGGTTTCGGGGGCTTTTAAGTACATTGGATTGGAAATTACTCAGGGTGGATCAAGTGTCACTTTGCACCAGCAATCTTTTTCAGGAACCTTTGAAGAGACATGCGCTAAAGTGCAACGAAGAGCATGGCAATATAACATGTTGTGATTTTCTATGTCTTGTTTCCTTATACATTCAGACTTATTTTTTAAAAAATGGGAATCTGTTATCTAATTTGATCTGAAGGAATTCCTGAGACCTAATGGAATGAGGAAACAGGTGATGGAAGAATTAATTCAGGGTTAATTGGATTTGAATTGGTTGCATAAATAATTAGAGGGGCGACAGTTTTATGGATTGTGCTTAGCTGAAATAAGACTTTACTAAAAATGTGTACTTAGACTCTGTTTAACTAGATTTGCCTTCTGGCATATAACATGGCATATCTCTGTAGCATTTTTACAGAATAGGATGATGTGATAGTGTCTAATTTTGTGTGGCATCCTGTCACTGATATGTCAAGTGATGATATAATATTATGCAAGTGTTTCACATATCAGAATAGGCAGGACAAGAAAGATTCTGAATGTCTATTTCATTTAATTATGAATCATTTCTGTATCGTTTTAAATGCCTTAAGCTTTTATGGCTCATGGCAAGATTTCTTTGTCGGTAATAGGTGTTAAACAGTCGCAAACATATTACACCTAAATGCGTACAATTTCTACTTTTACATCAGAACAATTGCAATCACTGTTCATCATCCACAGAAGTTATTTTCCAGGCCACTTAAATACCTATACTGTAGAGACCCACTTTTAATCCAATCATGCAGGTCTTGAAAGATAACTGCTGTGAGAATTTTCATTCTCACAATGTCCATTCAAACAGTATAATATTACTAGTTTCACAGGTAGAGCTTAAAATGCACATTAGGGTGCTTCAGCAATAGAATGCTGAAATTTCAAGATGGTGTTAAAATTAACATCAAGTCCACTTAAGTGAATATTTAGTCATCACATAGTTCTGTGAATTGAGTCTAAATTGCAAAACAAGTCCATTTTCTACCTACGCACTTTGTATTCATTCCTGTCATGTGGATATTTTTAGCTCCACATCTACAAATGACACAGTTAACTATGATTACAGCAAAAATTGCATACAGTTACAATTTGCATCCTTTCACTCATGGTTCTGCAGTCCTTCAAAATACAGTAAATTCAACTTTGAAGTACAGCCAATAAGGTAGTAGTTGCCCAAAGATGTAGTTCTCTGTGCCTCTTGTATATAAAGAATTTGCAATGGAACGATTTTATATATATCTAATATTCAGAGAGTCCCCTCCTTTCACAGACCTTAACAGAGTGTTATTCTCTTGTTAGTGCTAGGGTAATATTCTATTGCTTTTTACTACATTTCCTCTTGATTCTTCCTACATTATGTCAGTGAGGATAATAAAAAATAACTTGGAAAGATTAAATTAACTCAACATCACAGTGCAGTCACTTCCCCTCTTCGTTGGTTGGTCACTGTAAGCCAGTTCTATAGATCCTCAGACATTGTTATGACATGAAGTGGGAGCATGAAATTTCAGTGATCAACAGCTCATTTCAAAAAGTAACAAGTAGAAAGAATTCTCCTCAGCCATTCTCATGTCAGCTAAGGCTGAACCACGTTGACAACAAACAATGTAGCCCTTGACCTTAAGGTGGACTGCTCTTTAATCTGCCAGTCTCCACCACTCGTGTGAATGTGAAATGGGAATGCTCTTTGAATTTTGCATATACTATAACTTTGCAGTATTTAAATCATAATTGTACAAGTGTTGACAGATTAAACACTACTGTACATTGTTAATTCTGTATGTTCAATAGTTTTCAACTATAATCCCTCTGTTTACAACAGTTCTGTAGCTATTAATTCCTTGTCCTCCCTCTTAATGCCCTGTTCTCCAGTTACTCTATGACATCTTAGTTATTCTCCTCTGTATAACCCCATCTTCTCTCCCTTAAAACCATGGGGTATAGACTAGAAGAATACCTTGAGGAGAAATTCTTTAGCCAAAACCATTCAAGACCCCTATATAAACCTAGAGATCAAAGATAGCACCCAATTTCTCTTTTCCACTAAATACTGTCTTCCTCAAGCATTGTCTTCTTCCACCTTTATCCCCATTTCTGGAACTAATTGACTGCTCAGTTACTGGGATTGAGGCCGTGCTATCACTGCTGCTTTCCAATTCGCCAACAAGCCAAATTTATCATGCAACAAATCCCAGTCTGTAATCGGTCCTGTCTTTGCTGAACTACATTTGCTCCTAGTTCTTTAACATCTCCAACATATCTATTTTTCATCTATTATCATAAATTTCTTCTTTTGTACTTTGTTCACTATTTTTCAAAGTGTCTTTTCCCTAGCATGGGGATTTCAAGACTATGGGGCACATTTTTAACGTGAGAGCGGAAAGATTTAAAAAAGACATGAGGGGCAATTTTTTAATGCAGAGAGAGGTTAATGTGTGGGATGAACTGTCAGAAGAAGTGATTAATGTAGGCACAGTTACAATGTTTAATCACATTATTTCATACTAACATCAACAATACTACCATCAGTGCTTTAGCCTCTATCCATGGTCCTGGAGATTAACTATTGACTCGATACTGAAACAAATCAGCCACAAGAATGTGATGGCTACAAAACCGAGTCAAAAACTGTCCTGCAGCAAGCAACAAAACCCCTGGCTTCCCAAAGTCTGTCCACCAACTAAAGTCAGGAATCTAAAGGATTACCTGAATGTGTAGATCTCCAACAACAATGAAAGGTTTGACAATAACCAGAACAAAGTGACCCCTCAGACTGACACCCCATCCACTACCATCACACATGTATCAATGTGTACTAGCTAGCACAAAGAGTGGTTGAAGTGAATAGCATAGAAACATTTAAGGATGAACTAAGCAAGTATCTCAGGGAACAAACACAGAAAATGCCAGAGAAACTCAGTGGAGAGAGAAATAGAGTTAGGGTTTCAAATCCAATATGGCTCTTCAGAAACGCTAACTCTCTTTCTCTTTCCACAGAGACTGCCAGACCTGTTGTGTCCTCCAGGACTTTCTGTACTTGTTTCAGATTTCCAGGATCTGCACATTTTGGTTTAGTTCAGCACCTGAGATAGATGGAAATAGAGGGTTACAATGGTAGAGTTGGACAAGAAAAGATGGAAAGTGGTTTAAATTGAGCATAGTGGATGATGGACTATAGAATGGACTATATGGCCTGAGCTACAGAATGCCCTTCAACAACGCACTAGGGCTTCTCCTAACACACCTTTTAAATGCATAACCTTTACCTGTAAGGTAGCAAGAACCATGATATGAAAGCTCTCCTCTAAGTCATGCAGCATCCTGGTTTGTACCTATATCACTGTCCCTTCATCATCCCTGGGTCAAAGTCCTAGGATTCACTCCCTAACAAAATTGTCATTGTATCTACATGAAATAGACTGCAGCACTTTAAGAAGTTAATTCCCCATCACTTTCACAAGGCCAATTTGGAATGGGTAATAAATGCTGGCCTTACAAGCAATGCTGACATACTATAAATGAATGGATGCCAATCCCAATAATTTCGACTCAACACTAAATTATGTATTGCACTCCTTTAAGAATTCCATTCCTAAAAGATCAGAGCAGACTTCCCAGCAGTAGCTGTTTTAAATGATTAGGCAGTGCTTACGACCACATGAAAAACAAAAATGGTTATTTCCAGGGACTTTGACGACTGGCCTGACAATCCAATCCACATAACACTTCCTGAGTATCTGACATGACCCTATCCAATGGAGAGGTTTCCGTTTGCTTCCCATCTACTTTATTTATGTTAATTCTTGTTCATGTATATACAGTCAAGCATGGCTTTGATGCTGTGACCAGTTACAGTCTCGTTTCTTCTCATGTTCACCTTGGGTGCATGTCTCAATTGAAACTCTGGGGTAGTCTAGGGCCAAAGTAGTTCAAATTGTGTATCCAAAACTAAGCATCAATGAGAAGATTATTATGGATAAAATGTCATTCGATGCTTCTGCTGATGATTCCTTTACTGTTATTTGGGAGAGGGCTGATAAGGCAGTGTTGATTGGATTTGAGTTGTCCTATTTTTGTGATACTTGGGGCAATATTCCAAATTATCAGGTAAATACCATTATCTTAGCAGTGCTGGTAGAGCATAACACACAGTAAACTTACAAAAAGTCATTTCAAAAGAAAAAGCAGCTGCATAATCTGCAAAAAAACCCTTGTAACCAACAGGTCAGCACAACATTGAGGGACGAAGGGCCTGTACTGTGCTGTAATGTTCTATGTTCTATGTTCTGTTTGATTTACACAATAGTAGTTTTACAAATACCCTTCACAGTTAGCTCAGAAACACAGCAATGAGAATTCTCAAGAATACCAAATACAAAAATATAAAGTACCTTTGTATTAAGCACAACAAAATCTGCAAAGGGCATTTAAAATCCCATTCCAATACCTTTGTCTCCTAGGACCAGGTTCATTGCGGATAGAACAATTCACTTTAAAAGAAACAACATCTGCTAGCTTATTGCTTAGTAATGAAGGGCAAGATGGTGTTGTTTGCTAACACAATTTCTTATTTGAATTTTCCATCTGCAGTATTCATTGTAGGGATTGGTATTTATTTGCAATGGCAAAAATGGAACGCAAGTCAAATTTTGCAAATTTGTAAATTATAGGCTCACAAAACAATTAAAATGAAACAGCCGAATGCTAAACTATCTGAAATTAAGAGACAGAGTCTATGATGGAAGCACCAGATAGTCTCTTGCTGATTAGCAATATTATATTACTGAAAGATTCCAACATTGAATTGTAGGTTGCAGGAGGTTTTGGCAGATGCCAAGGAGAGAAGCTGAGGGATAGGCTTTGAAATGGCTTTCTTTGAATTTGGTTTAAAATGCACATTTTAATATTTTCTACATAGCTATACTCAGGGTAATAAGAAGTGTGATAAAGCATGAAGAAATGAATACTGACTGAATCTGAAGTCCCACTTGACTGACCACAAATTAATTGCTAATGACAGTTGTTGGTTCAGAAATACATTTTAATATAGGGGAACATGGCCTGAAAACCAAAGTAGGCAAGAAATGCACATATTCACACACTACTTTCTACCAATGCTCTGGTTCTACTGTTATGATAGCATAAGCATGGAATGTATAAAGGTCTTTTTAGCTAATGAATCTGCTCCTTCTAACTGATCATACACAAGCATACTATTGTGGCCTCTGTCCTTGTTACTGAATCCTTACTGGATAACATTTTATCACAAATTAAACATCCAAAAAGCAAAGTATCTTAAATTTATTTCTGGTCCCTGTAGGTAATCAAATAAAAAATCAAGGATGCCAATCTGATACCACAATGTCCGTTATTGAACATGACTGGTCATATTCTAAATTTCCTATTTATATGGTAACAGGATTACAGGGATCACAGTCTCCCATTATAGTGTGCAACCATTTATGGCCGTTTGTAGCTTTACAAGTTTTAATCGTACCCTTAACAAAATCCAACTTACTGATTTACATTGGCTCCATTACACCAACTCTTCAATTTGAAACTTATAACCCTCACTTTCAAATCTCTGTCTCCTTCCCATTCTGTCCCTGTAAAACCTCCTCCAATGCTTCGAGAGCTACAAATATGCCTGACCCCTTGACTTTGTGCATTCCCTCACTCTCTTCGCCATATATATGACAATGGTGCCTTCAGTGGTCTAGGCTCAAAGGCCTAAGGTTTCCTCTTCTCTCCCCGCTTCTCTCTCTTCCTCCTCAACATCTTTCTTAAAATTGATATCTTTGATCAAAATTTTATCCACTTCTTCGAATAGCTCCTTTTTTTACTTTGTGTCACATTTTGTCATATGGAACACTGTGAAGAATCTTGGGACATTTTCCCACATTAAAAATTGATGTGCGAATGCAAATAATTGTCCGTGCCTCTGATTCAGTGTGCTTTACATAACCGTCACACCATTGGCAAATGTTTTTATATTTTCCTCCCTTATCAGGCTGGTGCATTTAGCACATATTGACCAGTTCTGTGATCATGGTTAAAGGATCCGTTTGAATCCATACCACAGTTGTTTTAGTGTCAAATCATTTGTGACTCTTCTCAATGTTTCTTGGACATGAAATGCCAGGATTCTTCCAATATAAAAATAATAGCTAACTATCCGGTTTCCTCACACAGTCCAAAGATGCGCGAAGGGCCTGTTTTCACACTATTCTGTTCTATGATCTATGATCTATGTCATGATATCTAATTTGTCAGCCAAATACAAACTCAAAACAAAAGTGCTGATTGAAGCATTTCATTTCTTGTGTTCTTCAACGATGAAGCATCGATCCTGATGATACCATCCTCTACAGAACAGCTGACTTTGCCCCCTGGGAAAGACAAGAAGGGAATGGCATCAGGAGCTCCAGATTCAATTAAATAGTGGCCAGATAGAGCATGTGTCAGTTCCCACACTAAACAAAGGTCCAAATCAATTGTAGCATCAAGAAAAATTAACCAGTCACATCCATCTATCACTCTGCTAGGCCCAAAATGTCAGCCTCCCTGCTTCTCTGATGCTGCTTGGCCTGCTGTGTTCATCCAGCTCTACACCTTCATATCCATGATTGCACTAGTTAAAAAAAGACGCCATACCTCAGGACACCATAAGTTAATTCAACACCATCAATTCAATGTTCTGAAAAATGTCCTATACATTTGGTCATACAGCACCATCATCTTACAAAACTGATGGAAGCTTCCAGTTTGAAGACAGCTTGGCCCAAACTCAAACTTCCCACCCTGTAACCGACTGACATCCCATTGATTAAACCAGTGCAGCGAGGCTGCAAGGAGAATGCTCAATCTGCACTAGATATGGAAGTGGGGCAAGGTGGTAGGTCACTTTCCTTGCTTCCAACCAAGGCCTCTCTGTCCCTACAAGATCCTGAGCAAAGCTTGCCTTTTAGCTGGATGCTCTTGCGTGCAGGCAGTCCAGGGGGAGGTGTTGAACTGACAACTGACACAGCCTCAATCGGGGCACTGCCAAGTGCCGGAACTGCCAGCCTCTTGTGTTCTGGCAGCTCCTGGCACACAGTACTGGTGTCCTAATCCTTGTCAAGAACCTATCAGTGTCCAATCAGGTGCCTGAACACCAGACCCTAACAGGGCAACAGTATCTCTCCCAAAGCTCTTCTGCTTTTGATTTAGTCCGAAAATGAGAAGATTTTCCCCACAGCAACAGGCTACTCCTCCCACCATGCCTGAGGCCACTTCACACTCTAATTATTTCTTCCCATCTCACCCTGCATTCCCTGTTCTTTTCTCCTAAATTTATGAATCAAACAGCTCCTTAACTAATCTCTGTTATCTGCTTTAATCACTCCACATGGCAGCAAGTGAAAATTGTCTATTCGGTTGTCTCTAACATTTATTTCTCGAGAAAAGACCCCCCAGCCTACTCGATCTTCACTGTTGGCTGCATCCTCTCGATTCTGATAACAACAGTCTGAATCTTTTCTGCACTATGTTCAATGTTTCTTGCTCTTTGGTAAAATTGGGACCTTAGAACTGCAGAGGACCCTCCACAATTGCAAAATTATTCCCCACATTCAAGAAGCCCTGGGAGAGGTGGTGGTGTAACGGTAATGTCATTGGACTAGTAATCTCAGACCTCTGAGGCACATGCATGGCAGCAACATCCTGAAGCATAAGACAATACCGCGATCGGTGTGTATGGTTCCCTGGAGTGGTTGTGCAAGTGTAGCTTAGAGAGAACGATGATCCCAAGAGAATGCTCTGGGGACATATGTTCAAACCTCACCACGGCAGATGGAAAAGAATTGAATTCAAGAAAAATAACGGAATTTAAAGCCAGCCTAATGACACCTTGTAGGCACTGCTGGTTGCTGTAAAACCTTTCAGGTTCACTAATGCTGTGTCAGGAAGCAAATCTGCCTAACCTGATCATGGTCACATGGGTGCTGGTGGCACATTGATCAGCACTGCTGCCTCACAGTGATAGATTTGTAACTTTAACTGATAACGGCTTTGAAGAAGGAACTAGTCTTCTCTTTCACAGATTAGAAGTGAGGGGTCCCAACTCCTCAAGGAACTTAAATAGAACAGTCCATGTTGACCGCTTGGAGAATGACAGCAGCTCTGTTCCTTCACCACCCACTTCAACCAATTACTACCACTTGGTCCAGACTATCCCGGCAGAAATAGCAAATTCGGGAGGAGTTGTATTAGGAAGCTTCAGTGAAGATAATGAATGGAGAAGTGAGATTGGAGAAATTTGCTTTCGCTCGGTTAACACTCTGGTCCACAATATGGTTTAATATCAGCTTCTGTGTCTATAATCACTAAAATATCATTGATATAGATGTAGTCTAAATGGTTTGAATTGTCAGGACAAATGAAATGGTGAAAATAATTAAACAGAAGGACTCTGTGATGTTCTCTGTGACAAAGAGAATGAGATCAGCAAAGTTGTTAAATAACAAGTTCATCCCTCACTACTTACTGCAAGGCAGCCCTCCTTATTCTGTTGCGTCTTTCCTTTCCTCCAGCTACTTCTCTGTCTTGTCCAAAAACAAGCTTCACTGCAACATGAAGCTGCACATGACAATATGGGCAACTCTTATTGGTCAGACTGTAAACAGAGTCTCTGATTGGGCCAGGGCCTTGAGCCAGTGCTCAGCCTCAGCTCTAGCATGTCTGGTGGCAATTGCAGTGGTCTCCTGGCTCAGGCTCAGTTGGCAGCACAATTGGTTTGTACTGCAGACTAATGCCAACAGCATGGTTTCAATTCTCACACCAGCTGAAGTTATCAAGACGGACTCTCCTTCTTAACCTCTCTCCTCAGCTGACACATGGTGACTCTTAAGGTTAAACCACCAGCAGTCATCTCTCTCTTTAATAAAAAAGCAGCTTTATGATCCAGGAGGACTATAGTATCTTTACCCTTCTATTAGGTGTATGTTGACTGGATGCACGAACATTACACGCCGGTATCCATCAGCAATGTCTGTGTAGTAGAACTTCTGTGGCCCAGCAATCTTGCCAAGTTACACACAGTGAGATAGACAGAAGAATGGAAAGCTGGTACAGAATCAGCGCATCATAGTAGTTCCCTGACTAACTTGCACAGACCCCCATTTGGCTGGTCCAGTGAATGGCTACTAACTTAACATTGAGGAGATTACATACGTTTACTATGAAGAGATTCTGCTATCTTTTGATCAATTGCCTTGGCAGCAGCATGTGTGCAGCCAATGATGCAGTTCCCCAATTGGGGACGCTACATAACTGGGAAGTCTGTTCTGTTGCCAGCTAAGATCATTCAGGAAAGGAATATGTTATTATTTAGGTTTCAGGGAGTCAGTGACCTTTTAGTACAGCTGTGATCAGCAGACTGATGCATGTGCCACTTAAGATAACGAAGGGGGAATTTTTTTTAATCACTAAGGGAATAAAGGATGAGAGGAAAAGGACAGGAAAGTGGAGTTGAGAAGAAACAGATCAGTCACGATCCTATTGAATGGCAAAGCAAACTTAATTGACTGAATGACTTTCTTCTGCTCCTAGGCCTTACAATCTTATGGTCGTACGTGACTTCTATCTGCTACAGTTGAACAGAAGAGTATCTCTGATGTAGACATTATGATTATAATGACGTACAAGATCCATCAACAAGGAACTACCTGATGACAGTAGCTCTGAAACTCATTAACCCATCATATTAACTTAAGAAATTTCCCATTCTGTCTTTCCCTGCAACCATAATACATGTGTTCACTTAAAACTAATGGACTCTCAAACTGAAATGCAAAAGTGATGCCCTGTTGAAAGGTCCGTGACAACTTTCACTTCCTGAGTTTAGCCAAATCACACCAGAGAAAAGTCAGGAATTTCCTGTATGAGGGGAGAGAGAAAGAGAGAGGGAGAGAGAGAGAGAGTGGGGGGCAATCAGTGAAAGAGTTCTTACAAGATTGCTCCACTGATGAGTCACAAGTTGTACTTTGAGAAGAGTATTCAAAAATGTTTGGGAGCAAGCTACTTCCCCACACCACTGTTTAGGCCAAAAGAAAAGGAGAAAAAGAGCAAGGGAAAATCTTGTATAAAAATTACTTCCATTCACTAATTGTACAATTGGTCTCTAGTGGCACAATATGAACGGTGCAACAGGTTTTAATCTATTGACATGTTCTCAATCCAGACACATTTAAGATCTCCATTAGACATTTCAATGTATGGTCAGATCTAACACAGTTTATTCACCAGTGTGCTATTAACCCATCTTTGCAGCCTAACCTATGAGTCATTTTTCATTTTATTGAGGCATTATCATTAATGCCTGTATTTATGCACTTGCCCTCAGCATAGGAGCTTAGGCCATTTGTGTGGGTGTGCTGATCATTAAAGTAAGTTCTTTTGTGCATAGTCTCTTAGCTGCATCGTTTATTTCAGTGGGAGTATAGGATTAATTTTCTCCAGCCCATTTTATAGTAACTTTTGTAAATATTTTTAAAATATAGATTAATAGGTTATCAAGAGCGTTATCTAAATTTCTACCTCTTTGTTTCAATAGCAAAACAAATGGTGTTGAGTTAAAAAAAAATTGAATTTTAAGGAAGGTCTTAAAGCAGGAGAAGAAAATGAATAGGAATCAAGGAAATATTTCGAGAGCAGCATGCCTCCCTTCCAGAAGAAGAGTCAACACATAACTCTATTTCTCCATCCGCAGATACTGCCGGACCTGCTGTATTTCTCCAGCATTATGTGTTTCAGATTTCCCGCATCTACAGTATTTTAACCTAACTTCCTTTCTCCCCTTGCTCTATGCCACAAATAATAAAGTCGAGGATGCTGAAAGCTTTATTAGTTGCTCACTCTACTTTTCCTTCCATTTTAAATGACTTTTCCGCATATACACCTAGCTCTCCATGCTCCCTGAATATTGTTTAGTGCAGAGTACATATTTATACTGTGTCTAAGACCTTTACATCAAAATGCATCACCTCACACTGTTTTGCATTGAACTTCACTTGTCACCTTTCTGTCCACTCAGCCTCTTATCAATGTCCTTTTATAGTTTTAAAATGTTCTCCTCACTGTTTACAATGCTCCCAAGATTTCATCCCCAGTCTTGGAAATTGTCCCCCGCACACGAAGATCTGGATTACTAATATGTATCAAGAACAGCAAGAGTCCCGAGCTGATCCAAGGGGAATTTCCGCTTCAAACCATTCTCCAGCCTGAGCAACCCCAACAGAATACTTTCTGTGCCATTAATACCCTTAATGTTTTTTTTCAACAAGTATTCAGTCAGAAGGAGCTCTGATGCTACAGGGCAAGCCCAGAAAATTGGCAGTTGGTAATGTTGTTCATTCGAAGGGCTGAATGGTGTCCTCTGTACGAGGCTTCATTAATTCTGTGATTTATCACCTGAGGGAAAGGACTAGGTGGTAATGAGCAGAAGATTCCCTTGCCTGTGATATTGACTGAATTGTTATATTAGGCACAAAACCTTTCTCATATTTCTACCTGTGACAATATTCTGATCAAAGGAAATACAGAAAAAGTGACCAATATCAGAAATGGCTAAATCATGTTGATAAAGATCTGTGATGCCTAACAGCGTTTGGTAAGCAACACCAGATAAGAACATAAAGTCCAATGTAATGTATAAAGTTAGCTGCTCAAACAGGATAGCAAAACATATCCAGCATTCTATGTATTTATCCAATTAATATTTCTCATTTGCAACTTCTAGAAACTCTTCTTTGTAACTGCTGCATGGAAGAAAAGAGATACATCATTAGAATACTAAAATGTCTGCTGGTTAAATTACTTAAGTTCTGAATATTGTTTTTAAAAGTCTGATCAAAAGTCAAACATTTAATTCAAAGTTATAGGGAACTAGCAGTTCAAAGTTGTATTTGCGTAACCAAACAAATGAAAAGCCCAGGCATTAGCCTGTTTAAAATGAATATGCACACAATATTTGCTTACCTTGCCAATAACATTGCACTGACGCGGGTGACTACTTCAGATCAGGCTGGCATGGTGCACTGCTGGGCTCATTATGTGGCACCCACAGTGGGAAAGTTGCAAGGGTTTAGGGTTCTATGGGCATGTGTCCAGCAGCATCTAGGTCTGTGTGTAATGATCCTGCCCTCCAAAGGCCCTCACATTGGTGAGTCTTTCAGACCCCTCACAGATCAAGGCACTTACCCTACCCCTGGTGGAGTCACAACAATTTTCTTTCATATTACATGATTTTGATTTCAAGCACACTAACAGATGTCTGTAGACCAACTCTTTCCAGTCAAGTTCCACTGTGTAGAACTGAAGATGATACATTTCAGCATTTTGACACTGTTGAGTGTAAACAGCTCCCAATATTGTATAGGGCAATAAAAGTAAATGTCAAGTCGCAAACATGTATCTGTCACACACTTTGTGAGTGGATGGAAGACATGTGACATGACGCTTGGCTCAGGAACTGTTGAACAGCAGTGGAGTATTGTTGACTGTGATGTCACTAAAACTTTAACTTCTATTCACACTTTAAATTTAATTGTGAGTAATAAAACATAAGTATAAGTTCACATAAACAAATAGAAAATAAAGCCCTTTTAAATAGAATGGTATCATGTGCCACCTCTTATGGATCCAGAAAAATCTCAATTTCCTGTATATTTCTCTCTAGCCACATGTTCTCAGTGCTCACAGGCAGCTCCTTGTTATGTAATAATGCTTGTTATTTTTAAAAGTAGCACCAAATTGTTGGGTCATTAAGGGGTAATATTACAGTTTTGCATTTCAGGAAAGGTGTTTCACAACTTGATAATTAGGCAATGACTCAGGACATTCTGTCCATTTCAATGAATATGCTGCACATTCTCAGAATTCCCTTCGGCTAAAGCAAGTAATTCCTAATATAGCAGGCAGACAGTAATGATACTGATATTAATTCTGAATTATACTTGCACTGTCTTAATCCAACTCATCCATGTTTATCAATTGTTGCTCCACACAATATTGCTGGGAGTTCGATATAGACAAACAGAATGATCACTTATTTGACGCCATCTGGACAGTACATTTATTCTCATCACAGAAAGGATGGATACTATCACCTCCTCTTTTATTCATAATTCTGAATGATGCTGCTATTAACATTCTGTTCTTTACTTTCTTTGGAATTCTGTTTCTCTGGCTGAAGGTTTTAAGTTAATGTTGCACTTTTTAAAAGCACAATGAAAGCCGCTCCAGACACAAGCATCTCTCTTTTATCCACAGTGTTACATCCAGTACATTTGTGTTATTCAACTACAGATATCAAGTGCGAAGTGTGGAGCTGCCAAGCGACACATACCTGGCTAAAGTTGGAGGCTTCCTCTTTAAAGTGTCAAATGAGATTTTAAATCTGTAAAACCACATCCACTGGGCACTGGGCTTTGTGGCCGCCATCTGTTACTGCCATGTGCTGCACAGGGAAAAATAAACTGGCATTTACATAACCCATTTCACAGTCCTGTGACATTCTGAAGTGTTTTTGAGGACAGCAGTACACCATACCTGCCAGGAGGTACTGGGTAGGCTGAATGCTGTCAACAGGAAACAGATGCAGCAGAAGAAAACAGACTTAACAGAACAGAGATATGGAAAATGAATGAAAGGTTATCATATACCAGGTAGACCACATATGCTACAAAAAATGCAGCCTGTAAAGTCGAGACATTTTAAATGATTTCTTCCTAATGTGGCACAGCATGCATACACAGGTCCACACCCTTAAGGAGCAATGTCTAAATAAAGTATTCTCATACTTCCATCTTACAAGCATTTCAGGTACGAAGAGCAATTGCTGGAGAAATTCAGTGGGTCTGGCAGCATCTGTGGGAAGAGAAAGCAGAGTTAACGTTTCAGCTCTGACGACCTTTTTTCAGAAAGGGGAAGAATGGAATATTTGCATTTACGCTGGCGCAGTGGAGTAAGACATTGAACTTCTCACAGTACAGAACCTTCCGCCAGATGGCTGCGACTGCTCGAACCCAGGGGCTGACTTGGACAAGGCTGGCATATTCCTACAGGAGGAAGTGGTCCCACGTTGACACCACATGTCCAGCAGAACCTCCAGACCCTGGTCAGCAAAGTGTGGCGGCAATTTCCCCACATCCAGGCCAAACATCTGGAACCCTACGGGGCAGCTCCAGACTGGCAGTGCTTGCACAGTTTGTAGGCAGAAGGGATGCCACTGAATTCCGGGGTATCCACTGAATGGCAACTCGTTCGAAGTGGTATGAAGGGTCTGGAATTGGATGCAATAAGGGCATAACAGGTCATTAATGAGGCGGATTTGGAGAGATATGACTTGCAAACATGCCAGGCTTTTCTAGTGAGAAAGCCCCCAAACTTTCCGGCGTCACTCAGACTTCGCCAAAAAGAAACATAAGATTCAGCCATGTGCGACGAAGAGGATGTGGAGTTGACTCGGTCACAGAACTTTGAAACAGCTTGGTTTAACCTGTGACAGGGGCTAAAAAAATGGATTAGAATGAAATCAATAGCCAACTAGTTGCTGACAGGAGCCAAAGAAAATGGAGGTGAGCTTTAACTCTCAAAATAAATGTGGGCTCAAGTAGAATGTGAAATTTTTTTTTAAAAATCAAAAACCCAAATTCAACACATCTCTTATTTGAAAGGAGACTGGTGGGGTAGGGGAGTTACCAATCTGATCAGAGTATATGGATTGCTCATTAAACAGTATGAAGATGTCTCAGATTTAACCAATCTTCCAGGTTTAACCATTATCATTTGGATTTTGTGCGCCTCGAGTAAACCTGGCAGCAATAGGGAAATGAGACCTGCTGTGTGGAAAAGGCTGGGGTCTCAGCTCACAGTTAATTTCCTCCAAAGGGTTAAACCCTGCCTTTCCATCTCTCGAGATTTCTGACTACCCTATCCCCACAAGTGCGTCCACTCAATCCCAAGGATTGTCACCCACTCCAGCAATGGACTCCCTACCTGCTTCAAGCTGTTGTTTCCTCCACAGCTTTCCCCAGTAAACAAGGAGCCAGGCCTCTCAACCAGTCTGCTTTCCGGAGGGGGATCCTATGGAGGTAAAAGTACACAATATTCTGGAATACCTGACCACAGCCACTTCTAATCTCTGGGTCAAAAAACCCAACCTTAGATGAGGATCAAAGACAACAACCACAACTTTCTGAGGAAGGGTCACCAGACCCGAAACATGAACTCTGATTTTTTTCTTCGCAGATGCTGCCGGATCTGCTGAGCTTTTCATCAACTTTGTTTTTGTTCCTGATTTACAGCATCTGCAGTTCTTTCAGTTTTTATGAAGACCAAAGAGTTTTCCCTTCCCAACGAGTAACCTGGAAAAGACAATGTTTTATTCCAGAGTGGGTGTCAATCGAGCAGGCTGGCAAAACAGAGACAGAGGACATGTAGAGTTCATGTATCAGCAAAAGCTGACCCAAGCACTCGAAACCAACATGGTACCTGATGTTGTAATGGTTCTGGAGCAGTGCATAAATCAGCAACTGAGAGCTGATGTGATCTTACTAACTATTAGCATTGCCATGTGTTGCACGTTTGCTGCATGTTTCAGCTCACACAATTCCAACCTGCTCACCAGTAGAAATCCATAACAATTTTTCTGTTTAATTAGCCAGTAGTTGTAAAAGGTTGTAGATTGTTCTGGGAGCTGTCAATCTTCCTGGCAGTAAATAAGCACAAGCAATTCAACTCACTAACAGAGAATAGCAAGAAACTGAAGCACTGAAAGAACATTGCTGATTCAGTACCCATTCTCAGGGACAGGGAGTCGGCCCTATAACCCACATAAAATGTGAGAAATGACAAGAATCTGAACCTGAACTGGATGTTCATTTTGGATTAAAGATGCAACAAAAACAAATCTGCTGGAAAAGCTCAGCAGGTCTGGCAACGTCTGCGAAGGAGAAAAACAGAGTTGACATTTTGGGTCCAGTGACCCTTCCTCAGAAAATATCAGCAGAGACAGGGGAATGAAAATTTCTCGATTCAGGGGAGAACTGAATGCCTCTTGAGAGGGTAGTCTACTGCAAGCAACAGATGAAATTCCACAAACAATAAACTTCTTCCAGAGCAATTATTACCTGGTACCTTCCATTATCAATACAGAACAATGAAGCTGATTTTTAACACCCAAGAAACAGCAGCAAAGCTCCCCGAGATTCGGAATGGCACCACGGCAGCAGACTCTTCAAGATTGGTGGTGCCAAAAAGTGAACATCTACAGCTGAAGTGGCACTCATGCCCTGGTAGAGACCTGGCCTGGCAATGGTGCCAGACACTCTTGGGTATGGGGCAAATGTGGGTTCAGTGGCAAAGAAATGATACCTAAAATGGGATGACACCTACGTTGGTGGGTCTGGTGCAGGCTGTCACAAGGCAGTGGAGATCTCCCTTGAGGCTAGGTGCAGGCATGGACAGCTGTAGATTTAAGCTTTCATTAGCAGAAAGGTTGTTTGGTGGCAATTAAGACATGCCATTGAAAATTTATTTACATTAAGAAACCAGCCCCAATTTTTTACGGCATGTCCACTAGGTAATTAATGAGTAAAAACAGCAACCAAATGCTTGGCATGTATTTTCATGTGGAGTCTCTCAGCAGGTACTGGTGTAATATTTCCAAAGGGGCAGAGCAACTCACACTCAATCCTAAATTCCCATGTTTACCTGTGTACATGCAGATGTCGGATGTTGCTGACCAATTTAGCCCATAACTACAAATGAGAGCTGCTTCCATTCATCTCATCTCACCGAACAGGCCAATGCATTTCCATGCACAATATGATGCTGAAACTAAAAAAACTCTGAATTGCAACATTTTAACTAGAAAAATGGAAATACAACAATGAATTCCTTCTCCTATGAGGGTGGAGAATATGTGATGGAAATTTTATGGAGGTGGCACATGACAAAATTCAAGAAATAACTCTTCTTTTTGACAAAAAAAGGCAATTGAAAGTTTAGAAACAAGAGAGTCCAGTAGAGCACTTAAATCTGGAACTGGCCACATGGTCTGTAATAGCCTTTCCTAGTCTGGCTCCTGAGTTCTATGATAATTCCAGAAAACAAAATAGTGCAAGATGATGAATGTGGGTGACTGTACCAATACTATAAAACCTACTGTACCATAATAAACAGATTTATAAACACACGCTTACTGAAATCATTCACCATTAACATTACAAAATGCAACAAATAAATGATCATACATCATTTGTGGAGGTGTAAGAAGCTCACTTCCATCATTTGGTGTGTCTGTCATCATTCACTGACTGTCTTACCCATAAAGTGCTTTTGAAATTTAAATCCATGTCCTTGATACATAATCCGGTTAGACATGTAATTTGCAATCAAACAAAATGTGAGCAAACAGTTGTATATTCTACAAGTATTTATTCAATAGAGTGTAAAGCTTAAGAAGGATTTTAGTGTAGACACTTTTATTCATCATATGTTTTCCTGTGTTGCTCAAGGCTTAGAAACATGAAATGTTCAAAGTAACACTGTGTTCCATTTGCTTCATATTCCATCACTTTTTGAGTTCATGTTAGAACCTGTGAAAAAGGTGTTCAGGGATATAGAAGTATAAATTTGTGAATAAAGTGAATACTGACCACTTGTGTTATGACTTAAGAAATTGAAGGGTCAAAAATAGCAGCTCAACCTTGTACGTTGTGAACAAAGCACATTATGAATATTTGTTCCGTTCCATTTGATTGGATCTAATTATGCTGGAAGGTGTGGGAGGACCACTTATACAGATTGCAAAATTGAAACAGGCGGTAGCTCTGAATACCATTGTTCTCTAAACATTTTTTATATGGTTGGAAAAACAATAGAAGCTATCCCCCATTGGGAAAAATGCAGTCATCAAGTAAGATTGGAATCAATTGATAGGAATCAGAGCCTGTGGGAGTTACAATCTTCTCATGCAGCACCAGCTCCATACGTGCAGCAGAAATATGAACAAAGGAGTGTATTTCAGACTTTGACTTGTCAAGCAGTGTCGCAGGTAGGAGTCCCAATCTGCTCCTATCATACTGCTAAACCAAAAATGAACCAACTTATTAAAACATATATATTTTTAATTTTCTACAGACATTGCTTTTCCAAAATGATGCAAGATTGGACATTTAAAATTCACTGTGACAAACTTCTGGAATGTGTTACTGAAACATGTTCAATCTGGTTAAAAATAATTGAGCAGAATAAACTTTTTAAATGGTATATATTTTTGCTGTTCTGCAGCACCAAGACGCAGATTTTAGAGATTAGTCTTGCGTACATATAAGCCTGGTTACTGATATGAGGTTTTAAAAGTCAATAATGAGATTGCAATATCCACTATTAACCTATTACCAAATCACCATAGTGGGCACTGGGTGGGCTTTTGAAATAATGCTTAATCCAAGTAGCACTGAAACTGAAAAGGCAATATGACATATGTCCCATTTGCATGACTCAGAAGCTGCGTTTACTGAGATGTTGAAAAATGAGAAAAACTGAACACTTTGGAATTTCAAATGCAAATGAGAAGCTGATACCTAGAGTAACTTCAAAGTCTCTGGTGACACCACCCAACTGAGTGTAGATGAAGTGCCAAGAATGACAAGGACATTTAGACATGAAGAAAGCACAGAGGCAAAAGCAAGCTGGCTGGAAGTGGAATGTAGCAAATTATTCTCTTCAATTAACTCTGGAGGAGCAGCCAATTGTGTGCTTGCATAATAACTGCAGCAAGGAACTAAAATGCATCAGAGGAGTGCGTTGTGTAGGTCAACACATGGAACCTCTTGTAGCTATTCCTAAAGACAATACCATAATTAATAATAATACTTGAATGTGCAGAAATCTTTACAAACTAAATTTCAGTGTTTCAAACAATTCCAATTTGGCCTTTTTTTTGATGCTCAGAGAAGGAGGTATGAATGAGCCACCTGCATAAAGGGCTGTAGTGCATTCAGTGCATGCAGTAAAGGTGCTGCCGTAATACTTTCAGGGTTTTTAACCTGCCAATAGTGACTGTGGCTGTCTACATCCATCTCTATAAAGTCACCACTCCTCAGCTTTTTAGCTGCTGAAAATCTTATTTGTATATTGATTACCTGGAGATCGGATGATCCTGATGGCCAGTCTCCCATGTTTTACGCTGTAAACCTTGAGGTCATTGAAAGTTCTGCTATCAGCGCCTGAGCTCAAACGTAGTCCGCTACACCGATGACTCCTGTATTTACTGACAAATGTCAGCTCTGTCCAACAGTAGCTAATTTTAAAGTCCTAGCTCTTATCTCCAGATATCTCTGTGGCCTCATCCCTCAGTACCTCTACAACCTCCTCAAGCAGTATATCTGATGTGTTGACTCATTTTCTTCTCCCTACTTGTGGTTGATTTAAGTATGTGACGCATTCATTTTGATTTTGCACATTTATGCATGTACAGCAAGTTAAAGAGACTTGTGTGGCAACTTTTGGGCTGACGCTGTGGAGTATGGAACCAGCAGATCCTAAAACCCTCTGATACCCTCTCCCTTCCACATCCATCACTTCCGTTACTCTTTAATTTCAAGTAACATCAGCCAAGTTTCCAAATCCTCAGGAAACTCAGGTCAGTCAAGGAGGCTACATACATGATGTGAATGCATACATTGCTTTATGCTATACAAGGCAATGGCTATTCAGGCTCATGTTACATGGTAATTCATCTCTAACTGCGTCTGTAGATCGATATATACAGTGACTTCAGAGAGAGCAGATGTAACTTTATCAAGTTCCCTCGGGTCCTAATAATTATGTCTGATCAACAGCGGTCGTGGAGATTGCTATCCTGCAATGAAATTTCTTGCTATCTAAGAACAGTGCTTCTTCTGTAGGTACATAGTGCATCGTCTACCATTAACCACTGGATAGGTCCAAGACAAGGCGAAAACAAAGGAAGATTTGTTGCAGAAAACTACTACAAACAATCCTTACCCAATATCACATACTGGTAGAGGTGGCAACTAATACAAGGTACCGGGGTCATTATCGAGGAAAGTACCACACTTTTCACATAAGAGAAATGCAATAATTTCTACTACCAAGTCTATTCCATGAATGAAATGTTTTCAAACACCCTAAACACTTGGATCAGAGAGAGAGACAGACAGACAGAGGAGGAGGTGGAGGAAAAATTCAAAACTTCAAAGAATTCAAAACCAGGCTTCAAAATATTTCAGGGGATGTCATTTGGGGATGGCTACCATGCTGTCCAGGTATTCAATATTTTAAGGATACTGCATGGCTCTCAATTTGGAGCACTTTTAAATTTAAGGCCAGATCGCCTGGGCCTGAAGAAATCCAACATCTTGAAAGGAGGCAATGATGGCTATTCCTATCCAGCATGACCTGTGGATCGTGATGGGCATAGTGCTTGTCATTGTCTTTCAACATTAACTGACTCCCTTCTCTCAATACCATATTTCCTGATCTCCCCCGACCCATGATCTTCTCAAAGGCCGTCTCCACATCTGACCCACTGATTTCCCCAAACGTCTCCCCAACAACATCCTTTTCTCAAAACCCTTACTCGGGCTGCACAAACATACCCCTCTGTCCTCCAGTGTTAGTGATGCCAGCCCCTCAACTTGGTAGGCTGTCAATGAGATGATGGGCATCATTGTTTGATTTGGCAAATCTGTGGGCACCTTATGTTTCCCAACCTCCTGTACACACACAGACACACACAGACACACACAGACACACACAGACACACACAGACACACACAGACACACACAGACACACACAGACACACACAAAAATTGGGCTCTGTTTTAGATCCTGAATTAGACCAGCAACCCTTTCACTCCCACTCTGATGTTGGATGAGGGGCAAGGGCTGTTATATGATTCCACAACAGCAAAGGGAAGGTTACACATCCTACAGCATTAATCCAATTCATCTGTTCATTGAAGACCAGACAATATACTGGAAGCTTTGCATAAATCTAGATTTTGTCTTTTTTTTAAAATTTCATTTATGAAACCCAATCTTCTTACAGGCTGCCATATATACAAGTAAATATTCCATTTCTTACTTTCTTTACCTTTAGTGTATTATTATACCAGAGAACTCTTGAACTGTCCAATTAAGACTCACCAAAATCTATGCTATTTAGGACCCTTTAAAAGCTAGTCAGAGGCAGGAGTATTTATGTTTGTGGCATTTGCGATAAATTATGTCAGAAGAAGTGTGGCAAGTTAGCAAACTGCCTCCTCCAATGCCAATAAGACAGCTTTTTCTATGAAAAGTAAATTTTCACTACTGAGAAATTTGCGATAAATATTACCAAGCTACAACCTGAGGTAAATGGCTTCATGCATCTGAATCTACAACGATGAAAGATGAGAGAGAAGCAGACCTTCCTCCTTTGAATATTTGATTATATTTCCTCCACTTTCTCATTATTCGGACTATCCAAGTTTGCAGAAAAATAATGGAGCTGGGGAATGATCAACCGTGTGATAAAGCAGGTTCTCATCGTGCAGCCCTGAGCTCGCAGCTAATGTATGACCATGACATCACAGATGACTAAAGAGTGGTTGCTCATAAATCAATTTTGCTTAAATTTACACAAAAGCTATTTTTGTGAGGGCAAATTTAGAATATTCAATTTCCTAGAATTCTAGTTGAAGGACTGTAGTTTAGCTGTGTCACCTGCTGCCAGTAGAGCTGGCCTTGACTGTCAGCCATTCCAGCTGGAATTTTTCATTTCTGTCATGTTTACTCTATGCTGGCTTATATCACATTCTTTTTAAGCAGGAATATGATTTGCAAATGCCAGTTAGACACAGGCTCCATTTTAAATCAAAGCATCTTATGGGGATACCTTGTTTGGGGACTGTGAAGTAACGGCTAGTCTCAGTATCTCCATGACATTACATACACCTTCAGAGATAATACCGTGTATCTCTAATGAACAAATTTCTTTTACTGTCAGGAGTACTACTGAAAATCAATAAGAATTTGTAATGATTTTGTGGAGGCTGCAATTCCAAGGTCTTCAAATATTAAAAAATCCAAGACGTTTCACAGGGTGACCCAGTATTTGTTCATTCTTAGTGCGGTGAAATGGCCAATGGCACCTTTGCTGCATGAAACAGATGGCTTGGTTCCTGCCATGATGTTCAAATTATCGCCTTTTTCTCTCACAGTACCAATTAATTAATCTTGCACCCGGTAATAATATTGTGGACTTCTGTGCCAGCCTGCCGTGAAACCTTCTCTTTCTCATGTCTAGAAAAATAAAATCTGCAGATACAAACAAAAAAATAGCTGAATCTGTTGAGTTATTTGCAGAGGGTGGAAAGAAAGGAAGAGTAAAGTGTGAGGAATAAGTGCGCATAGCAGCAATTTTTATTTATAAAGCAGAAGCGAAAAGAAGTGACTAGGGTGAGTCTACAATATGTCGCAAAATTGGGTAGGGTATTTGATGTTTGCAAAGTGATGGAGGGAAAATATGTGGTCCCTTTAAAAGATAATATGTATTTTTCTAGGCTTGGAGATTTTTAAAAATGTGCTGATATGCAGAGAGCTGCTGTGGTTGAAACATTGTTTCAAAAGGCTGTGTGGTTAACAACCCAGGCAAATGGTTTGTTTTGTTGTCAGGACGACTAGTTTGAATATCAGCCAATTAATTTAAAACTAATTAAATTTAAACCTAACAGTTTTGACAACCTAGAACCACTCCTATTGTAAGAAATTAAAAGGTCGTCAGGGGTATAAAAGAAGAGGGAATTTGAAAATCAGAGTGAGAGCAACTGCCATCTGTTAGAGTTAACAAGCAGCAGCTCTAAAGAGAAAATCTCTAGTTCTCACAGAATTGTCTAAGCTCTCAAAAAACCATCAACTAGTGGCACTCTCAGTTAATATTATCTGACAAAAGAATTTGATGGAGGGAGGAGTTCCTGACACAACAATTCATTGGAGAAAGGCATTCCAGACTGAGGATCAGCAGAAAGGGAGCAGAGCATTCTGGAAGAGATATACTGGCTGTAATTTCGAGAGGCTAAGTTTTAAGTTTTTTTTATTCATTTGGTTTAAATAAATTGTACATATATCTATTGGAACAGCATACCATTAGATTTTTCTTTGGGAATAGATAGTAGTTAAGGGGGAAATGTTTAGTTTGACAGTAGCTCTGTTAATTTGCTCACTGTTAGAATTAAATAAATAAATTGTTACTTGTTGATTAGAGAGTCAATGAAGGAATTTTATTTTATTTAATCACTCCTTTATAACAGATTGGGAGGTGAGAGGCAGATATACCACTTTTCACACGTTCTTTAACAGGTTATGAGGTGAGGTGAGCTTCAATGGATGTTTCAGTCTTAGTTATCACAGGGGGTCGACCTCTCCTTCATGACAAATGGCATCAAACACAGAACTTAGCAGGACTCCCAGCAGTTAGAAATACACAGGGACACAATCAACTCTTTATGGGGTAATGTGGCCCAAAAGAGTTTGACTTCCTTAATGGCAGAGACCCACAGGATGTATTTTGGTTTGCAAAGCTCAAAGACAGGGAAATTGGTTTTAAATTGCTCATGAGAGCAAAAGTATAGATCCTTTCAGATATTACATCATAGCTGAAACCACAAATCTCAAGAATGTCCTGTAGTAAACTTTGGAACTCACAAAATACTTGAATTAGAGTAAGAAACTACATGTGTGCTATGGTTCACTACAATGTAAAAGGTGGAGGAACAACACCTCATTTTCCACTTAGGGACCCTATAGCCCTTTGGGCTCAATATTGAGTTCAATAATTTTAGGACCTAAACTCTGCCATGTCCCAGCCCCCCACCCAACACTCCAGACCTTGTTACCACATGGCCTGCATTCACACACTCCCTGTTGTTAGTCACTAACAGTCCATATTAACAACTATTCACCCTCCCAGCCTGATCATTCACAACTCCTTTCTCTGTCCAACTATCTCTGTCTCTTTGGGCTCTATCCTATCATTTACTTCCTACCCCACCCACCTCCCTATTTTCTGCATATAAACTGATGTTTTCCCAACTACCATCAGTTCTGAGGAAGAGTCACCAGGCCCGAAACGTTAACTCTGTTTTCTCCTTCACAGATGTTGCCAGACCTGCTAAGCTTTTCCAGCAACTTTGTTTTTGCAAAAGAGTTTATGTCATGCTTGAATGTAATTCCTGCTTAATGTTTATTAAGCAGAGTCGCTTGTATAGATTTTGATATCCTTTGTTTAGCACACACTGAAAAGTCTTTGTCCTCACATTTAAAGAAGTTGGGACAAGCCAAACATTTCTCTTAAAAACTGGAAACGCATGAAAAGGACGCATCAAAAAAGGCAGTGGCTAACCACCAGAGGGTTTCCCAGACAATACACTATGAATCATAAAATTACTCAAGTTTGAAATTTCAGATCTTGCTGTACTTTGGGATTCAGCGAACACAGCTCCAGAACACCACTGTATCAGTCCTTTCTTGAAGAAGTTGTCTTCTTATGGCACAAGTCTTCCCCAGGAAATGTAGCAACAGCAGGTGCTGTCACAGTTTGATATAGAATTTCCTCTTTGACAAGATAGCCAGATCACTGCTGCGAAATAAGGAAGTATGAAAACACTTGAAGTTTCAGCCACTTCCACAGCCAGCAAAGTGATCACAGAATCAGAGATATCAAAAATTATGGAGTTCAGACGAGATCTTCAAACATCCAAGGAAATGGCTTCAAAGCATCTAACCAAATTCAAAAACCATCGAAGCTTCGGTCAAAGTGGATGGTGTCAAGCCTATACAGACAGCTGCCAAGTGTATACAACAATCTGTTACACAGAGGGATCAGTGTGAGCCTGATATGTTTAGAGAAATCTTCAATCCTTGGCAAAGGCCCAACAAAAAGTGATAAATCAAATTCCAGTAGCTTGATAAAAAGTGATCCTGAGAAAAAGCACTCTTTAAATCCAAAATGGCTTACTTTGACACTCAACATGCAGAAATTGTTAATCTGCACAAATGGAGCTTCAGGCTGAAGGAGAAGCTCATCAGGAAGCTTTGGAAACACTACTAATCTTTCTCAATCAAAGCCTACAGGAGCATATTACTGGGCCTACGACACTTACATTGACTTTGCCAAGTTTCATGTTGAACATATCAGAACTCAACAAGAGTTGGCACAGTCTAACAACCTCAACTGAACTATAATTTCAGCTGATAGCGGTCAAACAACACAAACAAGCCTTTCAGACTGAAAACAAGCAACTTGCTGATTACTTGCAAAAGTCTTGCACTTAGACATTTAACATTCTTATTCAAGTGACACAATAGAAAGATATTTCAGTGAAGGTAAATGCCTATTGTTTAGAGAACTGTTCAAATCTTCAAGGCCACTGTGAACACCTAGCTGAAGATGATTCTCTGATACAGTGAATGATCAATAGCCTGGTCTTTCAAGAAGAATCTTTGGAGAGACACAAGCATCTTCAATCCCTTTCTTAACCAACCAGATTGATGAGTTATTGGCAGACACTGTGGGGCTTACAACTCCTTACTTTAAGAGGTTGCTAATTATCTTAGCTACCTGGCCCTTTTCCTGCTGGGTGAAAGTTTATGGCCCTTATGGCTTAGGGTCTGGTCCATCTGTCACTACCACACCCTCTAAACAACCACTGTCATGTTTGTGACTGGTGAATATGCTCTTCTGTTCTGGGGCAATTGCCTGCACTGCTGAATCCTCAGCCATTTTGGTGGGTCTAATCCACAACTTTCCCATGGAACAAATGTTCCTTGAGTGTGAGTCTATCACAATCTCCACTAGGCCCTCATTGAACTCCAGCATTTTCAAATACAACAGTTGACTATGTCAAAAGATAAATTACACTTCCTCATAAAGCCTGGGCCTAATGCGTGCTTGGTGTCTGTGTAGAGATTAACTAACTCTGTCGGAGGATGGCAGACAATGTCTCCCAGTTTAAATTCTATAGGGTCTCCCTCCACCCCTTCCTGTAGAGTCCAGGGAATCAGCTCAGAATTATTTTCTTACAAATGTATTACATGTTATCAAAACCTCGGGAGGTGTTAAGTGTCAATCTGGAACTCCTGTAGCCCAACAGAGTGGCCTTACACCACACCATGTACCAGGGCATCTCACAAGTTGCCACTTAAAGTGCACACTCACTGAGGAGAGGCATAGCTCCATCACTGGAAAGTATTTCCAAGGTATTAGATGGTGGGATTTCCTCCACGAAATTTGGCTATGCCATGCCCCTGACCAAATTAACCACTGCTTGTCTCTCTCTGGTCCTTCCAGCTGCATGGACAGGGTGGGGGGGTGTCGTGAGCCTGGCATCTACCTACACTGCAGTCCCTTGTGAAGCCTATGTGCCCAGAACTGTGGCATTTCCCTGGCAGTGGCCGCTGCCTCAGACCTCCCTGTTGCTGATCCCTATCTTCTGTTCTGGGGCAATTGCCTGCACTGCTGAATCCTCAGCCATCTCTCACTGTGGGATGGGTGTATGAAGGTAGTTGGCTGTGATAATAACTCCCTCACTTCAGTCCCTTTCTCCTCCTGCACACCAGATTGGGATGTGGAGTCTTGTCTTTCATGTCACTGAGGCAGTGAGAAAGCCTGTGAAAAGTTTGATCCCATAGACAACACCAAATCAGGCAAGGCAAAATGCACCCAATAAAAACTCCACATCCCAACCTTGTGTGCAGGAGGAGAAAGGGATTGAAGTGAGGGAATTATTATCAGAGCCAACCACCTTCATACACCCGTCCCACAGTGAGAGATAGGGATTAGCAACAGGGAGGTCTGAGGCAGCGGCCACTGACAGGCAAATGCAGTTGAGTGCTCTCTTTCGCTGTCTACATTTATTAAATCCCTCCCTGAGGTCTCCCCTTTAATATCCAACTGGAGTTAGCATGTCATTTCCATGGGCTGCAGCTTCCCTCTCCCCTTCCCCTCTCCAGCTCCTGCCCCCCACCTCCACTGAGGATTGGGGAAGGCAGAATGGATGGTGAGGTGCAGGCACATTAACATTAATTTTACTTCCTCATCATTATGGAGACCATGGAGAACACTTTGTTTGTGGGTGCTGTCAAAACACATATGGGGCTCAGCAGTGGGCTCAAATACAGAGTTTGTTTTTGTTGTCTGTGTTCAATTGTGCCACTGTCAATGTGGCTTAGAAGTAATTGGATTATTGTTGTCGTTGATCTGGCGGATTATGGTCAGCATATTCACTGGTGTAGGTTAAGATCCTGGGAGTGCTGAAATGCACATATCATTTCCTATAGCATGGAATATTGGGACTTTCAACTTCACACTGGCATTTCAAATGGTCCACAGCACAGGCTCTGTTTTGTTTGCCTGCCTGGCGCAGAGCTCTGAGCACAGCCTGTAGGTTTTTATACTTCTTGGTCAGATTGTCCACAGCTTTTAGGGCTATGTCCTGAACATTGACTGTGTACCATACACCTTGGTACCCTCTATCTGATTGGATCAGAAACTGTCCTAAGTGTACCACACTCACATGGTGCTGCTGTTCCTGCTCTGCTGCTTTAACTCATACTTTCTTGCTTCACTTCCTGCAGTTCCTTACTTCACTCCATTTTCTCCTATTCTCTACCCCTCAGCTGCTCCATGCAGTTGGCCATCACTATATCCTTGCTGAGGTTTAAAGTAACTTCCCTTCAGCTTTTTGTGCCAGTCTTCCCGTAATGTGGGTCCTGACCAGATATCTGCTCACTGCAATGGCCACCAACCTGGGCCATTTCTTATTATGCAAGTGTTTTTCAATACTTCCTCCCACTCCAGGCTCTATGCAATCCTATTGTATCCTTTCAACTAATTTCTCTCTTGCTCTGTCTTGTGGGTCCTTGACCATATGTTAGCTGTTTTTGCCTTTGACTCTGGGTCATTGACTCTTTTCACTATCTCTTACCTCATGGGTTTCTTGGGTTGCAGCACAGTATTTCACCCTGAGTGTTCACAGAGAGTCTTCACTAAGGTGGAGGGCTTCCAATTGTGTGTTTTTATCTCCCTCGCCCCAGACCTTCAAGAGTGTTCTGTGGCCTTTGGCCAATGAGGTCATGGGTGGCTTTCAAAGCATCCAATGGGGTTACACAAACATCTTTCTCTGTTGCCGTGCCAGTGAGATGTTAAGTACACGTCCCCAGGCATTGGCTGGAAGTCAAGGTGCCAGAAAGTCTGATCAATACTCCTCCGATCACAAACCTTGGGCTGGATGGAACTATTTCCCCCAAACCTTTGTAACCTCTTTAACCTTGATTTCCAATATTCTCTGTAGCCGATAGCTGCTGTCTGCTGTTTAATTTAGTTTGGCCAAGTTTCCGTCAGGCCTGATTTCTCTGGCTGTGTCAATTTAGAACAAACAGCTTTGGGCCCATGGTTGCGTGACCACAGTTTTTCCTTGATTGGTCTTCATGGCTGCTCCATTGAAGCCTTCATGTGGATCATGTGGGAAATTCGTCCCCCAAACACAAAAAACGTTGTTGAGGGGATTGGTAGTTGGTATGAAACACTCATGTTTAAATGTTGAAGGTATAACGGTTACAGTAAAAGAAGTTGGGGAAGATGTAGAGTAAAAGGAATGATACCTTTACACCGGGTATAGCCACTGAGCATGTGCAAAGAAAGCTAGGTCATAGTGACTTTAAATCACATGGATCCGGAGTCTGGGACTGCGAAGCTCCAAATTAGATGCCCTCTTTGACTATCTTCTGTGTACAGTTATATCCAATAAGCATCCCCAATAAAGCTTTCACTCAAGACAGTGTAGACTACAATGAAGGTAGGGGAGAGGAGTGACAGGGGTAAAGGATCATAAAATCTCTACAGTGTGGAAACAGGCCCTTCGACCTGACAAGTCCACACCAACCCTCAGAGGATCCCAACCAAACCCATCCCCCTATAACCCAACTCACGTACAAACCCCTGAACACTACAGGCAATTTAGCATGGCCAATCCATCTAGCCTGCGCGTCTTTGGACTGTGGGAGGAAACCCACGCAGGCACTGGGTCCCTGACATTGTGAGGCAGTAGAGCTAACCACTGAGCCACTGTGCCAAAGGATGTAGGTGTCTGAAACTTGATGGCACCTCTATGAATTTAAGTGTAACATAGGCCCTTATGGGGGTTGGGGTTTTGTGGGGGTAAGGCATTAAGATATTGACAG
Source organism: Stegostoma tigrinum (assembly GCF_030684315.1). Lineage (NCBI taxonomy): Eukaryota > Metazoa > Chordata > Chondrichthyes > Orectolobiformes > Stegostomatidae > Stegostoma > Stegostoma tigrinum. The sequence goes on from NC_081379.1 coordinate 28,620,243, forward strand.
ATAAACCGATTTCTGTAGGACTGAATGATTCATACCATCCCAGAGAATTCACCAACAAAGTTGATTAGGATCATTTTTCTCAGCAGCCTACTTCTGCCAGTCCATGTTCAGCTTGACGACAAGGAGCACCCAGTAAAAGACCCAAACAGCATTAGGGCCATATACAATAGGCAAGATTCTATTTAAATATATTAATAAGGCTGCTTTTTTGGAGAGACCTACTTCAAAGCTGACTCAGAAATCAAGTCAGGCATATCTCAGGTGGCAAGTCAGCGTTGCCTTTATTTCCAAAATAAACTTCCCTTCGCCTGCTGTTCTTTTCTGACTGAAATACACAGACGTGGGCAGACCAAAAAAAAATCGCTCCCACTGTTCCTCTTCAGAAAAAGATCAAACTCACACAATAGTGTTCACGCTAGGATTCAAACTGAACCGCAATCACTTAGAAGCTGTTGGTCACATGAACTGCCATCCAATCAGGAATGGCCTCACTTAGGGACAGGCTTTTATGAGATGAAAGCCAAAAATTGCAGCTTTCAGTAGTTGCCATAGTGATCAAAACGATGAGAGAACAAACTTCAAGATGCCCTAACATGCATAAATATAGAATTAAATGATCATATAGCCAAGTTAGGTGACAAAAAGGTTTGTGGGAGGAAAGGGTTTTTTTTTTGTTTTTGTTGCTATCTTCTGTGGCTGTACAATAAAAAAGGTTTTTGGATATTAATTTGAAAGTGTTCAATAAACTACTTTGACTAGTATGTCTCAATTTTAGGTTAAAATGTTTCTGGCACAAAAGATATACTCTCAGAGAAAGAAAAAGCTTGAAAGTATTAGATTCCCTACAGTGTGGAAACAGGCCCTTCGTCCCAACAAGTCCACACCGCCCCTTGGAGCATCCCACCCATCCCCCTATACCCACACACCCCTGAACACTACGGGCAATTTAGCGTGGTCAATCCACCTAGCCTGCACATCTTTGGGCTGCGGGAGGAAACCGGAGCACCCAGAGGAAACCCACGCAGACACAGGGAGAATGTGCAAACTCCACACAGACAGTTACCTGAGGCTGGAATCGAACCCGGGTCCCGGGCGCTGTGAGGCTGCAGTGCTAACCACTGCGCTACCGTGCTATATTGGCTTAGAACAAAGGAAAGTAAAGTGGAGAATTTGAGGCAATTATAATTATTTAATTGTCTAATTAATTATAATTATAATTATTTTTATAAATAATTATTCATTATAAATATTAATTAATTATATTAACATCTTCCCACTGCTGAGCAAAACCAAGAGGAATATGTGCAGAAATACTTCTGGAAAGGGGAAAGATACCAAAGATTGAATTTCTGTACTGGGGCGTGGGAGAGGAGGGAGTGGGAGGCAGGACTGGAGGCAAGATTCTAATTTCCCTTTCCCGGCCAGCAGGGTGCACTGCCATTATGGTCCCATTTCTGGCTATTTGCATTGAGGCTATGTCTGGGATCTGACAACCAGTTGCTCACCACCAGTGGGTAAGCAAATAGCAAAGTAACTCGCCCATGGTGTAGAATTTTCCAGGTTACAGGTGGGACCCCACTGATGCCAAAGCCTGCCTGACACTTTTAAATGGTGGAGATTCCCTGAGTGCACCTCCTTCAAAAATCACAGTGCCGACAGCATTTGGTACGAATGAAAATTCACCCCAGTTGCTGAAATGTTGCTAACATTTACTGAGAGAGAAGGTATTAGAAACCCAGCAAACTATGAGCTGTGGCTGACTTATTTTGCCTACATGAACTATTTGCTTGAATGAGGGTATGTCCAGAATTTAAAAAAAAACCATTAGCCAACAAATCGATTGGGGTAAAAACAAAAGATTCAGAAATTATTTCGTTCATTACAAGTAACGTGTTCCAGTATGGGAAATAAACCAAAGCATTTTGGTTTCCCTTGAGATGAGTTACAATTTCAAGATCTAATGTACAACTTTAAGGCTGCTATTGCTGCAGAGAAGGTACTTAGTGTCCCAGCAGTCACAGTATGAATGCCATCACTGCCAGAGATACCAGACGTAATTACCTGCATTAAATAATGGTACACCATACTATCTCTCTTAGTGCTCCACCTTGGGTTTTCAATTTACAAACGTACATAGGAACATGAATAGGTCATTAGCCTATTGAGTCTGCCCAATTATTCAATACAATCTTGGTTGATCAAACACTTCAATGTCTTTTACCCGCACAATCCCATAATCATGTATACCATTGCTTATCAGAAATCTGTCAATCCATGCCAGAAACATACACAGCCTTCTCAGGTACAGAATTCCAAACTGTCTGAGTGAAAGAATTTCTCCTCTTCCCGGATGTAAATAGCATTCCTTACTTTTAAATTGTGCCCCAAATCTAGTCTCCCAATCAGGGGAAACATCTTGCCTGCTACAATGCTGTCCATCATTTCACCTGCATCTGTGCTCCCTGTTCTTTTAAGTCTTTCGTAAGTTTCAAAGAGATGGCCTTCCGTTCTGTGAAAATTTAGAGAATACAGGCCCAGTTTGACCGACCTCTCCTCATCTGACAGTCCCACCATCCCAGTAACAAGTCTCTTGACTCTTAGTGCATTACGTCTATGACAACGGTATCTATCCTGAGATAAAACAACCAAAACTGTGCACAGTGCTCCAGAAGCAGTCTAACCAAGTTCCAATGATTGGAGCAAGCAATTAACTACTCCTATACTCAAATCCTCTTGCAATAAAACTACATTCCGAATAGCTTGCTACACCTATATGTGAGCATTCAGAGACTGATCAATAAGGGCCCCTAAGTCCTTTTGTATATCTACATTTTCCAACATCCTACCATTGAAGAATTACTCTGCACATCTGTTCCTCTAATCAAAGTCGATAACCTCACATTTTTCCACATTATTTACCACTTGTCACTTTCTTGCGCATTCACTAAGCCTATCCAAAACCTCCGGAAGCTCTTTTACATCTTCCTCATAGCACAGTTTCCACTTAGCCTTGTGTCATTCACAAATTTGGAAATATTGCATTTGATCACCACCTATAAATCATTGATATTGTATAGAACAGCTGGCACCAAAGCCCACTGGTCTCAGCCTGCCAAATGTAAAAATTTATTCCTACTTTCTGTTTTCTGTCTGTTAGCCAATCATTAATCCATGCCAGCGTATTACATCCTACCCCATATGCTTTCATTTTTCCAACCGGTGTCCTGTGGGGAAACTTTATCGAAAACTTTCAGAAGTGTATTTCAGCTCTGTTTTATCTGTTTTCTTAGTAACATTTTCAAAAAAAATCCAATAAGTTTATTGATTTATAAACCCCTGATGACTATGCCCCATCAGGCCATTTTCAACCAGGTGTTTCACCTGCTCTATGCTCGCTATCCCTTTTTAAGTATTTCATAAGTTTCAAAGAAATGACCTTCCATCTTATGAATGTTTAGAGATTACAGGCCCAGTTTGATCAACCTCCCTTCATCTGACAGTCCCACCATCCCAGTAACGAGTTTCTTGACTCCTTTATCTAGCATTTTCTCTACCATTGATGTAAGACTAACAGGTCTGTAGCTCCCCATTTTCACTCCCTTTGTAAACATTTTGGTGAGATCTGGTACCTTCAAATCAGGAAGAATTGTTCCCGATTCGGTAGAATTTTGGAAGATAATTGCCAATGGATTGATTATATTCTTTCCACATTCTGGATATCAAATGTCAGGTTCTGGGCTTTTATAGTTTTTAGCCCCATTAATTTCTCTAGCTCCTCTTTCTCCCTACTTGGATCTCTAATTCTGGTATTTTCCACAATGAAAACAAAAGCAAACTAATAATTTAGCTTCTCTGCCATTTCTTTATTTTTCATTATAAATTTACCTGACTGCAGCCTCACATTTTATCATCTCGTAATGGATTTATGTTCATTTCAGCTGAATGTTTTCTCTTTATGTATCTATAGAAGCTTTTACAGTCCCTTTTGTACTTTTTTTTTGACAGGTTGCATTCACGTTCTATTCTCCCTTTGCTTTTCAGTATCTTAGTTGTCTTTGCTGGATTCTAAAATCAAAACCTCACAATCCACAAATTTAGATTAGATTTAGGTTTATTGTCACGTATATACAAAAATGCAGTGAACAGTAGTTTTTTGTGTGTTATAGTCAAAGTGTCACCACGCTCCAGAGCTGTCTTGAAACACTGAACATAATGCAAGATTTTACTCCAATAGAATTAATCTTTCTCTTGTAGTCTTGTTCTTTCTCTGCTGCTCCTCCAGTCGTTGCTTGTCACTACCTCAGGTTCTGGGATCTCTGTATTGGGCTCAAGGGTCTCGGTTACAGGCCTCCCCCGCTATCTCTGCCATGAACCCCACATTCGAGCTGGAACCATGAGCCTAGCAATGCGTGCACTTCCTACTGTCCATTCTTTGCTCCTCCAGACCCACTGCTGCTAATCCACAGTCCTACTGCTTTTTCTGGCAACCTTAAAAATATTTTTTTTTTACTCTTGAATAATACTGCACTTTCTTTATTAGCCACAGTTTGCAGTTATTTTTGCACCTTCAACAAATATGTAGTTGCTGTAAGTCATGTAATAGTTCTATAAAGACTTACCTAGCCAATGACAAGTAACGAGACTGGAGGAGCAGCAGAGAAAGAACAAGACTATGAGAGAAAGATCAATTCTATTGGAGTAAAATCTTGCATTATGTTCAGTGTTTCAAGACAGCGCTGGAGCATGGTGACACTTTGCATATAACACACGAAAAAATATTTTTCACTGTATTTTTGTCTACATGCCTTGTCGTGTACTTTCCCAATATCTCTGCCCACAATTTGACATATAGACATGGAAATGTTTCAAACAGGCAGTGCAGGATTTTGCAAACATCAGTCAGCAATGAGGAAATGTGCTCAGTCGTGCCCTTGTCAAAAAGCTGCCCTTAAAGACTTCACGAGCCCTGTTCTGCCAATTCCTTCTTTTACAAACAACCAATGTACTTTCATGGATGGCAAACTTTCAAACTTATATCATTACTTCAACTCCAGGCATTGTTGCCGATCCCTAATGGCTTATGAGCTGAGTGGATTGCTCAGCCATCTGTGAAGGCAAATGAGCGACAACTGCATTACTGAGGAGCAAAAACAGAAACTGCTGGAGAAACTCAGCAGGCCTGCAGTACCTGTGGAGAGAGAAAGCAGTCAAAGTTTCAGCTCCAGCAACCGTTCCTCTGAACTCGATTTCCCTTCCAGGCCAAATGCTTCTTCACTTTAATCACTACAATGTTCTGAATTAGGCTCATTGGGCCTGAAACATTGACACTTCTTTCTCTTTGAAAATGCTGCCAGACCTGCTGAGTTTTTCCAGCTATTCCTGTTTTTGTTTCTGATCTCCAGCATCTGCCATTCCTTGTTTTTCACATTACTGGGGATCTGGAGCCATGGGGACATGAAACCAGAAAAAAAAATGGCAGATTTCCTTCCCTAAAGGACATTGTTGAACCTGGTGGGTCTTCAGAACAATGAATAATTTCTTTTGTCCGTTATTACTAAGACTAGCTTTCAATTCCAGATTTAATATTTGAATGTAAACTTCACCTCTTGCCATTGTAGGATTTAAACCGAAGTGTCTGGAACATTAACTTGGGCCTCTGCGTTTCTAGTCCAGTGACATTACTACTAGTTCACAATGTTTTAAATCTATAACACTCCAAATCAAAGGCTAAAGTTCCACAATGATACTGGGTTTCTTCAATAGTGCTCTGCTATTCTAATAGAGAGGATGACGGATAGATCAACTAGCTCAAGAAAGCCAATTAACTGGGTTAGTGAAGTGGAAGATTTGCTTTGACTGCCTCACCCTAGAGTGCATCTGTTCTTTACAATATCTTCATTGCATATTTCTTTCTGTGCATTGTTTAGCCACATCAGATTCTTCATGCTTGGCAGACCCATCCTGCAAAGTAATATAATGACTTGCTGTTCCTATGACTGAGATGATATCTCTCGCAAAAACCTAAAGAGAAGATTTTTGTTCAATCCAGCAAAAGGGAAAAATATATTTGGCCTCATCCTCACCAATCTGCCTGCTGCAGTCATGAATGGTGGTGGACAATTAAACAACTCTTTGGAAGAGGGTCCATAATTATCCCCATCCTTAATGATGGAAGAGCCCGGCACATCAGTGCAAAAGGTAAGGCTGAAGCATTCTCAGCAATCTTCAGCCAGGAGTGCCACGTGGATGATCCATTGTGACCCCTTCCAGTGGTCCCCAGCATCACAGATGCTATTCTTCAGCCAATTCGAATCACACCACGCGACATCAAGAAGCATTTGTGGACACTGGATACTGCAAAGGCCACGGGCCCTGACAACATTTCAGCAATAGTACTGAAGACCTGTGCTCCAAGTCTTGCCACTCCCCTAGCCAAGCTCTTCAGTAGGCTTACAATAGTAGCATCTATCCAACAATGTGGAAAATTGCCCAATTATGCCCTTCACACAAAATGCAGGACAAATCGAACGCGGACAATTACCTCCCCATCAGTCTATTCTCAATAATCAGTAAAGTGATGGAAAGTGTCAACAATAGCACTATTAAGCAGCACCTGCTCAACAATAGCCTACTCAATGTCTCCCAGTCTGGGTTCCGCTAGGGCCACTCAGCTCCTTCCCTTATTACAACCTCGGTTCAAACATGGACAAAAGAGCTGAATTCCAGACGTTAGGTGAGCCTTGATATCAAGACTGCATTCAACCGAATGTGGCATCAAGGAGCCCTAGCAAAACCAAAATTAATAGGTATCAGAGACAAACTCTCTACTGGTTGGACTCATACCTGGCACACAGGAAAATGGTTATGGTAGTCAGAGATCAGTCATCTCAGCTTCACGACATCTCTGCAGGAAAACCTCAGGTTAGAATCCTAGGCTCAAACATCTTCAGCTGCTTCATCCATGACCTTCTCTCCATCATAATGTCAGAACAGAGGATTTTCACCAATGATTGCACAATGTTCAGCACCATTACATAATCGAAGCAGTCCATGTTCAAATGCAACAAGATCCAGACAATATCCAGGTCTTGGTTGACAAGTAAATAGCAATATCTTGAACAGTGCCCATATTATAGAAGAGGAGGTGCTGGATGTCTTAAAATGTATAAAGGTGGATAAATCCCCAAATGTAAAAATCAGCGTACCTGAGAACTAGGGAAGTGATTGCTGGGCCCCTTGCTGAGCTACTTGTATCATCGATAGCCACAGGTGAGATTCTGGAAGACTGGAGGTTGGCTAACCTAGTACCACTGTTTAAGAAAGGTGGTAAGGAAAATCCAGAGAACTATAGATCAGTGAGTCTGACATAACCAGTGGGTAAATTGTTGGAGGCAATTCTGAAGGACAGGATATACATATATTTGGGAAGGCAACGACTGATTGGGGATAGTCAATATGCCTTTCTGCATGGGAAATCATGCCTCATTAACTTGACGGGATATTTGAAGAAGTGACAAAGAGGATTGATGAAGGAAGAGTGCTGGACACTGTCTATATGCAGATAACAAGGTGTAGAGCTGGATGAACACAGCAGGCCAAGCAGCGTCAGAGGAGCAGGAAGGCTGATGTTTAGGCCCGAAACATCAGCCTTCCTGCTCCTCTAATGCTGCTTGGTCTGCTGTTTTCATCCAGCTCTACACCTTGTTATCTCAGATTCTCCAGCAGTTCATTCTATCTCTGAAACTGTTCAGATTCTCCATCTGCAGTTCATACTATCTCTGAAACTGTCTATATGGAATTCAGTAAGGCGTTTGACAAGGTTCTACATGGTAGACTGTTTAACGAGGTTAGATCACATGAAACACAGGGAGAACTAGCTATTTGGATACAAAACCAGCAAGAAGGTAGGAAACAGAGGGTGGTGGTGGATGGTTGCTTTTCAGACTAGAGGCCTGTGACCAGCAGTGTGCAGCAGTGATCGGTGCTGGGCTCATTGCTTTTCATCATATATATACATACAAATTATTTGGATGTGAATATACGAGGTATGGTTAGCATATTTGCAGATGTGCAAGTGGACTCGCAAGTAGAAAGGGTGGTGAAGAAAGCATTTGGTATACTTGCCTTTATTGGTCGGTGCTTTGAGTATAGGAGTTGGGAAGTCATGTTGCGGCTGTATAGGACATTGGTCAGGCCACTTTTGGAATACTACGTTCACTTCTGGTGTTCTGGCTATAGGAATGATGTTGTTAAATTTGAAAGCGTTCAGAAAAGATTTATCAAGATGTTACTAGGGTTGGAGGGTTTGAGCTTTTGGGAGAGGCTGCATAGGCGTTGGATGCTGAAGGGTGATCTTACAGAGGTTTATAAAATCAAGAGTGAATAGCCAAGGATTTTTTCTTTAGGATAGGGGAGTCCAAACTAGAGGGCATATGTTGAAGGTGAGAGAGGAAATATTTAAAAGAGACCTAATGGCCAACATTTTCATGCAGAGAGTGGAGTGTGTTTGGAATGAGCTGCCAGAGGAAGTGGTAGAGGCCGGTATGATTAGAACATTTAAAGGTGTCCGGATGGATACATGAGTAAGAAATATTTAGAGGGGTATGGGCCAAATGCTGGAAAATGTGATTGGATGAATTTAGCATATATGGCAGCATGGGACAAGTTGGACTAAAGCATCTGTTTCTGTGTTTCTATGACTCTGACTGTGTGAATTCTAGTTGATGACTACAAAACTTTAATTTGACTCTGAATTAGTCTTCAAATGTCGTTCATATCCATTAGGAATCTTTCAGTTGTTTCATTATTAATCCTGATATGTTAAATCTGTAGATGTTTGTTACCAACTGATAAGGAAATCTTAATTCTGCATTGGATGTAGCTGGCTCTATACAACATAGCTCCAAAGGCTGTTTAAACATTTTGAATCCTGTTAGGGAGCAGTTAAAATATGTCTTTGATGTTCCCTTATTGACATTGATCCAAGGCACCCCTGATAACTACTCAACTAGCCCTTCAATAGACATTTATTTGTTTGCGAGCAAGCTATCTTACCACACTCATTGGTGTTCTAACAAAGACATTGATGGCTGTCTCATGCTCCTCGGCACAATTTAAGACTGTCAACCATACAATTCACCTGTAACTTGTTTGATGCTGTTCAACCATGATGGTCATCATTAGAACAGTGTTTTCCACGACTGTTCACCATGTCGTGTGAATGATTGTAGTCCAGTAATCAATCACTCAAGAGGAACTGATTAGCTCCATGGGTTGGCTTATTTATTACAATAGAACGTATTACAGGTTACGAAGCAGATATTACAGTAAATCAACTGAATTCTGCACATGTACTTGCAGACACATTACAGACTAAGTGCTTTGCAGAGTCACAACATTGTACACCCAAGCTCAGAGTCCTTAAGTGTAAACTCTCTAAAAGACAAAGTAAACAAACAACATGATGCATTAACAGAAAGTTAGAAATTATATGTATGATCAAAAGTGAGAATTAAATTAAGACCGTCAAGCAGAAAGGGGTGTGATTGCGGACATATAAATCAAAAGACTGATTTGAAATTATTAAATTGGCTTGCAAAATGAACTTGTGAATACATTAAGTTTTTCATTCTTATGCAGAAAAGTTCATTAATGTAGAATATCCATAATTCATGAAATTACCATCTTGCAAGTCTTACACATGCTACACAAAATAGAGCTCATGGAGGTAAGTAAGTAGAGTTGAGTAAATGCAGCAAACTTTTTATTAACCAGTACCGATGGAACCAGGAGTGTGCTGCTTGATCAAATATTCCAGTCGATCAAGAATTCCATATAATCGATTTAAAAACACGCGGTAGGTAACAGGGGTATACACATCACGGTTATACTTTACCTACAGCATAAATCACTAAAATAATAATGCAACTTTGCCTTAAATAAAACTCACCATCAAAGAGCCTTCTCACTCGCACTGTCAACTAACTACTCGGGCACTGTGGAGATTGCAGTTTTTGAGGAATAATTGACTCAAAATTGAATCAACTGCTGATATTTCATGTAACCATTCAATTGAACAATAATTATATTTACATTGATGTAAATAAATTAAAAGTGTATAATTGGACAGAATCATACAGTAAACTTAGCAGTTTTTGAGATATATAATTTTTGCTGGTTTACAGAGTGCCAATTCATAAGGTGCCGATTGAAACAAAGTTTGCTATATATCTTTTTTATTATAAAATCCAGCATTTTCTCTGCTTCCCCTTCAACAGTTTGTGCTCAAAATGGCAACATAACAAAGCACAGAGTTGTGCAATGAAGTCTGAAATTTTGCAACGTGTAGCAATGCCACAACATTAAATTGTATGTAATGCCAATCCCAAAGTAGGAATATTTGTAACCTTCAGACAATTTATACCAAGGTCCATTAAAGAAGACTGTCACCATTAAATTACTTTATTACCCCATTAGACATTGCACTGTGTTCTTTTGTCGCCTCCATCCATGGAGAAATTTGTTGATTGGAAGTTTTCAATGTAGAGAAAGCATTTATTTCAGTGAAGAGGAAGTGAAGCATGTGCAATCTTCTTTTTTCTTTATTCATTCACGAGATGAGGGCATCATAGGACAGGACAGCATAGGCCAACATTCACTAAATAAATCAGCCCATCCCCAATTGCCCAGAGGGCAGTTGAGAGTCAACCACATTTAGGTCTGAATTCACACGCAGGCCAGACCAGGTAAAGATGGCTCAGAGATAATTTGAACTGCAGATGCTGGAGAATCCGAGATAACAAGGTATATTCTGTTATCCAAGATAACAGAAAACCGATGAAGGGTTTACGCCCGAAACATCAGCCTCCCTGCTCCTATGATGCTGCTTGACCTGCTGAGTTCATCCAGCTCTACACCTTGTTATCTCAGGTAAAGATGGTTATTTCCTTCATTAAAGGGCTTTAGTGAAGCAGATGGGTTTTTCTGATAATCAACAATGAATTCACGGCCATCATTAGACTCTTAATTTCAGATTTTTAAAATTGAATTCAAATTTCACCATCTGCCATGGCTGGATTCAGTCCCAAGAAAATTATTTGGGTCTCAGGATTAACGCTGGGCCATCATCTTCCGCCTCAATCTGGTAAGGTTAGGACTCCTGTGGTTACTTCTGGCACAGAACAATCAACAGAAATGTCCATTGACTCCAAAAGAACTCTTCACCTGCCTTCCAGTCAAAGGTATGGCAGGTTCGGTTTACATCAGCATGTTAAGATTGAGGGCCCGGATTCAACTGAGATAATGATTTGCTTGGACGTATTCCTTCCTGTCCAGGAAAAATGAGCAGCAGGTGTGATATTTTTCAAATATCGTAATTACAAAAAATGTCATGGTAACATGTTAACCCTTCATATTAGATGTTTAACCAAGCACCTGGCTCCTTGAATTGTATTCCAGTTGAATGTTAAAGACCATACAACACTATTCAGAAGAGACAAAAAAAAATTTCTCTCTGTGCCTAAGCTAATGTTCCTTTTTGAACCAACAGTACCACAAAAAGCATGCTGGTGTAAAACGGCTGCTGTTTGTAATAACATATCAACAGTCACTGCAGTAGCAATAAAGTCCAACTTGTTCTGTGAAACCATTGAGTAGTTCCATTTGAAAAAGTACCATTTAAATACGAGTAACATGACTTATTAAATTATTTAACTTGCAAGTCAGCTTAAAAATAAGGCTGGCTAACCTGGGCTGTAAATGGTTTGTCTTTTTTCTGTAAGTCTTGTTAGTATGTTTCAGTGAAAGGGAACATGTAACAAAATGTTCTTTCAGTAAACACGTTTAGATGATTGACTTAACTCTTCAAGTCAATGTGACCTTACATCATTTATTATTGAAAGATTTTTTATCAGACACTACAGTTCTGGATCAATCATGTACACTGTTCTAGTATTTTGACAAACGTGCTGTCAGTTATTTTGCTGTTGAGCTATTTTAGTATTGACAATAACATTTATATAGAATAAGTCCCAAAGGCATTACAAAATTTTACTGACCATTTATTTTGTTTGCCAGAGGCTTACGAGAGGCATTTTTGAAAGAATAGGCAAGACATGGGAATATTGTAACCTTTTTGAAAATAATTGTTTCCTAGCATTGAGATAGCTATATCCCTTGTGTCTTGCACACAGCTAAATATTTTGAAACCAACATTGATGACCATCCACTAAGTGTCTCAGCAGACATATACCCTCAGGTAGAATTGAAATTCACTAGCCCATCTTCCATGGGTGGCCCAGAGGGGATACACTTGCTACTCATATATACCTGACATGTGTGAGAGCTAGTGACGCTGCTGCCATCTATCGCTTTGGGTATCCTGTCTCGTGCTATGGCACTACTTACTTGCAATGCTCCAGTTTCTTGCAATCTGCAGCGCAGTAAATTACTTAATTAGCAACATTATAAAATTATATAAATAATGAAAGATGCCATCCATAATAGGTAATAAATGAAAAATTCAAGATCAACCTCAGTAAAATATTAAAATCATAGTTTATCATTTTTAATTGAGTCATATGTGGCAATGATGATTAAATTTCACATGTTAAAATATTTAAACAATCATTCATGTAATAGAAGACAGGAAAATGTCTGTAAAATTGAATGAAAATTTTAATTGTAAATAAAAGCAAACATTGATGCAGACTTGTATTTTTCTTCCAGAACGACAAATCCTATGACGAAAACGTTGGAAAGAAAATCACACTGACAATGATTGTGAGCTGGGGAAAGGGTGTAAACAGTTACACAGGAGGTAGAGGTGAATTAGTGTTGCAGAAGAGGGAAGAATGTCAGAAGGTCAAGAAATTTAGGTTCAAGAGGTCAAACATACACACTGACATAACACAAGCAAGGAGGAAGGTTTATGTCCAGCCAAGAAAATTTTGATGATAGATATTTTAATGAAAAAGTTGCGAGAAGTGTTATTTAGCAATTTTAAAGTAACAATCCTGGAACACTGAAGAGAGGAATGAATAAAACACTTATTATTCTGACCTTGGTGTTATTCAGAGAGTTAGGTTGAAAAGGTTGCCGTGCCCTTAGACTGCACCAGTTCTGAAGTTGTAGAAGGCTGGTCCCAACTGGTAATAGAACTGGATCTTGTGGCATGACTGGGACTTCAAAACATGCTCTTTTAACAATGGGAAGTCTAATTAAAGAGCTAACTGAAGACATAACAGGATTGGTGATGATTAACTGCTGATTTATTAACACTAAGCAAGCCATCGGAGATGGTTTCTATCTTTAAGACGAAGTGCAGGACACATGCACTACTTTTAATAGACAGTGTTGGTAGATGAGGATTCACGACTCAAGTAACCTAAATACATCAAATGATGTGCAATGAACCGCAGATGTTATGAAGATCTGGTGAGGTGCATGAGTCATAAAGTCATGGAATAATATAACATGGAAACAGACTCTTCAGTCCAACTACTTCATACCAACCATGTTCCCAAATTAAACTAGTCCCACTGCCTGTGTTTAGCCCATATCTGTCCAAAACTTTCCGATTCATGAACTTCCCAAACATTTTTTAGATGTTGTAACCATACCTGCGTCCATCTCTTCCTCTGGTAGTTCATTTTAATATGTATTTTGAATGTTGGATTTTGAACTAGTTCTCAATTGGCTTTCCATATGTCTGAGGAAGGTTAATGATTAATTTTTAGGTATTTCTGTAGCCATGGTGATTTCTTTTAAATACATCATTAGAGATAGTCTTTCTAGAGAGTAAGGGAGTTCTGATTGAACTGGGAGTGTTTAGGATTGAGCAAAGTAAACAGTGTGCTTTTGGACAGAAGACTCTGGAATAGTGGTTTAGTTTAAGGGAAGCACTTAGAGCCTGATAAAAGACTTTTTCAGTTTCAATTTAGGGCAGTTTTGCAGATATCTTGGCCAAAGGTGGATGTGTTAAACATTCACTCCTGAGAAAGGATCATAGTTTAGGTTTGCTAAGAAAGATGTTGCCTCAGTATAAGGAGTTGAGTTTAAAAGTTCCAAACCAGAATTTTGATTAAAACCATGAAGGGCTTATGCGAAGTTGAGAAAATCTAAGTTCAGTTATATCACAAACAAAGGAAGAAGCTATCAGACTCTTGAGACTGAGAATTGAAGCCACAACTGAGACATACCCTCTATTGGGATAGGGGAGGGTATTCTCCTTGGTGTTTAAGTAATGCCAAGGGACACTGCTGGGATTAATAGAATTGTATTATTACCATTTGTTTTGAAATCATTCAAAGTATGTCATTTATAAATTGTTTGCTTTATTCAACTTTATATTCATTTATTTTTCATAATAAACTCCTGTTTTGTTATTAAGTCTGAATCTGTAACATTGCATATTTGTGCTTCAATGGGAGATTGTTTTATTAAAACCAAAGAAAAATGAAGTTTCAAGCCAGATTTCAAGTAATAACATCAGCTGAGATTATAACAGATCCCAGATTCAAACCTTGGTCTACACTGATTGATTTGTTTTTATCTTTACCTGAATTCATTGAATGTTTACAATATACTTTATTTATAAATGTGGATCCCACAGATTAAACTTGTAATAATTTGGCAATTTAAAATTGACCAAAATAATAGCGTTTCCAAAATAGCTTCCTTCTACAGATTATACACTGAATTTTGCAGAGCTCTTGTAGAAGCGCAACTAATGATCAGCTGGTTAAATTCTCTGGAAAAAGCAGAGGTTTCTTCTGAAATAGGTATATAAATAAAATTGTATCACAAAAAGGTCTGCTGTAAGGATATACCCAGCAGGGATCTGTCATATTATGAACTTTCCATCAATACGAAAATTGGACACAAACAACCTATTATTAAATTGACTGCTGCAACTTATATGAGTTTTGGTATTTGGTCTACAGACAGAATGAACAAATACCTACAGACAAACTTGAGAATTAAGAGAAAGAATTGGCCGTTTGTCCCCTCTGACCTGTTCATCCTTCAATAGGATCATGGCTGATCTGATTATGCCATCAAATCCACAATCCCTCCAACCCTGATAACAATTGACTGTCTTGCTATTCAAGAATTCATCAACCTCTACCTTAAAAGTATTCAATGATCCTCACCTTCACCTATTTAAAGACAAACATAGGCAAGGGTCCTTCACAGCCCTCTGTAAAGTTCATGTTGTAGTTGGGCCAATACCAAAAGATTATGAAGTTTCTAAACAGCCTGTGTCCATGCTTCATATGGAAAAAAGGAAAGTTTGAATCTCAATGGCCACTATCAACTTCCAATGTAATCACAATGGCCTCCTCCATCATAACTAAACAGGGTGAGCCTTAGAAGCATTAATTCAGTTGTAATGTGACACATAATATGTAACGTGACACACTTCCAAAGATTTCAAAGCACTGTCAGGAGCTACACATTCATTACCTCATGGTCCAACAAAAATATCAGAACCGTCAGTCAGCAAGCTGCCTCAGAACCAGACTTTTTTAAATTCACTTGTAGGACATGGACATCACCGGCTGGCCAGCATTTATTGTCCATCCCTAGGTGCCCTTGAGAAGGTGGTGATGAGCTGCCTTCTTGAACCATTGCAGTCCACATGCTGTAGGTGACCCACAATGCCCTTGGGGAAGAAATTCCAGGATTCTGGCCCAATAACAATGAAGGAACAATGAAATATTTCCAAGTCAAAAGGCAAGTGTTTTGGAGGAAATCTTGCAGGTGGTGGTTGTAGGGATTGTCATGAAGTCAGTCAGGTGGACCTCGTAGAATATGAGTCCCCTGATTGGACCAGACTAACCACTCAGCTACAAATCCCTCCTTAGTCTGATTCCACCCTGCTTCTGCAAATTTCCTTTAACTTTTCATCTTCATCTATTCCTCTGGCTCGATCCTTCTGCCCATCCATCCTTTCCTCTGCCCCTCAAATGGCAGCTTTCTTCCAACTTGGTCCTTCTCTCTGAAATTGTTTCAATAAATGTTTTATCTTTCTATCCCCTTCTCTGCTTTTTATGGTTCCTTAAAAAATTATCGCATTGACCTGGTCATCTTTTGACTTTTGCCAAATGGCTGAGTGTCCATTCACTTCTTCCATGGAAAAGGTTCTTAGGATGATGTAGCACCTTCACCAAAGAACTTAAGTGCAAGCTTTTACTGTATCCAATCAAGAACAATAAAGTGAGACCATATTGTGTGGCATTCTCAAAATGCTTTGGGTATACAAATGGTAATACGAGCAAGGGGTGGCACAGCATCAGGGACCGGGGTTCGATTCCACCCTCAAGCAACTGTCTGTGCAGAGGTTGCACATTCTCCCTGTGTGTGCAGGAGTTTTCTCCAGATGCTCAGGACACGTCCCATGGTCCAATCATGTGCAGATTAGGTAGATCGGCCTTATTAAATTGCCCAGGAATAGCATCCAGGAATGTGCAGGCTACTTGGATTAGCCATGGGAAATGCAGGGTTAGAGTGATGGGGTTGGGGGACTGAAGTGAGTGGGAAGCTCATTGGAGGGTCAGTGTGGACTCTATGGGCCGAATGGCCTACTTCCACACTGTAGAGAATCTGTGGTATTTGACTAACAGCTGAGTGAGTGATTGATAAAGCACAATCTGGAATTTTTTATGTATGCATTCATTCATTTAAATTTTAAAGATACATGCAGATCTCTCTGGTATCAACATTTCCAGGTGGAAAAGCTCTCGATCAGAAGATGTGAAATGAGTGATTGTACATTGTGGATAAAGGCTGCACTCTTAAAATGGTGAGGCTGGGTGAGAGTAATTGTACTTCTTTGCTTTACAAATAATGTTGCAGACACAGTTGCTACCTTGCAGGAATTCTGATCAAGTTTCTTTTATTTCCTGTAAAGGTCCCCAAAGGAAAAGAGTCTTTTATGCATCTACTTCCATAGAGCAGACTGAATTGCATCAAACAGACAGAAGCAATGTATTTAACAGTTATGCAAAATCTCTACAACACACAGGCTGCAGTAACTTGTATGGTTTATGGGCAATGTTAAAAGTGAACCAAGCATCTTCCAAATTGATTACATTCAATTCACTTTTCACTTCACAACTAGTATTTGTAACTCCAAAATCAGCTATTTCTAATGATTTAAGATTTGCAGTTTTGGAAGAACAGAAAGGATTGTAAGGCTGTCTTGCATAATTTCTTGAGCTGGTAAAATAGTACCCATTTTACACATGCGATATCTGGTTGAACGTCAAATGTAACTTGTGACTGTGAGGTATTCTGCAATAAATTGGCTATCTGAATGGAAATAGATCTAGTTTTCAGAAGGTGACTACAATGTCACATCAGACCTTCTCAAGTTCTGATTGTTTTTCTCAACTCTTTTCTTTGATCAGTGACCTGACCAAATATATCTGAATACAGGGAGGGAATATCCTAGACAACTGTAGTATTTATTGACACTAGTGTTTCAGCAGATCTATCTTAACAAATGTAATGTCATGTTTTTGCTTTAATGCATACATAATAATTGCACATCCATATTTCGTACACATTTATGATTTAGTGTACTGTTTAGCCACTGGAAGTGACAATTTAAAGTGGCCACTTGAATCCTTTAATGAATAAATGTCAAAAGAGTAACACTCTATCTTCAAGCTTTTAAAAGGCCTGTCAGAAAACTCTTATCCAATTCCTTGCCCAACTAAATTTCAAAAAAGGAAATAAAAAGAAATATGGTGATCTCCACTCACTTTATTAACCACTCTTAGACATTCTTTCATTGTGGCTGCAATGGTTTTTACACCTTAATGCTTAATCTTCTTGTTGTGAGGCTGTTTCTACAACTAAGCCAGGGAACGCAAGTCAGCACTCAAGTACTGAGTGGCATGTTCAAGCTATCATAGATTAATAACAGTTATTTAGTCAGCATTCCTATAAAAGGTTAAAATGCCACAGGACTTACATCTAATGGCCATTGAGTTATTGACCTTTTTCTACAATTAGATGAGTAATATGAAAAAGCAGAGTTTGATAGGAGTAAATAATGCAGCTTTTTTTCTGAATGCTTTCAACTCTACCCTGTACAATGGCTTTTCTTGATCAGTGGGTTCAGACTTCTGCTTGGCTAGTAAAGAACAAGGCTTGGCATGTATATAAAGCTGTGAAAATGAAAATAATCCTCATCCTGCATAAATATTTATGCCTCTGTTTCTCTGGAGGCACACGTAAGGCGATTGAATGGTAATGACATAAAATGGCAGGTTTTGCTTATAATGGCATTTGTGGGGATTATTTTTTTAATCAGTGCTTTGGAGACACATTCTGTGATCCCACCCATTTATAGTTTGATGCCTTGGTTTTCAGTGACAGAATAAATTAAATTTAGTTTTTATTGCACGGCACTGCACAATTATTACTAGTATTTTGGGACATGAGCACCACTATTCATTTTTCCGTGGAATCAGTAAATTAAGAAATTCTCTAGTTGCTTTGAAATTCTTGATTTAAAAAGTCAGGAATATACAGAAAGTATCCAGTTTGCAGTTTGTAAATCTCCTATAGGCTGGGAAATAAGGTGAGAATTCTCCCAATAAAGTGCCAACTGTTTTGCTTTAACAGTAAAATCAATTTGATGTTTGGTTTATGAACGTACGGACAAAAGATCTAAGAACAGGCGTCCCTTGTTTGGCCTCATAAGCCTGCTCCACCATCCCTAAAATCAAGGCAGATATATTTGTGTTTCAAATTTACATTACAATAATTTTTCATTTTAAATCAATAATTTACCCCTGATTTAGTGATTGAAATGAGGGCCAGGTGGGTCCATTGACTATGAGATCCTTGATTGAGGTTGTTACCTGGGCCAGTCAGGAAGGCCTAGCTGACTGATATAAACAGGAGATTCAGAGAGCCTCTTCATTCTCAGGACTGGCTTTGACGATTCCTTCGCTTTCCATCCTCCTGATTTCTGCCTCGACATTTGCCTGTAAGAAGTGGCAGATGGAATTCAACCCAGAAAAGCGTGAAGTGATTCATTTTGGAAGGTCTAATTTCCACAAGTGGCTCAGTGGTTAGCACTGCAGCCTCACAGCACCAGGGACCCCACGTTCGATTCCAGCCTCGGGTAACTGTCTGTGCGGAGTTTGCACGTTCTCCCCGTGTCTGCGTGGGTTTCCTCCAGGTGCTCCGGTTTCCTCCCACAGCCCAAAGATGTGCAGGCTAGGTGGATTGGCCATGCTAAATTGCCCATAGTGTTCAGGGGTGTGTGGGTTATAAGGGGATGGGTTCGGGTGGGATGATCCAAGGGTCAGTGCGGACTTGTTGGGCCGAAGAGCCTGTTTCCACACTGTAGGGAATCTAATCTAATCAATTTGATTGCAGAATAGAGGGTTAACAGCAAGATTCTCAGCAGTGTGGAGGAATAGGCGGATCTTGGAGTCCACGTCCATAGATCCCTCAAAGTTGCTACCCAAGTTGATAGGGCTGTAAAGAAGGGCTATGGTTTGTTGGCTTTCAGTGGCAGGGGAATTGACTTTAAGAGCCTCGGGGTTATGCTGCAGCTCGATAATACCCTGGTTAGACCACACTTGGAATCTTGTGTTCAGTTCTGGTCACCTCATTACAGGAAAGATGTGGAAGCCTTAGAGAGGATGCAGAGGAGATTTACCAGGATGCTGCCTGGACTGGAGGGTAGGTCTTATGAGGAAAGGTTGAGGGAGATGGGGCTTTTTTCATTGGAGCGAACAAGAATGAGAGGTGACTTGATACAGGTTTACAAGATGTTGAGAGGCATAGATAGAGCGCATAGTTGAAACTTTTCCCCAGGCCGGAGATTACTATTAAATGGGGGCATAATTTTAAAGTAATTGGAGGAAGGTATAGGGGAGATGTCAGAGGTAGGTTCTTCACACAGAGAGTGGTGGGCATGTGGAATGTGCACCCGGGAGTGGTAGTGAAGTCAGATGCTTTAAAGACATTTAAGCAACTCTTGGATAGGCACGTGGAGGATAGTAAAACATAGTGTATGCAGCGTAGATTGACCTTAGTAGGATAATAGGCCAACACTACATCGTGGGCCGAAAGGCCTGTACTGTGCTGTACTGTACTATGTTCTATGTTCTAAATGGCACTGGGTGGGCCTGGCAGAATTGCAGAATTGCTTCCTGGTCAACATGCAAGGTGGTCATGACTCCTTTGATAGTCCCTAGACCTTCCTGAAAAACTTCTGGATATTGAATTAGGACTTCGATCAGGCAGCTATTTTCTAATCGAAAGATGTCAAGCCTATCAAAGTTAATCTTTCTCAACCAATTTTGCCCCAGCAGGCTTGGGCCTGAGCCTTTTACTACAACCAGTAGCAACGGCATCAACTGCTTCTCAGAGGAGATCAAAACCTTAATCTGTAACGGTTACCCGGTGTACATTCACAAACTTAAGGGTCAGTGTCCAAGATAAATACAGCCTCAATATCATTACCATCTGAAAAGAGGAGGAAACTCTCCCGAGTCACTCCAAGTGCAAGAGACAGGCTATGGCCAAGTACTCACATTTGAAGGGTAATGTGCAGTAACAATTTAAAGTGAGCAAAGGTGAAAGGTGGAAAAGGGAAACTCATTCAAAGGCATTTATATTCACAGTCCCACAACTCAATGAAGAAGGAAGAAACAAACTTACACTGGTATAATATCTGCTATGGCCTCATAATGTCTCAGAATAATTTACAGCCAATGAGGTACTTTTGAAGTTTGGGCACTGGTTTCATGTAGGTACCATCACAGCCAACTGAGGCACAAATTTCTACAAACAACAAGGCATTACACATCACCTGCATAAATTATTTTGCTTGAGAGATTTACAATTGAACATGAAGTGGGGATAACTCCCTTGTTTTTTGAGACAATGTCATGATATCTTTTGTGTTCGTTAGAGATTGTAGGCAGGATCTTGGTTCAAAATGTCATCTGCCAGAGGACTGTCAAATTAGTAATGTATCCATTCCTTAGATCTATTCTATTTCCCCAGATTTGACAACCGGGAGGTCACAGTCAAAAACGTTCTTGCCAAGTGGTGAAAATTCCATCACACTCCACATTTGTGTCCCATCGTACAGAGCAATCACATATAAATCCAGAAATTGTCTGGTGTACTCTAGGAGTCTGTGGGAGTCAGTGGGCTTGAAATGGATATCGGCTTCCAGGTGGTTGCCAGAGATGGAAATAGAGAAGTCCAGGAAGAAGAGAGAGGTATTGGAGATGGTCCAGGTGAACTTAGGGTCGGGGTGGAAGGTGTATCGGCCCCATCTCGTGCTCCCACAAGGAACTCGAACACTTCATCCACTTCACTCACCCTCACCTTAAATTCACCTGGACCATCTCCAATACCTCTGTCTCCTTCCTGGACCTCTCTATTTCCATCTCTGGCAACCACCTGGAAACCGAACACCTCCTCTCACCCACCTTCCTGTAAAAAGGCCATCCACAATTCCCAATTCCTTCGCCTCCACTGCATCTGCTCCCAACATGAAGCATTCCACTCCCGGACATCTGGATGTCCTCGTCTTTCAAGGACCGCAAATTCCCCTCCACAGTAGACAAAAACACCCTCGACCGTGTCTCCCGCATTTCCCCCAACTCATCCTTCGCATCCCCTCTCTGCAATAACAACCAATCCCTCTCATCCTTACATACCACTCCACCAACCTCCGGATCCAATGCATCATCCTGCAACACTTCCACCATCTGCAATCTGACCCGACCACCAAAGACATTTTTTCCTCCCACTTTTATCTGCTTTCCAGAGAGACCACTCTCTCCAAGACTCCTTTGTCCACTCCACACACCCCACCAGCCCCACCACCCCTGGCACTTTTCCCTGCAACCGCAGAAAGTGTTACACCTGCCCCTACACCTCCCCCCTCACCCCATCCCAGGCCCTAAGAAGAGCTACCACATCAGATGTCCACCTGCACATCTGCTAGTGTAGTATACTGTTTCCACTCTTCCTGTTGTGGCCTCTACATTGGGGAAACCAAGCAGAGGCCGATACACCTTCCACCCAACCCTAAGTTCACCTACACTTGGTTCGCAACAAACAACTGCACCTCCCAGTTGCAAACCATTTCAACCACACCCACCCACCCCACTCCTGTCCATCCTGGGCCTCCTGCAGTGCTACAATGATGCCATCCAAAGGTTGCAAGAACAGCATCTCATATTTCGCTTGGGAACGCAACAGTCCAATGGTGTCAATGTGGACTTCACAAGCTTCAAAATCTCCCCTCCCCCTACCGCATCCTAAAACCAGCCCAGCTCGTACCTGCCTCCCTAACCTGTCCCTTCCCTCCCACCTATCCCCTCCTCCCACCTCAAGCCCCATCCCAATCTCCTACCTACCAGCCTCATCCCCACCTCCTTGACTTGTCCATCCACCCTGGACGGACCTATCCCCTCTCCAACTCACTTTTATTGTCCCCAACCCCGCCTCTTTGACCTGTCTGTCTCCTCTCCACCTATCTTCTCCTTTATCCATCTTTTATCAGCCTCCCCCTTTCTCTTTGTTTATTTCAGAATACTGTTCCCCTCCCCCATTTCTGAAGAAGGGTCCAGACCCGAAACGTCATCTTTCCAGCTCCTCTGATGCTGCTTGGCCTGCTGTGTTCATCCAGCTCTACACCTTATTATCTCAGATTTTCCAGCATCGGCAGTTCCTACTATCTCTGTAACATATAAATTCAGCCTTGATTTCAAGACATATTTGCACTTTAATCTTAACGCTACTAATAATAACCTTCCCATCCCTACTTAGGTCAAATCAAGCATGGACTAGTTCATTATCTAAGAGATTACAAATGGAATCAAACATTGTGCAAACCGCTGAAGTTCCAATCTTCTGAAAAACGGAGGAAACAGGATAAAGCAACTGAAGGTGGCTGGGTTCCTCCCCTGAGGAACTACTGCACCTGAGGTTACAGATTTCCAACCATACTTCGTGCCAGGTATAACCCCAGGTATTAGAGTGTTACCCTCCAGTGCCTCATAGGTTCCTAATTTCTTACAGCCACATAACTTTGTAGCAATGACAATAGCTTTGCAAAAGCTCCCAGGTACAAGATACATGTAATTTAGGAGCACACAGCTCAAGGTGATTTCCTCTTTGTTACAAGGAGCTTGATATGTGGGGCCTTTAAAATCACACTGATTCTGATGGCAACATCCTTTCATGCAGCTTTGACTTTAATATTTTCCTGGAGCTTCATTTCCAGCTCCAAATATGGGACAAGAAGCCATATTTTGCAACAGTTTCCAAATTTCATATGTTATAGATTCTTATGTTGACTATACCTGCATAATATATCACTGAACAATTGATCAAATGACTCGCTCCTTACCCTTTGTGGTGAGCTTCGGCCTTTAAGAACCTCCTGCTTTACCAGATTGTTCATTCCACTAACTCTGGCATGGACCAAATGGTCCATGTAACAGTGGCTTATTAAAAACACAAAGAGGGATTTCTAACACCACAATATGTCCTGCTTGAAAGGCAATTTTATTTCAAAGTGTTCTTTTACGATAAAATGGTTATCATTAGAAATGTGAAGGGATGAATTCCACGTTGGGAGCTCACAACAGGAATGTTAGGATGATTTTTGGGTCCCAAACCCATCCCCAGATGAAACAGTCTCTCTTCAAGATTTTTACCAGGACATTCCTTTCAAATGGTCTTGGAGCTGATTTCCAGTGCAGGCTGGCTTTCAAAGCTGGAGGGCCAGACAGAAGCGTTCCATTTTAGGAGGAGCACCCAGCTGCAGTAATGCGTTAGTAACTGAGGGGGTGGTTCAAAGTGGAGGCACCTTCAGTTGTAAATTGAAAAAGTAGCCCAGGCCACTGTCTGTGGGGTTTAGGGCTGTCTGTGAATGGGGGCAGGGTGGGGTGGGAATGAGGTCTAGAAGGTTTTGGAGGATGGAAGTTCTTTGGCTTTCCCCAGCCAAGGCAGATGGACAGGGCCACAAGGCAGCATTGGTTCCCTCAATCTGCCACAGGGTGCCCACTTCTAGGGAGTCAAACTGATCAACCCCACACCCCCAACTCTATAGCGAGGCAGAAATTGGAAACCAACTGAAAATGTCAGCCAGCTTCCTTTCAGTGGCCTTAAAAGAGCTCTAAACTAACCAATCCGCAACTGGTCTGATGGGGGCAAGTTGACCTTTTTACAAACTTGTCTTTGTCTAAAAGACTAGCACCAAGAAGGGACTGGGAAACAGGAACACTAGCTGGTGCCTGCACTTGTGACATTGTTTACTTCCACTCCTGATCTGTAAATTCAGCCCAAAATAACTGTACTGTGGACATCATGGGAAACCTATCCAGCGGTAGACATACAACCCATCAAGTCAACTGCAACTTCTCACTATAGAAATCCCAAATAAATCCTGCAGCCCCTCAAGACCCTATATCTCATTGTTCTGTCAATCTGTTGGTGCAGATGACACAGCTTCCAATCTTCTACAGAATAATGAAAACAGAAAGAGGCCTTTCACATTTACTGATCAATGTCATTATTTATGCGTTCTACATGATGTGTCTCCCACCACTTTCCATCCAAACCAATTATCACACCCTTCCATTCCTTTTTCACTCCTATACTTCTCTGTTTCCCCTTAAAAACATCCCTGCCATTTGCAAACCTCCATGTACCAACCAGCATATTCTACACTGGAACCATTTCCTCGGTAAAGACATTTTCCTAAATTTGTTATTGGATTTAAATTGACTATTTTCTGTTTACTGCAATTATTTTTAACTCTCCCACGTTACACAACAACATCTGTTGGGGGAAAAAATAGTTCCTCTTCACTCCTCACTCTTACAATGGTTCCTTTCCCTTTTTTAAATTAATTTAACTATATTTCTTTAAACCCCAATTTAAGTCTTTAGGAGGAGTGAATTCCAGCTTATGATCAAAGTTCTCCTGTGCTATCTGATCCACTTCTTCTTTTATTTATTAAAGACTGCATGTGAGAATAATGAACCAGAAGAAATTATCCTTTGTTAGGGATCATTAGCACACAGGAGGTGCTGATTAATGTTACCCTATTGCTTCACTGCTAATCAGCACTCTTAGATTTGATTAACACTGCACATCCCGTTATTCACTCACCCATAAATTATTCCACTTTCTCCATAATTTTGGCTTTTGTTTTGTTTCCATAGCAGATTCTAAACTTGCTAATTGTCTACAGCGTCTTTAATTTTTTTCTACAACATTCTTTCTTGATTTAGCAGCCAGAAGATAAATTCAACATCATGTCAGGACAGATTCACATTTCTGACCGCGGCAGTGAAGTGCGAGTGCCATTGAAACATTTTCCCCATCAACACATTGCACACTTGTGGCCAACTGATATCTTAGAGCATGTGAAAACCTATGATCACAAAAGCTACAAATTGCAAAGTGTGAAAGGAAGTTAGAAGCTAAAAGATTTAAAAGCCAGAAAATGTACACATAGACACTCAGAAATTGATCTTTACGGAGCAAAGCCATTACTGTAAGAACCACTTAAAGAGGTGAAGCTACACACAGCAAACAAATGCCATAAGTCTGAAATAACTGTACCAATCACCAAATAAAATGGAGGTGATGGGGACCCACTGAGAAAAGAACATAACAGAAAACATTCATATTTGCTAATGAAAGTGCTGGAGCTCCAATTTGAAGTCTATAACACGAATCCATCCAGTATATGTCATTTGCAAATTTTACTGAGATTCCCTTCTGGGGAGTGAAGGTCAAGGTGGGGAGCAAGTGTTGAGAGGAAAAACCAAAGCAGCACATTGCAGCAATATTTATGGTCAGTGCCAAACAATGGAAAGAGCAGACCTGCATCAGGAGACAGAGGGTGCACCAGACAGAAAGTCTGGCAATGAAATTCATCTCTGCGGCACCTAGTTATTCAAAGGTAACACTGCCATTTGCTGTCTGTGTGTGCACTTCTCATATTAATAGCACCAAATGCCATTATGTCATTTGCTAAGGTACACAGCACAGCCACCAGAAGTATGCAGGCAGTAATGGTAATTACAATGTAATTTAAGAACTATCCTTGGCTCTTTGCTGTTTCTCATTCAAACACACCCCCATGCCAACCTCATGCAAAGACATGTCATTAGTTTTCACATGTGTACTGATGATCCTCAGCCCTACTTCACTACCGCAGCTCTCAATTTCTTCAATACTACTAAATTATCAACAGTTTATCCAACAGCCAGTATTGCTCAAGCAAAAGTTCCTTCTGTCAAATATTCAATGTCAAAAAGAAGTCACAACCTCACATTTCCACCCTCACCAATCTGCCTATTTCCACCTTCTTAACATTGCTTGATTTTATCCCCGTCTTGGCTCATCTCCAATTGAAGCCTTCATTCATGTCTTTGTTACTTTTAGACTTAACAACTCCAACGCACTGCTCTCCCACATCCTACCCTCTGTAAACTTGAGATCGTCCAAAGCTCTACCGTCCATGTTTTAGTTCACACTAAGTCCTGTTCAATTATTGCTGCTGGCTCCTACTCAGGCAACATTTAGATTTCAAAATTCTCATCGTGGTTAAATCCCCAAATGTTCTTGCCTTCCTTATCTTTCTAATCTCCTCCAGCCCCATGACCCTCTTTGATTTTAGCCACATCATCATTAGTGAATGCATGTTTAGCTGTTTAGGCCCTAAACTCTTTTTTTTTCCTTCCTAGTCCTCTCTACCTCTTGATATCACTTTCTTAATTTAACATGATTCTTAAGACTTAACCTTTTAATAAGATTTTAGTCATCAAACCCAATATTGCCTATGTGAACAGGCCTCTTAGAGAATGAGGCCTGGGGAATTGCAATGGGGGCCCAGGAAATGGCATCAATGTCCACCTGGCACAAGACCTATTGGCAGTATATTACACACATCAAGGGCCAGTAGACCAACAGCATTCATGATCCAGTTTGCTGTATGTGAACTATCATGGTAACAAGGTCTATGGATTAACCATGTGGCTCAAGACTCCAGACCCACTCCAGCATGCAAGAGATACGCTGTTAGGACGAATACCAAGATAAAATACTAGAGTGGGTCTTAAGATAATCCATGCATTGGTGCAGTTTATTTTAAACATTTGATTTTATTAAAGTGAGCCATCTTATTTTAACATATTGCTGAGATAGACATGCACAATTTCTTCAAATAAGCTACTACTGAAAAGTAACAATGCATTCATCTTGTAAAACCCACATTGCATGCTTCTTAAAATCTTCTGGCACTATCAAGAAGTTAATAAAGCACATGGGATTCTGGGATTTATAAATAAAGGCATGCTGTTCAGAAGTCAGGACATTATTATAACCCTTACCAAACTCTAGTTCAGGCCCAGCCCAAACATTGTGGCTAATTCTAGGGACCACAGTAGGAAGAACAGAAATTAATTCATGAGGCTATATCACTCTAATTTTCTAACACCATCAGTGAAACACCTTGCCTCACCTCTCTCACCAGCAACAGAGTCTCCACTAGGCCACAGTACTAAGGTAAACCCAACTCAAAACATTTCACACCAAATTTATAGAGCAAATAGAATATAATGCATATAGACATCAATGACTCATCCACCTTCTGTGAACATTTAACTGTCCTAGTACTCCTATGCACACAGGCCACAGCATGGTTGATGGAAGACTGTAAATTTCAGTGTGGGAGTATATAGATGGCCTTTGCAGGATGAAGTCAACCAGTTCTAGATGGACAAGGCCTGGTTTCTGATTGCACTTCAGCAGGAGAACACTCCCTTCCTTCATCAGACTATGCTTATAACTGCAATTCCTCATTCCAGGAACCACTCAAGTTCTGCATATACTCGGGTAATTGTTGATGTCATGTTTAAGATGACATTTATCCAAAAATCTAAGCTCTTTGAAGTTACAACCTTCTGCCACTGACATTAAGCGTGTCATGGTACAAATTCACTCATTGATAGAATTATCAGAGCAGCACAGCATTGAAGGTGACTGTTCACTTCCTCTGCATAAGTCAACTCATGCTGTCAAGGCTACCAGTGCACACTGTGTTTCTGACAATGCTACCCTTTAATATGCCAGCTTAGCATCAAGAAGGAACTCTAGGTACAAAGCCCAGTTCAAACCTATTTAGAAAACAAAAATTCAATGATAACTATTTTTTGGCTCATTTTGTGCTACCTTAGAGAGTTGACCTGGCAACTCTGTAATAGCAAAGCACTGTAATTAAATCCCCTGAAACTACAACTCCTATCAAAGTCAAATTTTTATGTTTTGGGTAAAAGTTTAGTTGCAAAGTTCAAATTTTACACCGCTATAAACTGTATGTCTCTCGTGTAGTCTCATGAATTAGTTTCTGTTCTTCCTACTGTAGTTCTCAGAATTAGCCACAATGCTTGGGCTGGGCCTGAACTAGAGTTTGGTAAGGGTTGTAATAATATCCTAGCTTCTGAACAGTATGCCTTTATTTATAAATCCCAAAATCCCATATGGTCTATTAACTGCTTTATAGAACCAGAAGTTTTAAGAAGCATGCAATGTGGGTTTTACGAGATGAATGCCTTGTTAATTTTCAGTAGTAGCTTATTTGAAGAAATTGTGCATTTCTATCACACCAATATGTTAAACTAAGATAGATCACTTTAATAAAATCAATCAAATGTCTAAAATAAACTGCACCAATGCATGGATTATCTTAAGACCCACTCCAGTATTTTATCTTGGTAAGGAAATCTACATCTCAGAAATCTGGATACTGATATCACTCAATAGTTCCATAGGCATCTCCACTTTTTATGATTTTTGAAACATGCTAACATCTATGGTCAATGTGCTCCCGAGGGGAGAAGGCTAAAAATTGAGAAGGGAATCCCAGAAAAGCTACTGTATTTGCAATTTTTTTTTCTAAATTATTCATGGTCTGCAATTCCCAGATAAGCCAAGAAAATATTTCATAATGCGAACCACAAAAGTGTTGCCATTAAACTGTTTATATTCTCATTTCCAAGTAGTAAATACCAGCAGTGTCAGCAGGAAAGCTTTTTGATAAATCAAGAGTACCAACCTCAGATGCCTTGAAAATATTCACCAGTGTCCTTTCTCAGAACTTTTTTCTCTCTCTCCACTTTTCAATGATGTCCTGAGGAGTTACTGTCTGGATCCAAAGGGAAAGTTCAAGTTTGATACTGAATATGTGTGTTATAAAACAGCAAGGGTGTCAATCAGTAGCTCTGTAACTTTGATTGTAATCAAATCTCTTGCATCAGCAGCTTCACATGGTCTGACCTGTCCTTTATTAAAGGAGAGTTTTGAGGGACTGAAAGAAGAACTTGGAAGAAGATCGGATCTGATTGATACAATAGTCAAAAAAAGTACCTCAACATCAATAATCAACATGAGAGCTGATTGTTCACTGAAATGTTCTCCTATTTAAAACTATTGCAATTGTCATCAAATCCACAATGCAAGAGATTGGGTAGAATCTTACTAGCTTTGATTTATTTTCAGCTGTTGGGACCAAATTAGTGGCTCCTTTAATTGAACAACTTTCTAGTATTCGATGTGTAAGATCACATGATGAGATTAGTCACAGGATCCAATTTGAAGTGAAGAAGGCTAAAAATGTTTGGCTTGTATTTACCAAAGTACTTGGAAGTGCCAGGTGTGGACCACTATTAACACTCACCTCCAAAGCGAAGATTTTCTGATAAGTCTCACATGAGATTTTTGTGTATGTAATGGAGGCTGACACTTCAGAGAAATATTGAGGGACCACTGTATTGTCAGAGGTGGCATCTCTTGGATGAGATAGTAACTGAAACCATGTCTGTCAGAAGTTAATATAAAAATTCTATTGCGCCACTTCGAAAAGGAGTTCTCCTTTTGCATTCTCACTAATAATTACTGGTCAGCTATTTATTGAGATATGTTATCCGATTATCAACAAGATGTGGAGCTTGCTATCCACAAATTGACTGCAGCATTTCCTGCATTTGTACCATTTCCACAACAATAATTGAACTTTAAAATATTTTATCAGTAATAATTGGGATGTCCCAGGTTTGCAAAATGTGATATGTAAATGAAAATCTTTTCTTCTTGCAAAATAACCAGGTCATTTTGAAAGCAACCAATTGCAAAACTACACTAAAATGAAGATACTTTAAAAATATGTAAATTATGAATAGATGATCCACTGTGAGTGTGATGTAGAAAGTAGAGTGACAAGGTGGGATTCATATCTGTTTTCAGGTCTGTTAATGCCACATAAAGTTATATACATTCCACAGCCAAATCTTAAAGCTCCTGGAAAAGAAACTGTGCACTTTAAAATTCAAAACTCAGAGACTAAGAGGCCAATCAATCAACATTGTTCAAGTATGTGTCAGAGCGATGGGATCCCTGGAGATTACAGTGTCATGACAGGACTTATGCCTGAGCTGTAGTAGAACACAGTTGGCAAGACAGACGCTAAAGGGAAAGAAGCTCAGCAAGCAAATTACAAAATTAGCTAAAAAGACAAGCTGGAAGTAGTTTGGGAAATGGTACATACCCATCTCTTATGGACATTAGAACCAACTTAATCTTCCTACTTTGTCATTTTTAAATGAACAACGCTACAGTGTGTCGAAATAGATTGTCAACAACACCTGTTTCATACGCTTTTCAATTTTTGAGCAGACCTCAATTTAAACTACCAATTATTCAAAAAGACACAGTAAGAGGCAAATATATTTAGTTGACCGTTCAATGGACTTTGAAGATAGAAGTATGGAGTACAAAAGCAAGGAACTTGTGATGAGCTTTACAAAAAACGTTCAGCTAAATTTTGCTTATTGTGTCTAATTCTGAACACCTCACTTTAGGGAGGGTACAGAAAAGATTTGTAGGAATGTTTTCAGGAGTGAAGGACTGCCGTTGTGTGGATAGATTGGAGAAAGTGCGGTGGATGCTTTATTGGCAGGCAGATCGAACTATGTTCGACATGGGCTGGTTTGACCAAAGGGTCTTTTTCCATGCTGTATGAATCTATGACTTTTTGACTGTTTGAGGTTTCTAGACAGACGACTTAGCAAGAAATGGTGCTGACTGGTAAAAGTGTCAAGAAACAGAGGACAATAATTTAAGTAGCACGGTAGAGGAGCTAACAGTGATATGGGGATAAACTTTATTGTACATAGCAAGTGATTAGGATACTGAGTGAACTGCCCAAGAGTGTGGAGGTAACATGTTCAATTATGGCTTTCAAAGGTGAATTGGATAAGCGCATAAAGAGAGATGCAAACTTCAGGGACATGGGAAATGTTCTTGGGACAGCCGCCATGGGCAGCACAGGCTGAATGGTCTCCCTCTGCACTGTAATCATTCTATAATTCGGTGTCAGGTTCTATTTTAAGGAAGATCTAGGCTTCTTCCCCATTGTCCTGCTCAAAACAATTAAAATAATCAATAGTGGTATTCTCAATAATCACACTTCATTGCTGAAGTGCTGGGGAAAATACTCTTCAAGCTGCAATGGATTAGATATTCTCTATTTGACTACTTAAACTAGATAACAGCTGCTCAACCACAAGAAAAAGCTACTGTTTTATTTTTCCTTACTATTTGCACAAACTCTAATGACCTGAGTGAGACAACATGTAGGCAATGATGAATCAGCTGTCCAATCTGACTGACAACCCCAATTCACGTTTTGCATTTTTATTTCAAAACAATCCGAGAAGGCTAAAACCACCACGAAGACAGGAAGAGAGCAGACTACTGACGTGAAAAGACAATGCCAGGCATCCCACTTCATCAATAAATCTTCATAGATACCCTCAGCTGCCCTCCTGCAAAAAGTTGAAAATGCTATCAAACTTACTGGGAAGGTCAGAAAACAGTTGCCACTGATTAGGGGATTTAGTAAATCCCAAGGCAAGTCTGAATATTGTAATTGGTCAAAAAAAATGTCGTCGTAAGATTCTGTTAAATGAATAAAATTAAATATTGCATAGAGTAATGAAATGCTAATTTGTATTAAGAAGGTTGTGCATGATAAAAGGTCACATTCAGTACTCTCAGTATTTGTCTCACTCAGATTCCATTATAGACTTAGGGTCTGATGCTTCCTGCCTTGACATTTTCAACCTTCACAGTTGTTAATTAGCCACAAATTTCTTATTTACATGTAAGCGTATGAACTGGAAGAGCTTCTTTGAATTTTCAGCAACGTCTGTGGAGCCGTTCAATATTCACAAATTAAATGCAGAATGACAGTTGTGGTTAGAATGTGTCACAAGAAGAGTTTGAACACTCAAATTGCTTAAAGACAGTTAGTGCCCAGTTTTCAAGATTTGAAAAGTATAGGACCGTCCTAGCTGTCAGGCCACGTCAGCATATTTGCAGGGGCATCTCATGTCCATCATTACGTGCTCCTTGTGCTTTATTCACATGTCTGAATTGAAATTTTCCATTGTTTCTCTGCTATTGTGCTGACCATTTCTGCATTTATATACTATATTGCACACTTATGAATCTGTACTAGAACAGAAAAATAATACAAGTAATGACAAAGTAAACTCAAAATTATCTCAGTGATAATAGGAACTGCAGATGCTGGAGAATCCAAGATAATAAAATGTGAGGCTGGATGAACACAGCAGGCCCAGCAGCATCTCAGGAGCACAAAAGCTGACGTTTCGGGCCTAGACCCTTCATCAGAGAGGGGGATGGGGTAAGGGTTCTGGAATAAATAGGGAGAGAGGGGGAGGCGGACCGAAGATGGAGAGAAAAGAAGATAAGTGGAGAGGAGAGTATAGGTGGGGAGGTTGGGAGGGGATAGGTCAGTCCAGGGAAGACGGACAGGTCAAGGAGGTGGGATGAGGTTAGTAGGTAGGAGATGGAGGTGCAGCTTGGGGTGGGAGGAAGGGATGGGTGAGAGGAAGAACAGGTTAGGGAGGCAGAGACAGGTTGGACTGGTTTTGGGATGCAGTGGGTGGAGGGGAAGAGCTGGGCTGGTTGTGTGGTGCAGTGGGGGGAGGGGGCGAACTGGGCTGGTTTTGGGATGTGGTGGGGGAAGGGGAGATTTTGAAGCTGGTGAAGTCCACATTGATACTATTGGGCTACAGGGTTCCCAAGCCGAATATGAGTTGCTGTTCCTGCAACCTTCGGGTGGCATCATTGTGGCACTGCAGGATGCCCATGATGGAGATGTCATCTAAAGAATGGGAGAGGGAGTGGAAATGGTTTGCGACTGGGAGGTGCAGTTGTTTATTGCGAACCGAGCGGAGGTGTTCTGCAAAGCGGTCCCCAAGCCTCCACTTGGTTTCCCCAATGTAGATTGGACCTCTCAGTCTCCATCTCAGGCAACCAGCTTGTAACTGATGTCCATTTCAAGCCCACTGACTCCCACAGCTACCTAGAATACACCTCCTCCCACCCACCCTCCTGCAAAAAATTCCATCCCCTATTCCCAATTCCTCTGCCTCCGCCGCATCTGCTCCCACGATAAGACATTCCACTCCCGCACATCCAGATGTCCAAGTTCTTCAAGGACCGCAACTTCCCCCCCACAGTGGTCGAGAACGCCCTTGACCACGTCTCCCGCATTTCCCGCAACACATCCCTCACACCGCGCCCCCGCCACAACCGCCCAAAGAGGATCCCCCTCGTTCTCACACACCACCCTACCAACCTCCGGATACAACGCATCATCCTCCGACACTTCCGCCATCTACAATCCGACCCCACCACCGAAGACATTTTTCCATCCCCACCCTTGTCTGCTTTCCGGAGAGACCACTCTCTCCGTGACTCCCTTGTTCGCTCCACAGTGCCCTCCAACCCCACCACAGCCGGCACCTTCCCCTGCAACCGCAGGAAGTGCTACACTTGCCCCCACACCTCCTCCCTCACCCCTATCCAAGGCCCCAAGATGACTTTCCATATTAAACAGAGGTTCACCTGCACATCTGCCAATGTGGTATACTGTATCCACTGTACCCGGTGTGGCTTCCTCTACCTGGGGGAAACCAAGCGGAGGCTTGGGGACTGCTTTGCAGAACACCTCCGCTCGGTTCGCAATAAACAACTGCACCTCCCAGTCGCAAACCATTTCCACTCCCCCTCCCATTCTTTAGATGACATGTCCATCATGGGCCTCCTGCACTGCCACAATGATGCCACCCAAAGGTTGCAGGAACAGCAACTCATATTCCACTTGGGAACCCTGCAGCCCAATGGTATCAACGTGGACTTCACCAGCTTCAAAATCTCCCCTTCCCCCACCGCATCCCAAAACCAGCCCAGTTCGTCCCCTCCCCCCACTGCACCACACAACCAGCCCAGCTCTTCCCCTCCACCCACTGCATCCCAAAACCAGTCCAACCTGTCTCTGCCTCCCTAACCTGTTCTTCCTCTCACCCATCCCTTCCTCCAACCCCAAGCCGCACCTCCATCTCCTACCTACTAACCTCATCCCACCTCCTTGACCTGACCGTCTTCCCTGGACTGACCTATCCCCTCCCAACCTCCCCACCTATACTCTCCTCTCCACCTATCTTCTTTTCTCTCCATCTTTGGTCCGCCTCCCCCTCTCTCCCTATTTATTCCAGAACCCTCACCCCATCCCCCTCTCTGATGAAGGGTCTAGGCCCGAAACGTCAGCTTTTGTGCTCCTGAGATGCTGCTGGGCCTGCTGTGTTCATCCAGCCTCACATTTTATTATCAAAATTATCTCAATAGCCTTTAAAAAGGCCAACTCCTATTATTCAATTTCTTTCAGATGAAAATTTATGTGGGCATTGGTTTTATATGCCTATACATAACAATGAAAAGTGTAAGTACTTGAATGGATCTGATCAGTATATAGATTGTCTAGTCGATCTGTTTAGTGTGTTATTTCACTCCTCTAGAGCAGTGGAATTTGAACTCTGAGGTAAGGTCAGTCCTACGGTGTTACAGGACCCCCCCCCCCCCCCCCCCCGCAACAGTTTATAAGCCAAACTACTACATTAAGTATAACAAAGTGTGAAGCTGGATGAACACAGCAGGCCCAGCAGCACCTCAGGAGCACAAAGGCTGACGTTTCGGGCCTAGGCCCTTCATCAGAGAGGGGGATGGGGAGAGGGTTCTGGAATAAATAGGGAGAGAGGGGGAGGCGGACCGAAGATGGAGAGAAAAGAAGACAGGTGGAGAGGAGAGTATAGGTGGGGATGTGGGGAGGGGATAGGTCAGTCAGGGGAGGACGGACAGGTCAAGGAGGCGGGATGAGGTTGGTCGGTGGGAAATGGAGGTGCGGCTTGAGGTGGGAGGAGGGAATAGGTGAGAGGAGGGACAGGTTAGGGAGGTGGGGATGAGTTGGGCTGGTTTTGGGATGCAGTGGGGGAGGGGGAGATTTTGAAGCTGGTGAAGTCCACATTGATACCACTGGGCTGCAGGGTTCCCAAGCGGAATATGAGTTGCTGTTCTTGCAACCTTCGGGTGGCATCATTGTGGCACTGCAGGAGGCCCATGATGGACATGTCGTCTAAGGAATGGGAGGGAGAGTTAAAATGGTTCGCGACTGGGAGGTGCAGTTCGTTATTGCGAACCAAGCGGAGGTGTTCTGCAAAGCAGTCCCCAAGCCTCCGCTTGGTTTCCCCAGTGTAGAGGAAGCCGCGCCAGGTGTAGTGGATACAGTATACTACATTGGCAGATGTGCAGGTGAACATCTGCTTAATATGGAAAGTCATCTTGGGGCCTGGGATGGGGGTGAGGGAGGAGGTGTGGGGGCAGGTGTAGCACTTCCTGCGGTTGCAGCAGAAGGTGCCAGGTGTGGTGGGGTTGGAGGGGAGTGTGGAGCGGACAAGGGAGTCATGGAGAGACTGTTCTCTCTGGAAGGCAGACAAGGATGGGGAAGGAAAAATGTCTTCGGTGGTGGGGTCGGATTGTAGATAGCAGAAGTGACGGAGGATGATGCGTTGTATCCGGAGGTTAGTGGGGTGGTATGTGAGGATGAGGGGGATTCTCTTGGGGCGGTAATGGCCGGGGCGGGGTGTGAGGGATGGTTGTGGGAAATGCAGAAGACACGGTCAAGGGCGTTCTCGACCACCGTGGGGGGAAAGTTGCGGTCCTTGAAGAACGTGGACATCTGGGATGTGCGGGAGTGGAATGCCTCATCGTGGGAGCAGATGCGGCGGAGGCGGAGAAATTGGGAATAGGGGATGGAATTTTTGCAGGAGGGTTGGTGGGAGGAGGTGTATTCTACGTGGCTGTGGGAGTCAGTGGGCTTGAAATGGACATCAGTTTCTAGCTGGTTGCCTGAGATGGAGACAGAGGTCCAGGAAGGTGAGGGATGTGTTGGAGATGGCCCAGGTGAACTTGAGGTTGGGGTGGAAGGTGTTGGTGTAGTGGATGAACTGTTCGAGCTCCTCTTGGGAGCAAGAGGCGGCGCCGATACAGTCAAGAATGTAAGGAGGAAGAGGTGGGGTTTGGGGCCAGTGTAGGTGCAGAAGAGGGACTGTTCCACGTAACCTACAAAGAGGCAGGCATAGCTTGGGCCCATGCGGGCACCCATGGCCATGCCCTTCATCTGTCGGAAGTGGGAGGAATCAACAGAGAAGTTGTTGAGGGTGAGGACGAGTTCGGCTAGGTGGATGAGGGTGTCAGTGGAGGAGGACTGGTCGGGCCTGTGGGACAGGAAGAAGCGGAGGGTTTTAAGGCCATCTGCATGAGGAATGCAAGTGTATAGGGATGCCTCCCCCTTTCTCCCTATTTATTTCAGAATCCTGTCCCCATCCCTCTCTCTGATGAAGGGTCTAGACCCGAAATGTCAGCTTTTATGCTCCTGAGATGCTGCTTGGCCTGCTGTGTTCATCCAGATTCACACTTTGTTATCTTGGATTCGCCAGCATCTGCAGTTCACATTATCTCTACTACATTAAGTATATCTGCATTAAATGTATCTGCAAGGATTTAATTACAATGCCTTGATTGTGAAAATGGCTCAAATATCGCTTTGGCTAATGCCTTTGATGTGCTTCTGTGTTTCCTATATGTGAGGCCACATAACATATCACCGGGAGAGTAAGATTTATATCAAGACAGATATCTGGAAGTTTATTAACAATTAACTGTGAGTACTAATATGACATCTCAGATTTATATATAGAGACTGGGTTGTATACTTAGATTATTATTTTATTCTGTATATCATTGACTATGTGATTAAATAGCTTATTACCTGCAAATTCACAGATGAACTATATAGGTCGTAAAATGGACACATCTTTCTTAGATCTGTGCAATTTGTTTATTTGTTCACAGAATATGAGTGTCACTGGCTATACCAACATTTACTTCCCGAAGGGCAGTTAAAGCTCAATTTCATTGCTGTGGGTCCAAATTCCATGTAGACCAGACAAGGTAAGGACAGCAGCTTCTTTCCCCAAAGGACATTAGTGAACTCAATGGGTTTATTTGCAACAATTGCCAATGGTTTTGTGGTCATCATTAGACTTATAATTTCAAGTACTTTTTATTGGTTTCGAGTTCCACCATTTACCATGGTAAGAGTTGAACCGATGTCCCCAGAATAATACCTGAGTCTCTGGATTAATACCCTAGCAACAGTACTACTGGGCTATCCCCTCCCTATAAGAAAATAACATCTCTCATCTTTTCCCTTAAAGATTTGGAAATCTGCTCTGTTAAATGTATATAAGGTATGGTATTGGTACTTTACCCTCAAACATTAAGATAACACTTTGGCAAATGGACAGTACAACCAGACTGTTTGGGAGAGATTTTTTGTTTATTAACCTACTTTTCTAACCAACCGGTGTCAGAGATGTTACTACACACCTCCGGAGCAGGTGACACTTGAACACAGGCCTTCCAGTTCAGGGTAGGGGCTCTACCTCTGCACCACAGAAAGTACATAGACACAGGGAGATTGTGCAAATTTACACACAGTTGTCCGGAAGTGGAATCAAACCCAGGTCCCAGGCCCTGTTAGGCAGCAATGCTAACCACTGAGGCACCTATCCATTCAGAAATCACTTCTACACATAAAGATAGTAAATTATTGGAACTCTTTTCCACAAATTGCAGTGGTCGCAGGGTCAGTAGTTAATTTTAAATCTGAAATTGATAATTTTTTTATTAAGCAAAGGTACTAGTGGGTATGAGCCAAAACACAGTTATATGGAATTAGGAACAGGCTCAAGGGCCTGAGAGGAATACGCCATGCTCCTAAATAGAGTTAGTGCAGCTACAATTGTCACAGCTCAAGCTGTTTAGCTTCAGTGTGCTCTGTGAACGGACGGGTATATGTATGTGTGGGCAGATGTGTCATTTGTTATAGATGGATGGCTGTTGTCTGGTTTGAAACTTTGAGTATCAGAAACATCATCTTGTATGAGGGATGGTTGCTGATGTACAACTCAGATGTGTCATTTATCTTACCAGAGGATTTCATCATTGTTTGTGTCAAGGCCATGGGATCTGGGCTATGTGTAGCATCATTGTATTTTTTTCTCAAACCCATGTATTTGTACAAAGGTCTTGAGGCCTGATGCTTTGTTCTGGTGTAAGTTGGGTTAACTGTCTATATTTTCATTGATCATGCTGTGCATCATTACGTTGTGTATATGTGATTAACTGGTGAGAGTTTTTGAGGGAAGAACGATGTGGACCTACAGAGTGGATCTGACTTCTAAACCTGACAGCTGCCAGTGAACAGCAGCACATCACTGTAATATATCAGAAAATCTTTACAAGTAGCAAAAGGTACTGAGTTCTGTGAGACTATTAGATTGAGGACAGTGAGGAGGAGAAGAGATATTGAGTTAAATTTCCCACTTCCTGCACACATCTGGAAGGGCACACTAATATTCTGCACATCATTGGTATTATTCAACAAATTGTGCCCACCAAACATGTTGAATGTGGCTGTTAACGTTCTGAAGAATGGTCTAGGCCTGAAACATCAGCCTTCTTGCTCCTCTGATGCTGCTTAGCCTGCTGTGTTCATCCAGTTCTACACCTTGTTATCCGTGGTTGTTAATGTATTGCACTGATTTGTTTCACCAGTTGCAAACTTGCACTATGGCTCAGAAAGAACTTCTCTTCATTGTTCATATAGATATTGTCAAGTGTATCTCAATGTAGAGCTTGTTGGAATGACTATTTGTTTGCCTTTGAAAATTACATTCCGAGAGAAGTCTGATCTGTCTCTGGAAATCCAGAAAGAACGAATCTGTTCAGGGGCCTGTTGAATCTGTTTGAGACACTCACTGATGATGATCTTCCTGAATGATTGCAGCTGGACATCAGTCATAGCTTCCTGAATCTTCATGACCAAAATCAATGAGATTAATGTGGAGAATAGCTTTGAAAACAGGATCAGTGTTATCCAGTCTATATCTATATTCTTAGTTGGATGTGTACGTTGTTAAGGGAAAATAGGGACAGTCATCTTTGAACCTCGTTTGCATTGTACTTTGAAATCATAGCCTTGAATCTTTGCAAATAGATATTGTAGAAGTGGAGATGCACTTATGATAGATTCAACAGATCATTTCAAACAGTTAATGACCAGTATGAGGAATGAAATTCTTGCCGAATAGGTATGTGTGGAACATCTGCATTGCAAAACTCAACTGAGAGTTACCTTTTCTATTGAAGTAGTCTGTCTATAGAATCACAGAATCCATACAGTGTGGAAACAGGTCATTCGGCCCATTGAGTCCACACAGGCCATCCAAAGATCATCCCACCCACACCCATTCCTCTACCCTATCCCTGTAATCCTGCATTTCCCATGGCTAATCCACTCAGGCTGCACATCCCTATACACTAATGGCAATTTATCATGGCCAATCCACCAAACCTGATTTACTTTGGTAGCAAAATTCAGAATCTACAAGGATAGAAAGTTGAAACCAAGACAACTTTGTAAGGTGTGCTGAGATATTGGTGCCTGGTTTCCGAGGTAATTAAGCTGAAGGAGCAAGTGACAAGCTTGAGTTACCAAGTAATCATTCCTACCTTTATAATGGAATTGTTGCCATCTCATCCAATCCAGCAGGATGGGAGAATGAAAAGCTGCATATCAATGAAGGTTGAGAATAGCTAATAACAGGATGGCAATACACATTGACGCCTGCAAATAGGCCGCTCCTCAGCAAGAACCCCATTTCTCTATTCAACAGCTGCTTGGAAAAATAGGACTTTTTACTTTCATTGTCAAGAAGCACCTTGTGGGCTGTCATCCTTTAGTACCTGGAAAGGTTTCATCAACAGAAGGCCATCTTTCTGCAAAAACAAGTAATAGAATTACACCCATCAGTATGATTTTCAACATTGCAAATGATATCGTTTTTGTGTCCTGGAATCCAAATCGAGTTTGAGTTCATTCAGAATGTGCACACGTGCACTTAGGACGTTGATGCTGACTTGGGCATTGTCTTTCAGATGTAGTATTGTATCACCTTCAACTTACTGTAGAAGCAAATAGTCTCATTTTGAGTTAGTCATGTCCTCGACAGACTCAGTATGCGGTCTAGAAACAATGGTGCTGGAATTGATGAATTAGTTACCTCCTGGATCACGATAATACACAGATCAATGCTTATTGGCAGATGACTTCTAGAAGATTCTTCTATATCAACACTGAAAAAGGTTTCAGGTGTCCATCTCAAGGAATGATCTCAGACCTATTGTAATCAGATGCGGACTGCACTACCTAGTGCCATTTTCCTAACCACATCCGCTGTAAGACGCCTGAAGAGATGATATTTGTATTTGAATCAGGTTCAATCTTAGCATTTAATGCATGTTGTCCATTTATTTTGGGGAATATCATTTGTATCATTGTAAAGGTTGCAACTTTGCTGATATTGCCCATGTAATGTGCCAGACTTATCACATACAGTTTTGACTGCGCTCTGCAAGCTGTATTGCTGTGGTCACTCGTTGACCTTCATCATAGGCTTCTGTGCTATGGATGGGTGTTTGGAAATTTCTTTGGTGTTATTCCTTCACTGTTACTTGTTCATACGCTGCTGTGGAGTATTTTGTTGCATTGTGTGTTTCCTGTACACTTAGATTCAATGCCCCAGCACAAATCCCTGTGATAGACCACTATTTACATGTGCCAGCTTGAAAATGCCCTGTTATCCCAACTTTCTGTCTTCCATTAATAAGCCAACCCTCTATCTATGCTAATATACTACTTCCAACTCCAACACCTCTTATCTTATTAAGTAGCTTAATATGTGGTACTTATCAATACCTTCTGAAAATTGAAATATATTACATCAAATACTTCCCATTTATCTGTCCTGCTCATTGCCTGTTAAAGAATTCTAGTAATTTATCAGGCATGATTTCTCCTTTGTATTCACTCAATTTAATCGAATCATGTATTTCTAAATTCTGTACTATTAATTCATTATTCATAATAGACTCTAACATTTCCCAATGACAGACATTAAAATAACTAATCTACATTTGCCTGTGTTTTTGTTTTCTTCTCTTTTTAAATGAAGGTGTTACATTGGCTGCTTTCCATCATTTGGGACTTTTTCAGAATCTAATATTTTCTGCCAAACTGTTCAGTTTCATATATTCTTCATTGTACTCCATCTGCCATTTTTTGTGCAATTCATTTTACCTGACTATGTCACTTTGCAAATTTCTCACGTCTTCTTCACAACTTACTTTTGTACCAAATTTTGTATCAATATGAAGTTCAGCAATGATATATCCAGTACCTTCATCCATGTCAATTATATAGATTGTAAATAATAGGGGAGTTGGACTGATCCACTTGTACATCTTGCTAAATCCGAAAATGACCCACTTGTCCTTACTTTTCATTTCCATTCCTGATTATCTATCCTTAATAATACATTGCCGCCTACAGGGCAAGACCATATTTTGTGTAGAAACCTTTGATGTGGCCCCTTTTCAAATGCCTTCCAGAAATCCAAGTGTAATCCACCCGGTGAAATAACTCCACAGAGACCAGTACCCCATCAGCAAATCACCCTTTATTTACACGTGGAGAGTTGTTGACATTGATCCAGCTCTCTCCAGTGTGTCGGGATATCTGCCACTCCTCTTCTTATCTGTCGGCCAGGGCTCCCTGATTGGACCAGATTAACAGCCCCAATCAGGGAACTCATATTCTATGAGGTCTACCTGGCTGACCTTGTTAAAATCACTACACCTCTTGATTGCCTTTTATCCAAGTTGCTTCTTGCATCTTCAAATGACCCTAAAAAATCAGTTAAACACAGCCTCCTTTTCTGAAAGCACTTTGATTCTATCTGCTTGTATTGAAACATACTTAAATGCTTTGCTGTGCCTGCCTTGATAACAGATTCCAGTATTTTCCATACGAGAGATTTTACACTAACTGGCTGCTACTTTCTTGCTTTTTGCCTCTGCCCTTTCTTGAATAGAAAAGTCATATTCACTATGTTCCAATCTGATCAGGCATGATCCGTGTGCCAGGAATTTTGGAAAATTACATTCCCACATTCTGCCACTGCAGCATATGTTAAACACTGCTATCTTAACAATGTTTTAATTAATGCATTTATTAATGCATGTGTCCAGTTCTGCTTGTGTTTATATTCTTGTTATTTCAATTAATGTTCCACTTGGCCCAATTAAAACTCCTTAGTTTCGCTAATATACAAAGGAACTATTCACCAGCTCATGACTCTCTTCCTCACTGTGACACTTTACCTTGATCTATCTTTCTGAACATATGTTCTGAACTCAATGTATGTTTACAGCCCTGCCCAAGTCTGATTTCACTATAACCCAACTATCTGGAAGTAAATTCTTACTGTCTCCTAT
Source organism: Stegostoma tigrinum (assembly GCF_030684315.1). Lineage (NCBI taxonomy): Eukaryota > Metazoa > Chordata > Chondrichthyes > Orectolobiformes > Stegostomatidae > Stegostoma > Stegostoma tigrinum. The sequence continues at coordinate 28,663,140 of NC_081379.1, forward strand.
CTCTCCCCTCGTTTTCTCTGCCCTCTGAGACTGAAGTTGTACTGTTTATTGCATGGAAGAACTCAACCCAGGCTTTGACAGCGAGGCACAAGAGTTAACATGACCTGGGTTTTGACCTTGATCAATCTGCAGCTCACTTCACCATCGCTTCAACAGTTCGCCATACCATCCCCCACCCACAGCACTGAAATCTTTGCCCTGCAAGTCCTCTAATTACAAATAAATGTAATCCTTTCTGATTGATAGGGTGTATAGTGGTAATCCCACACTTGTTCTCATAAGCAATTTATTGTGAACATGATTAGTGTTCGATCTGAACTGCGGTAGCTTCCTGAATGTGAAAGTCACACATCTCAGATTTGAACAGGTGCAGTCCACTCAGGGAACCTGCTGTCAGACTGTTTCTCATGATGAAACAAGTTTGGAAAAAGTCCAATCCTCATCAATGTCAATTTGCGATTGGAAAAACTTGCATTTTTAATTGAGGGTAATCACTTTGGTCAGCTGCATGCTCATGACTTTGGTCCTGATATTTTGCTCACCTCATGCTTAAAGTTTTGATTGTTGCAGTTGCTTTTCAAATTAAAATTGTTAATACGCAATTCAAAGACCTAACATGAAATTGTCTCCATTTTTTAATTCAAGTGTCTTTGATCATTTTGCTCTCTTTAATGATAACACATATTAGGTGGAGCTGCCCTTCCTAGATGGATCTGCTAATGAATGCAGGCATTTCCAAGGAACAAAGAACAAAGAAAATTACAGCACAGGAAAAGGCCCTTCGGCCCTCCAGGACTGCACCAATCGAGATCTTCTGTCTAAACCTGTGACCTATTTTCTAAGGGTCTGTATCCCTTTGCTCCCTGCCCATCCATGTACCTGTCCAGACACATCTTAAAAGACACTGTCATGTCTGCGTCTAACACCTCTGCTGGCAACGCATTCCAGGCACCCACCACCCTCTGTGTAAAGAACTTTCCACGCATATCTCCCATAAACTTTCCTCCTCTCACTTTGAACTCATGACCCCTAGTAATTGAGCCCCCGACTCTGGGAAAAAGCTTTTTGCTATCCACCTTGTCTATACCCCTCATGATTTTGTAGACCTCAATCAGGGCACCCCCCCTCTCAATCTCCGTCTTTCTAATGAAAATAATCCTAATCTACTCAACATCTCTTCATAGTTAGCACCCTCCATACCAGGCAACATCCTGGTGAACCTCCTCTGCACCCTCTCCAAAGCATCCACATCCTTTTGGTAATGTGGTGACCAGAACTATACACAGTACTGCAAATGTGGCCGAGCCAAAGTCTTACACAACTGCAACATGACCTACCAACTCTTGTAGTCAATACCCCGTCCGATGAATGAAAGCATGCCATATGCCTTCTGACCACCCTATTGACCTGCATTGTCACCTTCAGGGAACAATGGACCTGAACACCCAGATCTCTCTGTTCATCAATTTTCCCCAGGACTTTTCCATTTACTGTATAGTTTGCTTGTGAATTAGATCTTCTAAAATGCATCACCTTGCAATTGCCCGGATTGAACTCCATCTGCCATTTATCTGCCCAACTCTCCGATCTATCTATATTCTGCTGTACTCTCTGACAGTCCCCTTCACTATCAGCTACTCCACCAATCTTAGTGTCATCTGCAAACTTGCTAATCAAACCACCTACACCTTCCTCCAAATCATTTACGTATATCACAAACAACAGTGGTCCGAGCACAGATCCCTGTGGAACACCACTGGCCACAGGTCTCCAATTTGAGAAACCCCCTTCCACTACTACTCTCTGTCTCATGTTGCCTAGCCAGTTTTTTATCCATCTAGCTAGCACACCCTGGACCCCATGCGACTTTACTTTCTCCTTTTAAAGAATTCTTCGAACTGTTTGATAGGTCTTGCAGTACCAATAAGACAGTATGACGATGCTACAAGGACAAGACAGAATTGCAAATAGCTAGTTGCAATGAGTGAAACAATTTGAAAGGTCTTTACTGCAATCTTCACATCTGTTCAGCACAGGATAACTTCCATAGTGAAATTGTTTACTTTCTTGTTGGTATTATGGATCATGTCTTGATGTATGATCACCCAAAATAGTACCACCAGATCCACATGTCCTGTAGTGCCTGGACAAAATTTCTCCTGGCACAGAAGCTAGAGCCACTGAGTGCCACTGTAAAGATATGAGCTGTGTTTTCTCAATTCTGGAAGTTATACAACTTCCTTTTTTTTAAAAATACATAAAATGTTTCACGCAGTCAACATCTCCATGTTTGCAGCAAGAACTGTTACGAGTTGGCAGTGTGTAAGCTATGACTCAACTGGTAACATTCTCATGTCTATGGCATGTAGTTCTAGGTTGAACTCGCACTGCTATCGTAGACCACACAAAGGCTGACATTGTACTGAGGAACTATGCTGCAGGGGCCAGATTTCTGATCAGATGTTAAACCACTTGCTGCAATTGAAGGGAGAGCTCTCACTGCAGGATTTTGAAGAAGAGTCGGGCATTATCCCTGGTATCCTAGCCAATATTGATCCCTTGATCACCATTTCAGACTTTTATGATCATTGTTATATTGCTGTTTGAGAGAGTTTACTGTGCACAGATTGGCTGCCATATTTCCTACATAACAATGGTGACTACATTTCACTTGTTGTGAAGAACGTTGAAGTGTCTGATGGTCACTAAAGGTGTTTTCTTTCTTTGACAATGAAACACTGACAACTGTATAACATCAATGAGAATAGAAAAGATGTTAACTTATGATGGTCATTGATCCTTAATTCTTCAATCAAACATAATATGTCAAGAGAAACTTTTCATTTCGAGTAATGATACAATTCTTGGAGAATCTGTACAAGGTCATACATCATCGACTTTAGTTCGAATGTGTTTCAGTTAGAGGAGGTGCGTGCCTATCTGTATTATTTCAAGACTTTTAAACTAGACACCCAGGCTAATATTCCGGTATCCCACCTCCCTTTACCTGCAGTTCCCCCTACCCTCCCATGCAGCCCTGAAGAAGGGTAATACCTAAAACATTGACGCTCCTTTCTTCCAAATGCTGCCTGGCTTGCTGTGTTCTTCCAGCCTCCTGTTTGTCTATCTAATATTCTGGGGCTTGAATCCCACCACAGCAGATGGTGGAATTTGAATTCAATAAAAATCTGGCATTAAGAGTCTAATGATGACTATAAAATCATTGTGGTTGTTGGACAAACATATCTGGTTCGCTAATGACCTTCAGGCAAAGAATTCTCAAAGTACTCCTTACCTGGTCTGGATAACATGTGACTCCAAACTCATAGCAACGTAGTTGAATCTTATGAATGCGGAATAATACTGACCTGGTCGGTAATTTCCACATCCTGCAAATGAAATATATAAAAAATCTTTAAACATAACTGGCATCACAGCTTTGCATTGCAACCAAAATATTTGTTATGCAATTTCCACTGAAGGTTACAAAGTGAGAGGTAGCTAAGTTGTTAGCTGTAACAGTAAAGATATGAAAATTTAAATAGTAAAAGTCATGCAAAAATAAGTGAAAATGAGATCAGCTTCTCCTATCATTGTCAGCCACGCTTACTTAAAGATTCATTCTCTGAAGTGAGGGGGAAGAAATTCTGGAAATCACATTCTGCAACTGTTCCTAGATTTTACAGGCAAATAGTTGGAGATAACACCCAGACATGGATTCTGCTGACTGGGCCCTAGGGCTGAAGGAAAGGTGATAATGGGAGCTGAAGGAAAGGTAATAAAATGTGAGGCTGGATGAACACAGCAGGCCAAGCAGCATCTCAGGAGCACAAAAGCTGACGTTTCGGGCCTAGACCCTTCATCAGAGAGGGGGATGGGGGGAGGGAACTGGAATAAATAGGGAGAGAGGGGGAGGCGGACTGAAGATGGAGAGTAAAGAAGATAGGTGGAGAGGGTGTAGGTGGGGAGGTAGGGAGGGGATAGGTCAGTCCAGGGAAGACGGACAGGTCAAGGAGGTGGGATGAGGTTAGTAGGTAGCTGGGGGTGCGGCTTGGGGTGGGAGGAAGGGATGGGTGAGAGGAAGAACCGGTTAGGGAGGCAGAGACAGGATCCCCCTCGTTCTCACACACCACCCTACCAACCTCCGGATACAACGCATTATCCTCCGACACTTCCGCCATTTACAATCCGACCCCACCACCCAAGACATTTTTCCATCCCCACCCCTGTCTGCTTTCCGGAGAGACCACTCTCTCCGTGACTCCCTTGTTCGCTCCACACTGCCCTCCAACCCCACCACACCCGGCACCTTCCCCTGCAACCGCAGGAAATGCTACACTTGTCCCCACACCTCCTCCCTCACCCCCATCCCAGGCCCCAAGATGACATTCCACATTAAGCAGAGGTTCACCTGCACATCTGCCAATGTGGTATACTGCATCCGCTGTACCCGGTGTGGCTTCCTCTACATTGGGGGAACCAAGCGGAGGCTTGGGGACCGCTTTGCAGAACACCTCCGCTCAGTTCGCAACCAACAACTGCACCTCCCAGTCGCAAACCATTTCCACTCCCCCTCCCATTCTCTTGATGACATGTCCATCATGGGCCTCCTGCACTGCCACAATGATGCCACCCGAAGGTTGCAGGAACAGCAACTCATATTCCGCCTGGGAACCCTGCAGCCATATGGTATCAATGTGGACTTCACCAGTTTCAAAATCTCCCCTTCCCCCACTGCATCCCTAAACCAGCCCAGTTCATCCCCTCCCCCCACTGCACCACACAACCAGCCCAGCTCTTCCCCCCCACCCACTGCATCCCAAAACCAGTCCAACCTGTCTCTGCCTCCCTAACCGGTTCTTCCTCTCACCCATCCCTTCCTCCCACCCCAAGCCGCACCCCCAGCTACCTACTAACCTCATCCCACCTCCTTGACCTGTCCGTCTTCCCTGGACTGACCTATCCCCTCCCTACCTCCCCACCTACACCCTCTCCACCTATCTTCTTTACTCTCCATCTTCGGTCCGCCTCCCCCTCTCTCCCTATTTATTCCAGTTCCCTCCCCCCATCCCCCTCTCTGATGAAGGGTCTAGGCCCGAAACGTCAGCTTTTGTGCTCCTGAGATGCTGCTTGGCCTGCTGTGTTCATCCAGCCTCACATTTTATTATCTTGGAATCTCCAGCATCTGCAGTTCCCATTATCTCAGAGACAGGTTGGACTGGTTTTGGGATGCAGTGGGTGGGGGGGAAGAGCTGGGCTGGTTGTGTGGTGCAGTGGGGGGAGAACCAGCCCAGCTCTTCCCCCCCACCCACTGCATCCCAAAACCAGTCCAACCTGTCTCTGCCTCCCTAACCGGTTCTTCCTCTCACCCATCCCTTCCTCCCACCCCAAGCCGCACCCCCAGCTACCTACTAACCTCATCCCACCTCCTTGACCTGTCCGTCTTCCCTGGACTGACCTATCCCCTCCCTACCTCCCCACCTACACCCTCTCCACCTATCTTCTTTACTCTCCATCTTCGGTCCGCCTCCCCCTCTCTCCCTATTTATTCCAGTTCCCTCCCCCCATCCCCCTCTCTGATGAAGGGTCTAGGCCCGAAACGTCAGCTTTTGTGCTCCTGAGATGCTGCTTGGCCTGCTGTGTTCATCCAGCCTCACATTTTATTATCTTGGAATCTCCAGCATCTGCAGTTCCCATTATCGCTGAAGGAAAGGTGTTTTGTTTCACTTTTACAATACTGCAGGCTGTGGGAGCCTAGTTCAATGCAGCAAAGTTCTGCAAACCTACTTCAGCCTCTCTGTTCAGAAACAGTAGTTTTTAAAGACTTTTCACTCATTGCGTTCAGAGGATGCTACACAAGTAGCTGTTCTCAGCCAACTTTATCACAAAATATCCACAATTGTTAATTTTCATGAATCATTGTTCCATAAAGTAATACCCCCATTATGCTGGAACTTTTGTGATTCTCCTTGAACCTCCTGTTCAAAAACATCCAAGAGCTTTTGAGTCTTCAGACCTTTTGATAGAACTTCCTGGAATGTTGTATTATTTAATGACCTTTTGTGGTTGCTTTTTAAGATAGCACGGCCTGATTATTGTTTTTTTTGGCTGGAGTTGAAATCGACAAGAGAAGTCACTAGCTTCTGGATACCAATTTAAAGACATATGAGTTTTCTTTCCGAAATATAAAACTATATGTTTATGGCAATAAGTAAAAGAACTTAATCGAATTCACATTCACCTCCAAGAGTGTTTCAGTTATCAAGCGATTACTTACATTTCACCGTAAAACCAAGTGTAATACTTCTTATACTGAAAGTTGCATGGAACAGCCAACCAAATTTCATTCTGTAAATTCTGAAAATATGGCTAACCATATGCTTCTCTGGAAAATAAGCATTCCAATTGCTCAGGTAGTTTACTACAGATCACAGATTGAATATATATCCCCTTTGCTGTTAACTACTGCATTGTCTGTTTGTTTTTAGCAATTATCTTGATTCTTTTAGCAATTATTGCAATGGGTCTTTTCATAAAAGTTCCAATCTGCCACAAAATTATTTTCCTATCTTTGAATTTGCAAAGCTAGAGTTACCCATAGTTATGCCATCTATCCTACTAGTTACATAACTGAGCGTGTATTAACGTATTATATTAGTTTTTGTAACATACTATAAAGCTTTTGTTGCTGTTGGAGCAGATGAAAGAGATGTGTCATTTGCATCCTTCTAAAAGAGATACAGAACTCACCTTTTGGGAACATATATAGTGAACAGAAGTCTTACCATTTCCTAACACAAAGTACAGACAATCCAAAAGCAGCTATTACTTAGTCATCCTCCTGTAACTCTGAAATTAGAGATACCAAGGATAGAAATTTTACAAAATATGTCAGCAACCTTCCTTGTGCAACTTTCAGATAACTTCAGAAGTGAACAGTTCAACCAAACAAGAGAAAATTGATTGCATTAGAACATTCTTTGAGGTAGTGAAACAAAACTTAATGTCAGTGTGTTAATGAGGAGTTAAAGAACAACTTGGATCTCTGTACATAGAACAGTTTACATCAGTGTTTGTTAACTGATAACAGGACAATGGACTTGCCTGTTACCACAAGGCATTTTCAGAACTGAAGCCATTTAGCCCATCATAGTTTATTCATCTAGAAAGGCTCACAATGTGGCATCTAATTGTTTTGTAACTGATTTCAGGATGTTTACTTCCAATCCAATTTCATAAGTTGAACTCTATGCGTGAAAGAAGACCTCCTGACATCAGGCTAAGATTTATTTTTTACTAGTTTGAACATGTGACCCTATGTCTGAATCTCTCAGTTTAATTTAAAGTCATTCAGGATTTCCATACCATCAGATATCTCACTATAATTTCTATTCATAACTCACACCCTTGACACTGGGCCAATAATTCTACTTTGCACTGTCTGAGATATGTGAATGTGTGCTAATCCTCAGTGACAAGAGCTCAAGTAATCAAGAAGGGATCTGACCAGAGCACTGAAACATTTAATCATAACTCTTCTCACTGAATAGGGCAGGTGAACTTTCCACATAACAGTGCTCTCAAAATATTGCTGCCCTTGTCTTTCTTCACAAAGTGATCATGAGAAGGTGAGCTGCTGTCAAAGAGTTGAAAGTGTGTGACATGCTACTGTGTATCCTGTGCAACACGCATTCCTGAGCCTGAGGGTTTTGATAACCTCATTTCAGACAAAAAAGAACAATATTCAAGGGGAAAGGTATGTGTGAGGACTGCCATCTCTAGCCATCCTATTGTGTCACTGGTAATAGGTACTAATTCTGCAGACGTTAGGTCAGCAGGAAGAACTGAAGAAGGGTCCCGACCCGAAACATCAACTTGCCTGCTCCTCTGATGCTGCCTGACCTGCTATGTTCATCCAGCTGCACAATGGGTTGTTTCCAACTCCGACATCTGCAGTTCTTGTTATCTCCAAGCAAACCTAATTATTCCCACCGTATTTCTGAACCTGAGGAAATATTGATCTGTATTCTAGCCCAGCAGTTTGGAGGTTGGGAAGATCACAGCTGTCCGCTCTAAGGGCAAAGCTTATGTGGTGGCTATCTCACCATGGGCGAAGGGAACATAAACTGTTGAAGGGCCCTTCTAGCATGTCCCTGTTGTGACTCTGCTTTGTGATGCTGTACTTTCCAGGGTGACATGAAACCATTGATCATACCAATAGCAGAGGCTGCAATGGCCCACCCACTATGTCTGCCATTTCCTGCAGATTCTCAGATTTAATTTTAATTTTATTGTCACATGCACTCAAATGCAAAAGTGCAGGAGTACAGTGAAAAGTGTAAAATGATGCCACACAGGTGTCATTTTTATGTACAAGTTCCTAGGTACAGAATCTTAAGAACAAGATAAAAAAGAGTTGAAAATTAAACATTGCAGTAATTACAGCATAGTATAAAACATATGAAATATGATTAAAAGTTACACATTACAGACCTTCCTGAGTTTTAAATAGAAAATAAAGAAATACAGCTGAAAGCTCAAACATTAATCTTTCTTAAATGCTTAGCTACAAGGGTGTGCACTTCGAGGAATGACCTAGAGAACGGAAATCTACTCGCCAGGCCAAGAGACCACAAAGTACCACTGACAAACCGTCACGCTGGGCCACTGAGAATTCACCACACCTGGCCGAGAGTCTGCTGCGCGGGGCTGAATGTCTGCCATGCCAGACCAGGAGAGTGCCGTGCCAAGCCATGAAGAACTGGAAAACATGATCTGCTTCTCTTCTTTACTTTCTCCACCACCACTCTGCTTCACCAGTCAGACTTTGGGACTCAGAGACCAGTGCAGCTTCATGGACATGTTGTGGCCTTTCTGAAACTACGCCTTGGAGAGGCGATTCACTGATGATGGTCTGGCCCTTCCTTCCAAAGCAGGCCTCTTGGGCTCAACAGAAAAGGGCAGATATTATTTAATCTTCCTCAGCTTCCATCTCAGTCAAATTAGTCATAGAGTCATAGAGCCCTACAGTGTAGAGACGGGCCCTTCGGCCCGAATGGGTCCATGCTAACAAAAAGCTGTATTTCTTTATTTTCTACTGTGTGATGGACTGTAATTTCTTGTGGTCTTGGACAAAGCAGTTGCCACACCAAGCTGTGAGGTGTCCAGGTAGTACTGACAATGGCTGATATAGAAAAATTGGTAAGTGTTATTGTACGCATGTCAAACTTCCTTCATACATATCACTCATTCGTTTTAATTTAAATCAGTATTTCTTTTAAATCACATGCTCACAGCAAAATCCAGTGAAACCCTAAAGCCGAACATCATTTCTCCCTGCATTGCCCCATGCTTTCACCTCCAGATAGAAAGTAGGGTGAGTGGATATCCAGTGCATTGTTTATTAAGGTAATTTGAAGAAATGTATCAAGGTTAGCAGTGTATTTATCAAGTAAAATAATTATTCTAGAATAGAATATCCTTCATAGTCACGGTTCTCCATTACAGAAGTATAGGATTAGAGTGAAAAGTTTTTTGCAATGACTGCATTCTAATAGCAGGCATAAGTACCTAGTTACAAACATTGGATACTAAAGAGGAATAAAAGGAAGAGAAGTAGGATTACTTGCAGTGTCTAAACACTAAGTCAGAAATATGATAGCTATAACATAGTTAAAGGATTGACTATGCAGTTCGGTAACGAATTCCAAATAGCAGCAACTCAATGTGTGGTCTGAAGTCCCGTGCCTGTCCCCAATCCAACAACTGTCCTGCTCTACGACAAGCCTCCAGTCTGCCCCGGACCAGCACTCAGCTGTACAAAGGTAAGTTGAGCTGGACCAGGATTCACGTCCTCTCGCATTACCCTGGGACTCATTCCCCCTCTCACTGCTCCGGGACTCACTTCCCCTCACGCTGCTCAGGACTCACTTCCCCTCTCACTGCTCCGGGTCTCACTTCCCCTCTCACTGCTCCAGGTCTCACTTCCCCTCTCACTGCTCCGGGGCTGACTTCCCCTCACACTGCTCCGGGACTCACTTCCACTCTCACTGCTCCGGGACTCATTCCCCCTCACACTGCTCCGGGAATCACTTCCACTCTCACTGCTCCGGGTCTCACTTCCCCTCACATTGCTCCGGGACTCACGTCCCCTCACTCTGCTCGGGGTCTCACTTCCCCTCACGCTGCTCCGGGACTCACTTCCCCTCACACTGCTCCGGGTCTCACTTCCCCTCACGCTGCTCCGGGACTCATTCCCCCTCACACTGCTCCGGGACTCACTTCCCCTCTCACTGCTCCGGGACTCACTTCCCCTCACACTGCTCCGGGACTCACTTACCCCTCACTGCTCCGGGACTCACTTCCCCTCACAATGCTCCGGGTCTCACTTCCCCTCACGCTGCTCCGGGACTCACTTCCCCTCACGCTGCTCCGGGACTCACTTCCCCTCACACTGCTCCGGGGCTCACTTCCCCTCACACTGCTGCGGGACTCACTTCCCCTCACACTGCTCCGGGAATCACTTCCCCTCACACTGCTCTGGTTCTCACTTCCCCTCTCACTGCTCCGGGTCTCACTTCCCCTCAACCTGCTCCTGGACTCACTTCCCCTCTCACTGCTCCGGGCCTCACTTCCCCTCACACTGCTCCGGGACTCACTTCCCCTCAAACTGCTCCGGGGCTCACTTCCCCTCACACTGCTGCGGGACTCACTTCCCCTCACACTGCTCCGGGACTCACTTCCCCACACACTGCTCTGGTTCTCACTTCCCTTCTCACTGCTCCGGGTCTCACTTCCCCTCACTCTGCTCCTGGACTCACTTCCCCTCTCACTGCTCCGGGCCTCACTTCCTCTCACACTGCTCCGGGACTCACTTCCCCTCAAACTGCTCCGGGTCTCACTTCCCCTCACGCTGCACCGGGACTCACTTCCCCTCACGCTGCTCCGGGACTCACTTCCCCTCACACTGCTCCGGGGCTCACTTCCCCTCACACTGCTGCGGGACTCACTTCCCCTCACACTGCTCCGGGACTCACATCCCCTCACACTGCTCTGGTTCTCACTTCCCCTCTCACTGCTCCGGGTCTCACTTCCCCTCAACCTGCTCCTGGACTCACTTCCCCTCACACTGCTGCGGGACTCACTTCCCCTCACACTGCTGCGGGACTCACTTCACCTCACACTGCTCCGGGGCTCGCTTCGCCTCCCTCTGCTCCGGGACTCATTTCCCCTCACACTGCTCCGGGACTCACTTCCCCTCACACTGCTGCGGGACTCACTTCCCCTCACACTGCTGTGGGACTCACTTCCCCTCACACTGCTCCGGGACTCACTTCCCCTCTCACTGCTCCGGGACTCACTTCCCCTCACACTGCTCCGGGACTCGTTTCCCCTCTCACTGCTCCGGGACTCACTTCCCCTCTCACTGCTCCGGGACTCACTTCCCCTCACAGTGCTGCGGGACTCCTTTCTCCTCACACTGTTCCCAGACTCACTTCCCCTCACACTGCTCCGGGGCTCACTTCCCCTCCCACTGCTGCGGGACTCATTTCCCCTCTCACTGCTCCGGGATTCCCTTCCACTCTCACTGCTCCGGGACTCACTTCCCCTCTCACTGCTCCGGGACTCACTTCCCCTCACACTGCTCCGGGACTCATTCCCCCTCTCACTGCTCCGGGACTCACATCCCCTCTCACTGCGCCGGGACTCACTTCCCCTCACACTGCTCCGGGACTCGTTTCCCCTCTCACTGCTCCGGGACTCACTTCCCCTCTCACTGCTCCGGGACTCACTTCCCCTCACAGTGCTGCGGGACTCCTTTCTCCTCACACTGTTCCCAGACTCACTTCCCCTCACACTGCTCCGGGGCTCACTTCCCCTCCCACTACAGCGGGACTCATTTCCCCTCTCACTGCTCCGGGCCTCACTTCCCCTCACTCTGCTCCTGGACTCACTTCCCCTCTCACTGCTCCGGGCCTCACTTCCCCTCACAGTGCTCCGGGACTCACTTCCCCTCAACCTGCTCCTGGACTCACTTCCCCTCTCACTGCTCCGGGCCTCACTTCCCCTCACACTGCTCCGGGACTCACTTCCCCTCAAACTGCTCCGGGGCTCACTTCCCCTCACACTGCTGCGGGACTCACTTCCCCTCACACTGCTCCGGGACTCACTTCCCCACACACTGCTCTGGTTCTCACTTCCCTTCTCACTGCTCCGGGTCTCACTTCCCCTCACTCTGCTCCTGGACTCACTTCCCCTCTCACTGCTCCGGGCCTCACTTCCTCTCACACTGCTCCGGGACTCACTTCCCCTCAAACTGCTCCGGGTCTCACTTCCCCTCACGCTGCACCGGGACTCACTTCCCCTCACGCTGCTCCGGGACTCACTTCCCCTCACACTGCTCCGGGGCTCACTTCCCCTCACACTGCTGCGGGACTCACTTCCCCTCACACTGCTCCGGGACTCACATCCCCTCACACTGCTCTGGTTCTCACTTCCCCTCTCACTGCTCCGGGTCTCACTTCCCCTCAACCTGCTCCTGGACTCACTTCCCCTCACACTGCTGCGGGACTCACTTCCCCTCACACTGCTGCGGGACTCACTTCACCTCACACTGCTCCGGGGCTCGCTTCGCCTCCCTCTGCTCCGGGACTCATTTCCCCTCACACTGCTCCGGGACTCACTTCCCCTCACACTGCTGCGGGACTCACTTCCCCTCACACTGCTGTGGGACTCACTTCCCCTCACACTGCTCCGGGACTCACTTCCCCTCTCACTGCTCCGGGACTCACTTCCCCTCACACTGCTCCGGGACTCGTTTCCCCTCTCACTGCTCCGGGACTCACTTCCCCTCTCACTGCTCCGGGACTCACTTCCCCTCACAGTGCTGCGGGACTCCTTTCTCCTCACACTGTTCCCAGACTCACTTCCCCTCACACTGCTCCGGGGCTCACTTCCCCTCCCACTGCTGCGGGACTCATTTCCCCTCTCACTGCTCCGGGATTCCCTTCCACTCTCACTGCTCCGGGACTCACTTCCCCTCTCACTGCTCCGGGACTCGCTTCGCCTCCCGCTGCTCCGGGACTCATTTCCCCTCACACTGCTCAGGGACTCACTTCCCCTCACACTGCTGCGGGACTCACTTCCCCTCACACTGCTCCGGGACTCACTTCCCCTCTCACTGCTCCGGGGCTCACTTCCCCTCCCACTGCTGCGGGACTCATTTCCCCTCTCACTGCTCCGGGATTCCCTTCCACTCTCACTGCTCCGGGACTCACTTCCCCTCACACTGCTCCGGGGCTCGCTTCGCCTCCCGCTGCTCCGGGACTCATTTCCCCTCACACTGCTCCGGGACTCACTTCCCCTCACACTGCTGCGGGACTCACTTCCCCTCACACTGCTGCGGGACTCACTTCCCCTCACACTGCTCCGGGGCTCACTTCCCCTCTCAGTACTCCGGGATTCCCTTCCACTCTCTCTGCTCCGGGACTCACTTCCCCTCTCACTGCTCCGGGACTCACTTCCCCTCACACTGCTCCGGGACTCATTCCCCCTCTCACTGCTCCGGGACTCACTTCACCTCTCACTGCTCCGGGACTCACTTCCCCTCACACTGCTCCGGGACTCGTTTCCCCTCTCACTGCTGCGGGACTCACTTCCCCTCTCACTGCTCCGGGACTCAATTCCCCTCACACTGCTGCGGGACTCCTTTCTCCTCACACTGTTCCCAGACTCACTTCCCCTCACACTGCTCCGGGGCTCACTTCCCCTCCCACTGCTGCGGGACTCATTTCCCCTCTCACTGCTCCGGGGCTCACTTCCCCTCCCACTGCTGCGGGACTCATTTCCCCTCTCACTGCTCCGGGAATCACTTCCCCTCACACTGCTCTGGTTCTCACTTCCCCTCTCACTGATCCGGGTCTCACTTCCCCTCACTCTGCTCCTGGACTCACTTCCCATCTCACTGCTCCGGGCCTCACTTCCCCTCACAGTGCTCCGGGACTCACTTCCCCTCAAACTGCTCCGGGGATCACTTCCCCTCACACTGCTCCGGGACTCACATCCCCTCACACTGCTCTGGTTCTCACTTCCCCTCACACTGATCCGGGACTCACTTCCCCTCACACTGCTCTGGTTCTCACTTCCCCTCTCACTGCTCCGGGTCTCACTTCCCCTCACACTGCTCTGGTTCTCACTTCCCCTCTCACTGCTCCGGGACTCACTTTTCCTCTCACTGGTCCGGGACTCACTTCCCCTCACACTGCTGCGGGACTGCTTTCTCCTCACACTGTTCCCAGACTCACTTCCGCTCACACTGCTCCGGGGCTCACTTCCCCTCCCACTGCTGCGGGACTCATTTCTCCTCTCACTGCTCCGGGACTCATTTCCCCTCACTCTGCTACTGGACTCACTTCCCCTCTCACTGCTCCGGGCCTCACTTCCCCACACAGTGCTCCGGGACTCACTTCCCCTCACAATGCTCCGGGGCTCACTTCCCCTCACACTGCTGCGGGACTCACTTCCCCTCACACTGCTGCGGGACTCACTTCCCCTCACACTGCTCCGGGACTCACTTCTCCTCACACTGCTCTGGTTCTCACTTCCCCTCTCACTGCTCCAGGTATCACTTCCCCTCACTCTGCTCCTGGACTCACTTCCCCTCACACTGCTCCGGGACTCACTTCCCCTCAAACTGCTCCGGGGCTCACTTCCCCTCACACTGCTGCGGGACTCACTTCCCCTCACACTGCTGTGGGACTCACTTCCCCTCACACTGCTCCGGGGCTCACTTCCCCTCACACTGCTCCGGGATTCCCTTCCACTCTCACTGCTCCGGGACTCACTTCCCCTCTCACTGCTCCGGGACTCACTTCCCCTCACACTGCTCCGGGACTCATTCCCCCTCTCACTGCTCCGGGACTCACTTCCCCTCTCACTGCTCCGGGACTCACTTCCCCTCACACTGCTCCGGGACTCGTTTCCCCTCTCACTACTCCGGGACTCACTTCCCCTCTCACTGCTCCGGGACTCACTTCCCCTCACACTGCTCCGGGGCTCACTTCCCCTCCCACTGCTGCGGGACTCATTTCCCCTCTCACTGCTCCGGGACTCATTTCCCCTCACACTGCTGCGGGACTCACTTCCCCTCACACTGCTCCGGGAATCACTTCCCCTCACACTGCTCCGGGACTCATTTCCCCTCACACTGCTCCGGGACTCACTTCCCCTCACACTGCTCCGGGGCTCACTTCCCCTCACACTGCTCCGGGACTCACTTCCCCTCACACTGCTCCGGGACTCACTTCCCCTCACACAGCTCCGGGACTCACTTCCCCTCTCACTGCTCCGGGACTCACTTCCCCTCACACTGCTCCGGGACTCACTTCCCCTCTCACTGCTCCGGGACTCACTTCCCCTCACACTGCTCCGGGACTCATTTCCCCTCTCACTGCTCCGGGACTCACTTCCCCTCTCACTGCTCCGGGACTCATTTCCCCTCACACTGCTCCGGGACTCACTTCCCCTCACACTGCTCTGGGGCTCACTTCCCCTCACAGTGCTGCGGGACTCACTTCCCCTCACACTGCTCCGGGACTCACTTCCGCTGACACTGCTGCGGGACACATTTCCCCTCTCACTGCTCCTGGACTCACTTCCCCTCACACTGCTGCGGGACTCACTTCCCCTCACACTGCTCCGGGTGTCACTTCCCCTCACACTGCTCCGGGACTCATTTCCCCTCACACTGCTGCGGGACTCATTTCCCCTCACACTGCTCCGGGACTCACTTCCCCTCACACTGCTCCGGGTCTCACTTCCCCTCTCACTGCTCCGGGACTCACTTCCCCTCACACTGCTCCGGGACTCATTTCCCCTCTCACTGCTCCGGGACTCACTTCCCCTCACACTGCTGCGGGACTCACTTCCCCTCACACTGCTGCGGGACTCACTTCCCCTCACACTGCTCCGGGACTCACTTCCCCTCACACTGCTCCGGGACTCACTTCCCCTCAAACTGCTCCGGGGCTCACTTCCCCTCACACTGCTCCGGGACTCACTTCCCCTCACACTGCTGCGGGACTCACTTCCCCTCACACTGCTCCGGGACTCACTTCCCCACTCACTGCTCCGGGACTCACTTCCCCTCACACTGCTCCGGGACTCACTTCCCCTATCACTGCTCCGGGACTCACTTCCGCTCACACTGCTCCGGGACTCACTTCCCCACTCACTGCTCTGGGACTCACTTCCCCTCACACTGCTCCAGGACTCACTTCCCCTCTCACTGCTCCGGGACTCACTTCCCCTCACACTGCTCCGGGACTCGCTTCCCCTCAAACTGCTCCGGGACTCACTTCCCCTCACACTGCTCCAGGACTCACTTCCCCTATCACTGCTCCGGGACTCACTTCCCCTCACACTGCTCCGGGACTCACTTCCCCTCAAACTGCTCCGGGGCTCACTTCCCCTCACACTGCTGCGGGGCTCACTTCCCCTCACACTGCTGCGGGACTCACTTCCCCTCTCACTGCTCCGGGACTCACTTCCCCTCTCAATGCTCTGGGTCTCACTTCCCCTCTCACTGCTCCGGCACTCACTTCCCCTCACACTGCTCCGGGACTCACTTCCCCTCAATCTGCTCCGGGGCTCACTTCCCCTCACACTGCTGCGGGACTCAGTTCCCCTCACAATGCTGCGGGACTCACTTCCCCTCACACTGCTCCGGGGTTCGCTTCCCCTCACACTGCTCCGGGACTCATTTCCCCTCACACTGCTCGGGGACTCACTTCCCCTCACAGTGCTGCGGGACTCATTTCCCCTCACACTGCTACGGGGCTCACTTCCCCTCTCAGTGCTCCGGGATTCCATTCCACTCTCACTGCTCTGGGACTCACTTCCCCTCTGACTGCTCCGTGACTCACTTCCCCTCACACTGCTCCGGGACTCATACCCCCTCACACTGCTCCGGGACTCACTTCCACTCTCACTGCTCCAGGTCTCACTTTCCCTCTTGCTGCTCCGGGACTCACTTCCCCTCACACTGCTCCGGGTCTCACTTGCCCTCACACTGCTCCGGGACTCACTTCCCATCACACTGCTCTGGGGCTCACTTCCGCTCTCACTGCTCCGGGACTCACTTCCCCTCACACTGCTCCGGGACTTATTTCCCCTCTCACTCCTCCAGGACTCACTTCCCCTCTCACTGCTCCGGGACTCACTTCCCCTCACACTCCTCCGGGACTCACTTCCCCTCACACTGCTCCGGGACTCATTTCCCCACACACTGCTCCGGGACTCACTTCCCCTCACACTGCTCTGGGGCTCACTTCCCCTCACAGTGCTGCGGGACTCACTTCCCCTCACACTGCTACGGGGCTCACTTCCCCTCTCAGTGCTCCGGGATTCCATTCCACTCTCACTGCTCTGGGACTCACTTCCCCTCTGACTGCTCCGTGACTCACTTCCCCTCACACTGCTCCGGGACTCATACCCCCTCACACTGCTCCGGGACTCACTTCCACTCTCACTGCTCCAGGTCTCACTTTCCCTCTTGCTGCTCCGGGACTCACTTCCCCTCACACTGCTCCGGGTCTCACTTGCCCTCACACTGCTCCGGGACTCACTTCCCCTCACACTGCTCTGGGGCTCACTTCCGCTCTCACTGCTCCGGGACTCACTTCCTCTCACACTGCTCCGGGACTTATTTCCCCTCTCACTCCTCCAGGACTCACTTCCCCTCTCACTGCTCCGGGACTCACTTCCCCTCACACTCCTCCGGGACTCACTTCCCCTCACACTGCTCCGGGACTCATTTCCAATCACACTGCTCCGGGACTCACTTCCCCTCACACTGCTCTGGGGCTCACTTCCCCTCACAGTGCTGCGGGACTCACTTCCCCTCACACTGCTCCGGGACTCACTTCCGCTCACACTGCTGCGGGACACATTTCCCCTCTCACTGCTCCTGGACTCACTTCCCCTCACACTGCTGCGGGACTCACGTCCCCTCACACTGCTCCGGGTCTCACTTCCCCTCACACTGCTCCGGGACTCATTTCCCTCACACTGCTGCGGGACTCATTTCCCCTCACACTGCTCCGGGACTCACTTCCCCTCACACTGCTCCGGGTCTCACTTCCCCTCTCACTGCTCCGGGACTCACTTCCCCTCACACTGCTCCGGGACTCATTTCCCCTCTCACTGCTCCGGGACTCACTTCCCCTCACACTGCTCCGGGACTCACTTCCCCTCACACTGCTGCGGGACTCACTTCCCCACACACTGCTCCGGGACTCACTTCCCCTCACACTGCTCCGGGACTCGCTTCCCCTCAAACTGCTCCGGGGCTCACTTCCCCTCACACTGCTGCGGGGCTCACTTCCCCTCACACTGCTCCGGGACTCACTTCCCCTCACACTGCTCTGGGGCTCACTTCCCCTCTCACTGCTCCGGGACTCACTTCCCCTCACACTGCTCCGGGACTTATTTCCCCTCTCACTCCTCCAGGACTCACTTCCCCTCTCACTGCTCCGGGACTCACTTCCCCTCACACTCCTCCGGGACTCATTTCCCCTCACACTGCTCCGGGACTCACTTCCTCTCACACTGCTCCAGGGCTCACTTCCCCTCACACTGCTGCGGTAAACACTTCCCCTCACACTGCTCCGGGACTCACTTCCCCTGACACTGGTGCGGGACTCATTTTCCCTCTCACTGCTCCGTGACTCATTTCCCCTCACACTGCTGCGGGGCTCATTTCCCCTCACACTGCTCCGGGACTCACTTCCCCTCACACTGCTGCGGGTCTCACTTCCCCTCACACTGCTGCGGGACTCATTTCCCCTCTCACTGCTCCAGGACTCACTTCCCCTCACACTGCTCCGGGTCTCACTTCCACTCTCACTGCTCCGGGACTCACTTCCCCTCTCACTGCTCCGGGACTCACTTCCCCTCACACTGCTCCGGGACTCATTCCCCCTCACACTGCTCCGGGACTCACTTCCACTCTCACTGCTCCGGGTCTCACTTCCCCTCACACTGCTCCGGGACTCAGTTCCCCTCACACTGCTCTGGGACTCACTTCCCCTCACACTGCTCCGGGACTCATTTCCCCTCACACTGCTGCGGGACTCATTTCCCCTCACACTGCTCCGGGGCTCACTTACCCTCTCACTGCTCCGGGACTCACTTCCCCTCACACTGCTCCGGAACTCGTTTCCCCTCTCACTGCTCCGGGACTCATTTCCCCTCTCACTGCTCCGGGACTCATTTCCCCTCACACTGCTCCGGGACTCACTTCCCCTCACAGTGCTGCGGGACTCACTTCCCCTCACACTGCTACGGGGCTCACTTCCCCTCTCAGTGCTCCGGGATTCCATTCCACTCTCACTGCTCTGGGACTCACTTCCACTCACACTGCTCCGTGACTCACTTCCCCTCACACTGCTCCGGGACTCATACCCCCTCACACTGCTCCGGGACTCACTTCCACTCTCACTGCTCCAGGTCTCACTTTCCCTCTTGCTGCTCCGGGACTCACTTCCCCTCACACTGCTCCGGGTCTCACTTGCCCTCACACTGCTCCGGGACTCACTTCCCCTCACACTGCTCTGGGGCTCACTTCCGCTCTCACTGCTCCGGGACTCACTTCCCCTCACACTGCTCCGGGACTTATTTCCCCTCTCACTCCTCCAGGACTCACTTCCCCTCTCACTGCTCCGGGACTCACTTCCCCTCACACTCCTCCGGGACTCACTTCCGCTCACAGTGCTCCGGGACTCATTTCCCCACACACTGCTCCGGGACTCACTTCCCCTCACACTGCTCTGGGGCTCACTTCCCCTCACAGTGCTGCGGGACTCACTTCCCCTCACACTGCTACGGGGCTCACTTCCCCTCTCAGTGCTCCGGGATTCCATTCCACTCTCACTGCTCTGGGACTCACTTCCCCTCTGACTGCTCCGTGACTCGCTTCCCCTCACACTGCTCCGGGACTCATACCCCCTCACACTGCTCCGGGACTCACTTCCACTCTCACTGCTCCAGGTCTCACTTTCCCTCTTGCTGCTCCGGGACTCACTTCCCCTCACACTGCTCCGGGTCTCACTTGCCCTCACACTGCTCCGGGACTCACTTCCCCTCACACTGCTCTGGGGCTCACTTCCGCTCTCACTGCTCCGGGACTCACTTCCCCTCACACTGCTCCGGGACTTATTTCCCCTCTCACTCCTCCAGGACTCACTTCCCCTCTCACTGCTCCGGGACTCACTTCCCCTCACACTCCTCCGGGACTCACTTCCCCTCACACTGCTCCGGGACTCATTTCCCCTCACACTGCTCCGGGACTCACTTCCCCTCACACTGCTCTGGGGCTCACTTCCCCTCACAGTGCTGCGGGACTCACTTCCCCTCACACTGCTCCGGGACTCACTTCCGCTCACGCTGCTGCGGGACACATTTCCCCTCTCACTGCTCCTGGACTCACTTCCCCTCACACTGCTGCGGGACTCACGTCCCCTCACACTGCTCCGGGTCTCACTTCCCCTCACACTGCTCCGGGACTCATTTCCCTCACACTGCTGCGGGACTCATTTCCCCTCACACTGCTCCGGGACTCACTTCCCCTCACACTGCTCCGGGTCTCACTTCCCCTCTCACTGCTCCGGGACTCACTTCCCCTCACACTGCTCCGGGACTCATTTCCCCTCTCACTGCTCCGGGACTCACTTCCCCTCACACTGCTCCGGGACTCACTTCCCCTCACACTGCTGCGGGACTCACTTCCCCTCACACTGCTCCGGGACTCACTTCCCCTCACACTGCTCCGGGACTCGCTTCCCCTCAAACTGCTCCGGGGCTCACTTCCCCTCACACTGCTGCGGGGCTCACTTCCCCTCACACTGCTCCGGGACTCACTTCCCCTCACACTGCTGCGGGACTCACTTCCCCTCACACTGCTCCGGGACTCACTTCCCCACTCACTGCTCCGGGACTCACTTCCCCTCACACTGCTCCAGGACTCACTTCCCCTATCACTGCTCCGGGACTCACTTCCGCTCACACTGCTCCGGGACTGACTTCCCCACTCACTGCTCCGGGACTCACTTCCCCTCACACTGCTCCAGGACTCACTTCGCCTATCACTGCTCCGGGACTCACTTCCCCTCACACTGCTCCGGGACTCGCTTCCCCTCAAACTGCTCCGGGACTCACTTCCCCTCACACTGCTCCAGGACTCACTTCCCCTATCACTGCTCCGGGACTCACTTCCCCTCACACTGCTCCGGGAGTCGCTTCCCCTCAAACTGCTCCGGGGCTCACTTCCCCTAACACTGCTGCGGGGCTCACTTCCCCTCACACTGCTGCGGGACTCACCTCCCCTCTCAATGCTCCGGGTCTCACTTCCCCTCTCACTGCTCCGGCACTCACTTCCCCTCACACTGCTCCGGGACTCACTTCCCCTCAATCTGCTGCGGGACTCACTTCCCCTCACAGTGCTGCGGGACTCACTTCCCCTCACACTGCTACGGGGCTCACTTCCCCTCTCAGTGCTCCGGGATTCCATTCCACTCTCACTGCTCTGGGACTCACTTCCCCTCTGACTGCTCCGTGACTCACTTCCCCTAACACTGCTCCGGGACTCATACCCCCTCACACTGCTCCGGGACTCACTTCCACTCTCACTGCTCGGGGTCTCACTTTCCCTCTTGCTGCTCCGGGACTCACTTCCCCTCACACTGCTCCGGGACTTATTTCCCCTCTCACTCCTCCAGGACTCACTTCCCCTCTCACTGCTCCGGGACTCACTTCCCCTCACACTCCTCCGGGACTCATTTCCCCTCACACTGCTCCGGGACTCACTTCCTCTCACACTGCTCCAGGGCTCACTTCCCCTCACACTGCTGCGGTAAACACTTCCCCTCACACTGCTCCGGGACTCACTTCCCCTGACACTGCTGCGGGACTCATTTTCCCTCTCACTGCTCCGTGACTCATTTCCCCTCACACTGCTGCGGGGCACACTTCCCCTCACACTGCTCCGGGACTCACTTCCCCTCACACTGCTGCGGGTCTCACTTCCCCTCACACTGCTGCGGGACTCATTTCCCCTCTCACTGCTCCAGGACTCACTTCCCCTCACACTGCTCCGGGTCTCACTTCCACTCTCACTGCTCCGGGACTCACTTCCCCTCTCACTGCTCCGGGACTCACTTCCCCTCACACTGCTCCGGGACTCAGTTCCCCTCACACTGCTCTGGGACTCACTTCCCCTCACACTGCTCCGGGACTCATTTCCCCTCACACTGCTGCGGGACTCATTTCCCCTCACACTGCTCCGGGGCTCACTTACCCTCTCACTGCTCCGGGACTCACTTCCCCTCACACTGCTCCGGGACTCGTTTCCCCTCTCACTGCTCCGGGACTCACTTCCCCTCTCACTGCTCCGGGACTCACTTCCCCTCACACTGCTGCGGGACTCACTTCCACTCACACTGCTCCGGGGCTCACTTCCCCTCCCACTGCTGCGGGACTCATTTCCCCTCTCACTGCTCCGGGACTCATTTCCCCTCACACTGCTGCGGGACTCACTTCCACTCACACTGCTGCGGGACTCACTTCCCCTCACACTGCTCTGGGACTCACTTCCCCTCACACTGCTCCGGGACCCACTTCCCCACACACTGCTGCGGGACTCATTTCCCCTCTCACTGTTCCAGGGCTCACTTCCCCTCACACTGCTCCGGGACTCACTTCCCCTCTCACTGCTCCGGGACTCACTTTCCCTCACACTGCTGCGGGACTCACTTCCACTCACACTGCTCCGGGGCTCACTTCCCCTCCCACTGCTGCGGGACTCATACCCCCTCACACTGCTCCGGGACTCACTTCCACTCTCACTGCTCCAGGTCTCACTTTCCCTCTTGCTGCTCCGGGACTCACTTCCCCTCACACTGCTCCGGGTCTCACTTGCCCTCACACTGCTCCGGGACTCACTTCCCCTCACACTGCTCTGGGGCTCACTTCCGTTCTCACTGCTCCGGGACTCACTTCCCCTCACACTGCTCCGGGACTTATTTCCCCTCTCACTCCTCCAGGACTCACTTCCACTCACACTGCTCCGTGACTCACTTCCCCTCACACTGCTCCGGGACTCATACCCCCTCACACTGCTCCGGGACTCACTTCCACTCTCACTGCTCCAGGTCTCACTTTCCCTCTTGCTGCTCCGGGACTCACTTCCCCTCACACTGCTCCGGGTCTCACTTGCCCTCACACTGCTCCGGGACTCACTTCCCCTATCACTGCTCTGGGGCTCACTTCCGCTCTCACTGCTCCGGGACTCACTTCCCCTCACACTGCTGCGGGACTTATTTCCCCTCTCACTCCTCCAGGACTCACTTCCCCTCTCACTGCTCCGGGACTCACTTCCCCTCACACTCCTCCGGGTCTCACTTCCCCTCACACTGCTCCGGGACTCATTTCCCCTCACACTGCTCCGGGACTCACTTCCCCTCACACTGCTCTGGGGCTCACTTCCCCTCACAGTGCTGCGGGACTCACTTCCCCTCACACTGCTACGGGGATCACTTCCCCTCTCAGTGCTCCGGGATTCCATTCCACGCTCACTGCTCTGGGACTCACTTCCCCTCTGACTGCTCCGTGACTCACTTCCCCTCACACTGCTCCGGGACTCATACCCCCTCACACTGCTCCGGGACTCACTTCCACTCTCACTGCTCCAGGTCTCACTTTCCCTCTTGCTGCTCCGGGACTCACTTCCCCTCACACTGCTCCGGGTCTCACTTGCCCTCACACTGCTCCGGGACTCACTTCCCCTCACACTGCTCTGGGGCTCACTTCCGCTCTCACTGCTCCGGGACTCACTTCCCCTCACACTGCTCTGGGGCTCACTTCCCCTCACAGTGCTGCGGGACTCACTTCCCCTCACACTGCTCCGGGACTCACTTCCGCTCACACTGCTGCGGGACACATTTCCCCTCTCACTGCTCCTGGACTCACTTCCCCTCACACTGCTGCGGGACTCACTTCCCCTCACACTGCTACGGGACTCATTTCCCCTCTCACTGCTCCGGGACTCACTTCCCCTCACACTGCTCCGGGACTCACTTCCCCTCACACTGCTGCGGGACTCACTTCCCCTCACACTGCTCCGGGACTCACTTCCCCTCACACTGCTCCGGGACTCGCTTCCCCTCAAACTGCTCCGGGGCTCACTTCCCCTCACACTGCTGCGGGGCTCACTTCCCCTCACACTGCTCCGGGACTCACTTCCCCTCACACTGCTGCGGGTCTCACTTCCCCTCACACTGCTCCGGGACTCACTTCCCCACTCACTGCTCCGGGACTCACTTCCCCTCTCACTGCTCCAGGACTCACTTCCCCTATCACTGCTCCGGGACTCACTTCCCCTCACACTGCTCCGGGACTCGCTTCCCCTCAAACTGCTCCGGGACTCACTTCCCCTCACACTGCTCCAGGACTCACTTCCCCTATCACTGCTGCGGGGCTCACTTCCCCTCACACTGCTCCGGGACTCACCTCCCCTCTCAATGCTCCGGGTCTCACTTCCCCTCTCACTGCTCCGGCACTCACTTCCCCTCACACTGCTCCGGGACTCACTTCCCCTCAATCTGCTGCGGGGCTCACTTCCCCTCACAGTGCTGCGGGACTCACTTCCCCTCACACTGCTACGGGGCTCACTTCCCCTCTCAGTGCTCCGGGATTCCATTCCACTCTCACTGCTCTGGGACTCACTTCCCCTCTGACTGCTCCGTGACTCACTTCCCCTAACACTGCTCCGGGACTCATACCCCCTCACACTGCTCCGGGACTCACTTCCACTCTCACTGCTCGGGGTCTCACTTTCCCTCTTGCTGCTCCGGGACTCACTTCCCCTCACACTGCTCCGGGTCTCACTTGCCCTCACACTGCTCCGGGACTTACTTCCCCTCACACTGCTCTGGGGCTCACTTCCCCTCACACTGCTCCGGGACTTATTTCCCCTCTCACTCCTCCAGGACTCACTTCCCCTCTCACTGCTCCGGGACTCACTTCCCCTCACACTCCTCCGGGACTCATTTCCCCTCACACTGCTCCAGGACTCACTTCCTCTCACACTGCTCCAGGGCTCACTTCCCCTCACACTGCTGCGGTAAACACTTCCCCTCACACTGCTCCGGGACTCACTTCCCCTGACACTGCTGCGGGACTCATTTTCCCTCTCACTGCTCCGTGACACATTTCCCCTCACACTGCTGCGGGGCTCACTTCCCCTCACACTGCTCCGGGACTCACTTCCCCTCACACTGCTGCGGGTCTCACTTCCCCTCACACTGCTGCGGGACTCATTTCCCCTCTCACTGCTCCAGGACTCACTTCCCCTCACACTGCTCCGGGTCTCACTTCCACTCTCACTGCTCCGGGACTCACTTCCCCTCTCACTGCTCCGGGACTCACTTCCCCTCACACTGCTCCGGGACTCATTCCCCCTCACACTGCTCCGGGACTCACTTCCACTCTCACTGCTCCGGGTCTCACTTCCCCTCACACTGCTGCGGGACTCACTTCCCCTCACACTGTTCCAGGACTCACTTCCCCTCACACTGCTCCGGGACTCACTTCCCCTCTCACTGCTCCGGGACTCACTTCCCCTCACACTGCTGCGGGACTCACTTCCACTCACACTGCTCCGGGGCTCACTTCCCCTCCCACTGCTGCGGGACTCATTTCCCCTCTCACTGCTCCGGGACTCATTTCCCCTCACACTGCTGCGGGACTCACTTCCACTCACACTGCTGCGGGACTCACTTCCCCTCACACTGCTCCGGGACTCACTTCCCCTCACACTGCTCCGGGACCCACTTCCCCTCACACTGCTGCGGGACTCATTTCCCCTCTCACTGTTCCAGGACTCACTTCCCCTCACACTGCTCCGGGACTCACTTCCCCTCTCACTGCTTCGGGTCTCACTGCCCCTCTCACTGCTCCGGGGCTCACTTCCCCTCACACTGCTGCGGGCCTCATTTCCCCTCACACTGCTCCGGGACTCACTTCCCCTCAAACTGCTCCAGGGCTCACTTCCCCTCACACTGCTCCGGGACTCACTTCCCCTCTCACTGCTCCGGGACTCACTTCCCCTCACACTGCTCCGGGACTCATTTCCCCTCTCACTGCTCCGGGACTCACTTCCCCTCACACTGCTGCGGGGCTCACTTCCCCTCTCAGTGCTCCGGGACTCACTTCCCCTCACACTGCTCCGGGACTCATTTCCCCTCTCACTTCTCCGGGACTCACTTCCCCTCACACTGCTCTGGGGC
The DNA here is from genome assembly GCF_030684315.1 of Stegostoma tigrinum. NCBI lineage: Eukaryota > Metazoa > Chordata > Chondrichthyes > Orectolobiformes > Stegostomatidae > Stegostoma > Stegostoma tigrinum. The sequence goes on from NC_081379.1 coordinate 28,689,479, forward strand.
TCACTTCCACTCACACTGCTGCGGGACTCATTTCCCCTCTCACTGCTCCGGGACTCACTTCCCCTCACACTGCTGCGGGACTCACTTCCCCTCACACTGCTCCGGGTCTCACTTCCCCTCACACTGCTCCGGGACTCATTTCCCCTCACACTGCTGCGGGACTCATTTCCCCTCACACTGCTCTGGTACTCACTTCCCCTCACACTGCTGCGGGACTCACTTCCCCTCACACTGCTCCGAGACTCACTTCCCCTCACACTGCTCCGGGACTCACTTCCCCACTCACTGTTCCGGGACTCACTTCCCCTCACACTGCTCCGGGACTCACTTCCCCTCTCACTGCTCCGGGACTCACTTCCCCTCACACTGCTGCGGGACTCACTTCCCCTCTCACTGCTGCGAGACTCAATTCCCCTCTCAATGCTCCGGGTCTCACTTCCCCTCTCACTGCTCCGAGACTCACTTCCCCTCACACTGCTCCGGGACTCACTTCCCCTCAAACTGCTCCGGAGCTCACTTCCCCTCACACTGCTGCGGGACTCACTTCCCCTCACACTGCTCCGGGTCTCAATTCCCCTCACACTGCTCCGGGACTCACTTCCCCTCACACTGCTCCGGGACTCATTTCCCCTCACACTGCTGCGGGACTCATTTCCCCTCACACTGCTCCGGCGCTCACTTACCCTCTCACTGCTCCGGGACTCACTTCCCCTCACACTGCTCCGGGACTCGTTTCCCCTCTCACTGCACTAGGACTCACTTCCCCTCTCACTGCTCCGGGACTCACTTCCCCTCACACTGCTCTGGGACTCACTTCCCCTCACACTGCTCCGGGACCCACTTCCCCACACACTGCTGCGGGACTCATTTCCCCTCTCACTGTTCCAGGACTCACTTCCCCTCACACTGCTCCGGGACTCACTTCCCCTCTCACTGCTCCGGGACTCACTTCCCCTCACACTGCTGCGGGACTCACTTCCACTCACACTGCTCCGGGGCTCACTTCCCCTCCCACTGCTGCGGTACTCATTTCCCCTCACACTGCTCCGGGACTCATTTCCCCTCACACTGCTGCGGGACCCACTTCCACTCACACTGCTCCGGGACTCATTTCCCCTCACACTGCTCCGGGGCTCACTTCCCCTCTCAGTGCTCCGGGACTCACTTCCCCTCACACTGCTCCAGGACTCATTTCCCCTCTCACTGCTCCGGGACTCACTTCCCCTCACACTGCTCCGGGACTCATTTCCCCTCACACTGCTCCGGGACTCACTTCCCCTCACACTGCTCTGGGGCTCACTTCCCCTCACAGTGCTGCGGAACTCACTTCCCCTCACACTGCTCCGGGACTCACTTCCGCTCACACTGCTGCGGGACTCATTTCCCCTCTCACTGCTCCGGGACTCACTTCCCCTCACACTGCTCCGGGACTCACTTCCCCTCACACTGCTCCGGGTCTCACTTCCCCTCACACTGCTCCGGGACTCATTTCCCCTCACACTGCTGCGGGACTCATTTCCCCTCACACTGCTCCGGTACTCACTTCCCCTCACACTGCTGCGGGACTCACTTCCCCTCACACTGCTCCGGGACTCACTTCCCCTCACACTGCTCCGGGAATCACTTCCCCACTCACTGCTCCGGGACTCACTTCCCCTCACACTGCTGCGGGACTCACTTCCCCTCTCACTGCTCCGGGACTCACTTCCCCTCACACTGCTGCGGGACTCACTTCCCCTCTCACTGCTGCGGGACTCACTTCCCCTCTCAATGCTCCGGGTCTCACTTCCCCTCTCACTGCTCCGGGACTCACTTCCCCTCACACTGCTCCGGGACTCACTTCCCCTCAAACTGCTCCGGAGCTCACTTCCCCTCACACTGCTGCGGGACTCACTTCCCCTCACACTGCTGCGGGGCTCACTTCCCCTCACACTGCTCCGGGGCTCGCTTCCCCTCACACTGCTCCGGGACTCATTTTCCCTCACACTGCTCCGGGACTCACTTCCCCTCACACTGCTGCGGGACTCACTTCCCCTCATACTGCTCCGGGACTCACTTCCCCTCAATCTGCTGCGGGGCTCACTTCCCCTCACAGTGCTGCGGGACTCACTTCCCCTCACACTGCTACGGGGCTCACTTCCCCTCTCAGTGCTCCGGGATTCCATTCCACTCTCACTGCTCTGGGACTCACTTCCCCTCTGACTGCTCCGTGACTCACTTCCCCTAACACTGCTCCGGGACTCATACCCCCTCACACTGCTCCGGGACTCACTTCCACTCTCACTGCTCGGGGTCTCACTTTCCCTCTTGCTGCTCCGGGACTCACTTCCCCTCACACTGCTCCGGGACTTATTTCCCCTCTCACTCCTCCAGGACTCACTTCCCCTCTCACTGCTCCGGGACTCACTTCCCCTCACACTCCTCCGGGACTCATTTCCCCTCACACTGCTCCGGGACTCACTTCCTCTCACACTGCTCCAGGGCTCACTTCCCCTCACACTGCTGCGGTAAACACTTCCCCTCACACTGCTCCGGGACTCACTTCCCCTGACACTGCTGCGGGACTCATTTTCCCTCTCACTGCTCCGTGACTCATTTCCCCTCACACTGCTGCGGGGCACACTTCCCCTCACACTGCTCCGGGACTCACTTCCCCTCACACTGCTGCGGGTCTCACTTCCCCTCACACTGCTGCGGGACTCATTTCCCCTCTCACTGCTCCAGGACTCACTTCCCCTCACACTGCTCCGGGTCTCACTTCCACTCTCACTGCTCCGGGACTCACTTCCCCTCTCACTGCTCCGGGACTCACTTCCCCTCACACTGCTCCGGGACTCAGTTCCCCTCACACTGCTCTGGGACTCACTTCCCCTCACACTGCTCCGGGACTCATTTCCCCTCACACTGCTGCGGGACTCATTTCCCCTCACACTGCTCCGGGGCTCACTTACCCTCTCACTGCTCCGGGACTCACTTCCCCTCACACTGCTCCGGGACTCGTTTCCCCTCTCACTGCTCCGGGACTCACTTCCCCTCTCACTGCTCCGGGACTCACTTCCCCTCACACTGCTGCGGGACTCACTTCCACTCACACTGCTCCGGGGCTCACTTCCCCTCCCACTGCTGCGGGACTCATTTCCCCTCTCACTGCTCCGGGACTCATTTCCCCTCACACTGCTGCGGGACTCACTTCCACTCACACTGCTGCGGGACTCACTTCCCCTCACACTGCTCTGGGACTCACTTCCCCTCACACTGCTCCGGGACCCACTTCCCCACACACTGCTGCGGGACTCATTTCCCCTCTCACTGTTCCAGGGCTCACTTCCCCTCACACTGCTCCGGGACTCACTTCCCCTCTCACTGCTCCGGGACTCACTTTCCCTCACACTGCTGCGGGACTCACTTCCACTCACACTGCTCCGGGGCTCACTTCCCCTCCCACTGCTGCGGGACTCATACCCCCTCACACTGCTCCGGGACTCACTTCCACTCTCACTGCTCCAGGTCTCACTTTCCCTCTTGCTGCTCCGGGACTCACTTCCCCTCACACTGCTCCGGGTCTCACTTGCCCTCACACTGCTCCGGGACTCACTTCCCCTCACACTGCTCTGGGGCTCACTTCCGTTCTCACTGCTCCGGGACTCACTTCCCCTCACACTGCTCCGGGACTTATTTCCCCTCTCACTCCTCCAGGACTCACTTCCACTCACACTGCTCCGTGACTCACTTCCCCTCACACTGCTCCGGGACTCATACCCCCTCACACTGCTCCGGGACTCACTTCCACTCTCACTGCTCCAGGTCTCACTTTCCCTCTTGCTGCTCCGGGACTCACTTCCCCTCACACTGCTCCGGGTCTCACTTGCCCTCACACTGCTCCGGGACTCACTTCCCCTATCACTGCTCTGGGGCTCACTTCCGCTCTCACTGCTCCGGGACTCACTTCCCCTCACACTGCTGCGGGACTTATTTCCCCTCTCACTCCTCCAGGACTCACTTCCCCTCTCACTGCTCCGGGACTCACTTCCCCTCACACTCCTCCGGGTCTCACTTCCCCTCACACTGCTCCGGGACTCATTTCCCCTCACACTGCTCCGGGACTCACTTCCCCTCACACTGCTCTGGGGCTCACTTCCCCTCACAGTGCTGCGGGACTCACTTCCCCTCACACTGCTACGGGGATCACTTCCCCTCTCAGTGCTCCGGGATTCCATTCCACGCTCACTGCTCTGGGACTCACTTCCCCTCTGACTGCTCCGTGACTCACTTCCCCTCACACTGCTCCGGGACTCATACCCCCTCACACTGCTCCGGGACTCACTTCCACTCTCACTGCTCCAGGTCTCACTTTCCCTCTTGCTGCTCCGGGACTCACTTCCCCTCACACTGCTCCGGGTCTCACTTGCCCTCACACTGCTCCGGGACTCACTTCCCCTCACACTGCTCTGGGGCTCACTTCCGCTCTCACTGCTCCGGGACTCACTTCCCCTCACACTGCTCTGGGGCTCACTTCCCCTCACAGTGCTGCGGGACTCACTTCCCCTCACACTGCTCCGGGACTCACTTCCGCTCACACTGCTGCGGGACACATTTCCCCTCTCACTGCTCCTGGACTCACTTCCCCTCACACTGCTGCGGGACTCACTTCCCCTCACACTGCTACGGGACTCATTTCCCCTCTCACTGCTCCGGGACTCACTTCCCCTCACACTGCTCCGGGACTCACTTCCCCTCACACTGCTGCGGGACTCACTTCCCCTCACACTGCTCCGGGACTCACTTCCCCTCACACTGCTCCGGGACTCGCTTCCCCTCAAACTGCTCCGGGGCTCACTTCCCCTCACACTGCTGCGGGGCTCACTTCCCCTCACACTGCTCCGGGACTCACTTCCCCTCACACTGCTGCGGGTCTCACTTCCCCTCACACTGCTCCGGGACTCACTTCCCCACTCACTGCTCCGGGACTCACTTCCCCTCTCACTGCTCCAGGACTCACTTCCCCTATCACTGCTCCGGGACTCACTTCCCCTCACACTGCTCCGGGACTCGCTTCCCCTCAAACTGCTCCGGGACTCACTTCCCCTCACACTGCTCCAGGACTCACTTCCCCTATCACTGCTGCGGGGCTCACTTCCCCTCACACTGCTCCGGGACTCACCTCCCCTCTCAATGCTCCGGGTCTCACTTCCCCTCTCACTGCTCCGGCACTCACTTCCCCTCACACTGCTCCGGGACTCACTTCCCCTCAATCTGCTGCGGGGCTCACTTCCCCTCACAGTGCTGCGGGACTCACTTCCCCTCACACTGCTACGGGGCTCACTTCCCCTCTCAGTGCTCCGGGATTCCATTCCACTCTCACTGCTCTGGGACTCACTTCCCCTCTGACTGCTCCGTGACTCACTTCCCCTAACACTGCTCCGGGACTCATACCCCCTCACACTGCTCCGGGACTCACTTCCACTCTCACTGCTCGGGGTCTCACTTTCCCTCTTGCTGCTCCGGGACTCACTTCCCCTCACACTGCTCCGGGTCTCACTTGCCCTCACACTGCTCCGGGACTTACTTCCCCTCACACTGCTCTGGGGCTCACTTCCCCTCACACTGCTCCGGGACTTATTTCCCCTCTCACTCCTCCAGGACTCACTTCCCCTCTCACTGCTCCGGGACTCACTTCCCCTCACACTCCTCCGGGACTCATTTCCCCTCACACTGCTCCAGGACTCACTTCCTCTCACACTGCTCCAGGGCTCACTTCCCCTCACACTGCTGCGGTAAACACTTCCCCTCACACTGCTCCGGGACTCACTTCCCCTGACACTGCTGCGGGACTCATTTTCCCTCTCACTGCTCCGTGACACATTTCCCCTCACACTGCTGCGGGGCTCACTTCCCCTCACACTGCTCCGGGACTCACTTCCCCTCACACTGCTGCGGGTCTCACTTCCCCTCACACTGCTGCGGGACTCATTTCCCCTCTCACTGCTCCAGGACTCACTTCCCCTCACACTGCTCCGGGTCTCACTTCCACTCTCACTGCTCCGGGACTCACTTCCCCTCTCACTGCTCCGGGACTCACTTCCCCTCACACTGCTCCGGGACTCATTCCCCCTCACACTGCTCCGGGACTCACTTCCACTCTCACTGCTCCGGGTCTCACTTCCCCTCACACTGCTGCGGGACTCACTTCCCCTCACACTGTTCCAGGACTCACTTCCCCTCACACTGCTCCGGGACTCACTTCCCCTCTCACTGCTCCGGGACTCACTTCCCCTCACACTGCTGCGGGACTCACTTCCACTCACACTGCTCCGGGGCTCACTTCCCCTCCCACTGCTGCGGGACTCATTTCCCCTCTCACTGCTCCGGGACTCATTTCCCCTCACACTGCTGCGGGACTCACTTCCACTCACACTGCTGCGGGACTCACTTCCCCTCACACTGCTCCGGGACTCACTTCCCCTCACACTGCTCCGGGACCCACTTCCCCTCACACTGCTGCGGGACTCATTTCCCCTCTCACTGTTCCAGGACTCACTTCCCCTCACACTGCTCCGGGACTCACTTCCCCTCTCACTGCTTCGGGTCTCACTGCCCCTCTCACTGCTCCGGGGCTCACTTCCCCTCACACTGCTGCGGGCCTCATTTCCCCTCACACTGCTCCGGGACTCACTTCCCCTCAAACTGCTCCAGGGCTCACTTCCCCTCACACTGCTCCGGGACTCACTTCCCCTCTCACTGCTCCGGGACTCACTTCCCCTCACACTGCTCCGGGACTCATTTCCCCTCTCACTGCTCCGGGACTCACTTCCCCTCACACTGCTGCGGGGCTCACTTCCCCTCTCAGTGCTCCGGGACTCACTTCCCCTCACACTGCTCCGGGACTCATTTCCCCTCTCACTTCTCCGGGACTCACTTCCCCTCACACTGCTCTGGGGCTCACTTCCACTCACACTGCTGCGGGACTCATTTCCCCTCTCACTGCTCCGGGACTCACTTCCCCTCACACTGCTGCGGGACTCACTTCCCCTCACACTGCTCCGGGTCTCACTTCCCCTCACACTGCTCCGGGACTCATTTCCCCTCACACTGCTGCGGGACTCATTTCCCCTCACACTGCTCTGGTACTCACTTCCCCTCACACTGCTGCGGGACTCACTTCCCCTCACACTGCTCCGAGACTCACTTCCCCTCACACTGCTCCGGGACTCACTTCCCCACTCACTGTTCCGGGACTCACTTCCCCTCACACTGCTCCGGGACTCACTTCCCCTCTCACTGCTCCGGGACTCACTTCCCCTCACACTGCTGCGGGACTCACTTCCCCTCTCACTGCTGCGAGACTCAATTCCCCTCTCAATGCTCCGGGTCTCACTTCCCCTCTCACTGCTCCGAGACTCACTTCCCCTCACACTGCTCCGGGACTCACTTCCCCTCAAACTGCTCCGGAGCTCACTTCCCCTCACACTGCTGCGGGACTCACTTCCCCTCACACTGCTCCGGGTCTCAATTCCCCTCACACTGCTCCGGGACTCACTTCCCCTCACACTGCTCCGGGACTCATTTCCCCTCACACTGCTGCGGGACTCATTTCCCCTCACACTGCTCCGGCGCTCACTTACCCTCTCACTGCTCCGGGACTCACTTCCCCTCACACTGCTCCGGGACTCGTTTCCCCTCTCACTGCACTAGGACTCACTTCCCCTCTCACTGCTCCGGGACTCACTTCCCCTCACACTGCTCTGGGACTCACTTCCCCTCACACTGCTCCGGGACCCACTTCCCCACACACTGCTGCGGGACTCATTTCCCCTCTCACTGTTCCAGGACTCACTTCCCCTCACACTGCTCCGGGACTCACTTCCCCTCTCACTGCTCCGGGACTCACTTCCCCTCACACTGCTGCGGGACTCACTTCCACTCACACTGCTCCGGGGCTCACTTCCCCTCCCACTGCTGCGGTACTCATTTCCCCTCACACTGCTCCGGGACTCATTTCCCCTCACACTGCTGCGGGACCCACTTCCACTCACACTGCTCCGGGACTCATTTCCCCTCACACTGCTCCGGGGCTCACTTCCCCTCTCAGTGCTCCGGGACTCACTTCCCCTCACACTGCTCCAGGACTCATTTCCCCTCTCACTGCTCCGGGACTCACTTCCCCTCACACTGCTCCGGGACTCATTTCCCCTCACACTGCTCCGGGACTCACTTCCCCTCACACTGCTCTGGGGCTCACTTCCCCTCACAGTGCTGCGGAACTCACTTCCCCTCACACTGCTCCGGGACTCACTTCCGCTCACACTGCTGCGGGACTCATTTCCCCTCTCACTGCTCCGGGACTCACTTCCCCTCACACTGCTCCGGGACTCACTTCCCCTCACACTGCTCCGGGTCTCACTTCCCCTCACACTGCTCCGGGACTCATTTCCCCTCACACTGCTGCGGGACTCATTTCCCCTCACACTGCTCCGGTACTCACTTCCCCTCACACTGCTGCGGGACTCACTTCCCCTCACACTGCTCCGGGACTCACTTCCCCTCACACTGCTCCGGGAATCACTTCCCCACTCACTGCTCCGGGACTCACTTCCCCTCACACTGCTGCGGGACTCACTTCCCCTCTCACTGCTCCGGGACTCACTTCCCCTCACACTGCTGCGGGACTCACTTCCCCTCTCACTGCTGCGGGACTCACTTCCCCTCTCAATGCTCCGGGTCTCACTTCCCCTCTCACTGCTCCGGGACTCACTTCCCCTCACACTGCTCCGGGACTCACTTCCCCTCAAACTGCTCCGGAGCTCACTTCCCCTCACACTGCTGCGGGACTCACTTCCCCTCACACTGCTGCGGGGCTCACTTCCCCTCACACTGCTCCGGGGCTCGCTTCCCCTCACACTGCTCCGGGACTCATTTTCCCTCACACTGCTCCGGGACTCACTTCCCCTCACACTGCTGCGGGACTCACTTCCCCTCATACTGCTGCGGGACTCACTTCCCCTCTCACTGCTCCGGGACTCACTTCCCCTCACACTGCTCCGGGACTCACTTCCCCTCTCACTGCTCCGGGACTCACTTCCCCTCTCACTGCTCTGGGTCTCACTTCCCCTCACACTCCTCCGGGATTCACTTCCCCTCTCACTGCTCCAGGACTCACTTCCCCTCACACTGCTCCGGGACTCACATCCCCTCACACTGCTCCGGGACTCACTGCCCCTCACACTGCTGTGGGACTCATTTCCCCTCTCACTGTTCCAGGACTCACTTCCCCTCACACTGCTCCGGGACTCACTTCCCCTCTCACTGCTCCGGGTCTCACTGCCCCTCTCACTGCTCCGGGGCACATTCCCCTCAAACTGCTGCGGGCCTCATTTCCCCTCACACTGCTCCGGGACTCACTTCCCCTCAAACTGCTCCAGGGCTCACTTCCCCTCACACTGCTCCGGGACTCACTTCCCCTCACACTGCTCCGGGACTCATTTCTCCTCACACTGCTCCGGGACTCACTTCCCCTCACACTGCTCCGGGACTCACTTCCCCTCACACTGCTCCGGGACTCACTTCCCCTCACACTGCTCCGGGGCTCTCTTCCCCTCTCAGTGCTCCGGGACTCACTTCCCCTCACACAGCTCCGGGGCTCACTTCCCCTCTCAGTGCTCCGGGACTCACTTCCCCTCACACTGCTCCGGGACTCATTTCCCCTCTCACTGCTCCGGGACTCACTTCCACTCTCACTGCTCCGGGACTCACTTCCCCTCACACTGCTCCGGGACTCATTTCCCCTCACACTGCTCCGGGACTCACTTCCCCTCACACTGCTCTGGGGCTCACTTCCCCTCACAGTGCTGCGGGACTCACTTCCCCTCACACTGCTCCGGGACTCACTTCCGCTCACACTGCTCCAGGACTCACTTCCCCTATCACTGCTCCGGGGCTCACTTCCCCTCACACTGCTGCGGGACTCACTTCCCCTCTCACTGCTCCGGGTCTCACTTCCCCTCACACTGCTCCGGGACTCATTTCCCCTCACACTGCTGCGGGACTCATTTCCCCTCACACTGCTCCGGTACTCACTTCCCCTCACACTGCTGCGGGACTCACTTCCCCTCACACTGCCTGGGACTCACTTCCCCTCACACTGCTCCGGGACTCACTTCCCCACTCACTGCTCCGGGACTCACTTCCCCTCACACTGCTCCGGGACTCACTTCCCCTCTCACTGCTCCGGGACTCACTTCCCCTCTCACTGCTGCGGGACTCACTTCCCCTCTCACTGCTGCGGGACTCACATCCCCTCTCAATGCTCCGGGTCTCACTTCCCCTCTCACTGCTCCGGGACTCACTTCCCCGCACACTGCTGCGGGACTCATTTCCCCTCTCACTGCTCCGGGACTCACTTCCCCTCACACTGCTGCGGGACTCACTTCCCCTCACACTGCTCCGGGTCTCACTTCCCCTCACACTGCTCCGGGACTCATTTCCCCTCACACTGCTGCGGGACTCATTTCCCCTCACACTGCTCCGGTACTCACTTCCCCTCACACTGCTCCGGGACTCACTTCCCCTCACACTGCTCCGGGACTCACTTCCCCTCACACTGCTCCGGGACTCACTTCCCCACTCACTGCTCCGGGACTCACTTCCCCTCACACTGCTCCGGGACTCACTTCCCCTCTCACTGCTCCGGGACTCTCTTCCCCTCTCACTGCTCCGCGACTCACTTCCCCTCCCACTGCTGCGGGAGTCACTTCCCCTCTCAATGGTCCGGGTCTCACTTCCCCTCTCACTGCTCCGGGACTCACTTCCCCTCACAGTGCTCCGGGACTAACTTCCCCTCACACTGCTCCGGAGCTCACTTCCCCTCACACTGCTGCGGGACTCACTTCCCCTCTCACTGCTCCGGGACTCACTTCCCCTCACACTGCTCCAGGACTCACTTCCCCTATCACTGCTCCGGGACTCACTTCCGCTCACACTGCTCCGGGACTCACTTCCCCACTCACTGCTCCGGGACTCACTTCCCCTCACACTGCTCCAGGACTCACTTCCCCTATCACTGCTCCGGGACTCACTTCCCCTCACACTGCTCCGGGACTCGCTTCCCCTCACACTGCTCCGGGACTCACTTCCCCTCACACTGCTCCAGGACTCACTTCCCCTATCACTGCTCCGGGACTCACTTCCCCTCACACTGCTCCGGGACTCGCTTCCCCTCAAACTGCTCCGGGGCTCACTTCCCCTAAAACTGCTGCGGGGCTCACTTCCCCTCATACTGCTGCGGGACTCACCTCCCCTCTCAATGCTCCGGGTCTCACTTCCCCTCTCACTGCTCCGGCACTCACTTCCCCTCACACTGCTCCGGGACTCACTTCCCCTCAATCTGCTGCGGGGCTCACTTCCCCTCACAGTGCTGCGGGACTCACTTCCCCTCACACTGCTACGGGGCTCACTTCCCCTCTCAGTGCTCCGGGATTCCATTCCACTCTCACTGCTCTGGGACTCACTTCCCCTCTGACTGCTCCGTGACTCACTTCCCCTAACACTGCTCCGGGACTCATACCCCCTCACACTGCTCCGGGACTCACTTCCACTCTCACTGCTCGGGGTCTCACTTTCCCTCTTGCTGCTCCGGGACTCACTTCCCCTCACACTGCTCCGGGTCTCACTTGCCCTCACACTGCTCCGGGACTTACTTCCCCTCACACTGCTCTGGGGCTCACTTCCCCTCTCACTGCTCCGGGACTCACTTCCCCTCACACTGCTCTGGGACTCACTTCCCCTCACACTGCTCCGGGACCCACTTCCCCACACACTGCTGCGGGACTCATTTCCCCTCTCACTGTTCCAGGACTCACTTCCCCTCACACTGCTCCGGGACTCACTTCCCCTCTCACTGCTCCGGGACTCACTTCCCCTCACACTGCTGCGGGACTCACTTCCACTCACACTGCTCCGGGGCTCACTTCCCCTCCCACTGCTGCGGTACTCATTTCCCCTCTCACTGCTCCGGGACTCATTTCCCCTCACACTGCTGCGGGACCCACTTCCACTCACACTGCTCCGGGACTCATTTCCCCTCACACTGCTCCGGGGCTCACTTCCCCTCTCAGTGCTCCGGGACTCACTTCCCCTCACACTGCTCCGGGACTCATTTCCCCTCTCACTGCTCCGGGACTCACTTCCCCTCACACTGCTCCGGGACTCATTTCCCCTCACACTGCTCCGGGACTCACTTCCCCTCACACTGCTCTGGGGCTCACTTCCCCTCACAGTGCTGCGGAACTCACTTCCCCTCACACTGCTCCGGGACTCACTTCCGCTCACACTGCTGCGGGACTCATTTCCCCTCTCACTGCTCCGGGACTCACTTCCCCTCACACTGCTCCGGGACTCACTTCCCCTCACACTGCTCCGGGTCTCACTTCCCCTCACACTGCTCCGGGACTCATTTCCCCTCACACTGCTGCGGGACTCATTTCCCCTCACACTGCTCCGGTACTCACTTCCCCTCACACTGCTGCGGGACTCACTTCCCCTCACACTGCTCCGGGACTCACTTCCCCTCACACTGCTCCGGGAATCACTTCCCCACTCACTGCTCCGGGACTCACTTCCCCTCACACTGCTCCGGGACTCACTTCCCCTCTCACTGCTCCGGGACTCACTTCCCCTCACACTGCTGCGGGACTCACTTCCCCTCTCACTGCTGCGGGACTCACTTCCCCTCTCAATGCTCCGGGTCTCACTTCCCCTCTCACTGCTCCGGGACTCACTTCCCCTCACACTGCTCCGGGACTCACTTCCCCTCAAACTGCTCCGGAGCTCACTTCCCCTCACACTGCTGCGGGACTCACTTCCCCTCACACTGCTGCGGGGCTCACTTCCCCTCACACTGCTCCGGGGCTCGCTTCCCCTCACACTGCTCCGGGACTCATTTTCCCTCACACTGCTCCGGGACTCACTTCCCCTCACACTGCTGCGGGACTCACTTCCCCTCATACTGCTGCGGGACTCACTTCCCCTCTCACTGCTCCGGGACTCACTTCCCCTCACACTGCTCCGGGACTCACTTCCCCTCTCACTGCTCCGGGACTCACTTCCCCTCTCACTGCTCTGTGTCTCACTTCCCCTCACACTCCTCCGGGATTCACTTCCCCTCTCACTGCTCCAGGACTCACTTCCCCTCACACTGCTCCGGGACTCACATCCCCTCACACTGCTCCGGGACTCACTGCCCCTCACACTGCTGTGGGACTCATTTCCCCTCTCACTGTTCCAGGACTCACTTCCCCTCACACTGCTCCGGGACTCACTTCCCCTCTCACTGCTCCGGGTCTCACTGCCCCTCTCACTGCTCCGGGGCACATTCCCCTCAAACTGCTGCGGGCCTCATTTCCCCTCACACTGCTCCGGGACTCACTTCCCCTCAAACTGCTCCAGGGCTCACTTCCCCTCACACTGCTCCGGGACTCACTTCCCCTCACACTGCTCCGGGACTCATTTCTCCTCACACTGCTCCGGGACTCACTTCCCCTCACACTGCTCCGGGACTCACTTCCCCTCACACTGCTCCGGGACTCACTTCCCCTCACACTGCTCCGGGGCTCTCTTCCCCTCTCAGTGCTCCGGGACTCACTTCCCCTCACACAGCTCCGGGGCTCACTTCCCCTCTCAGTGCTCCGGGACTCACTTCCCCTCACACTGCTCCGGGACTCATTTCCCCTCTCACTGCTCCGGGACTCACTTCCACTCTCACTGCTCCGGGACTCACTTCCCCTCACACTGCTCCGGGACTCATTTCCCCTCACACTGCTCCGGGACTCACTTCCCCTCACACTGCTCTGGGGCTCACTTCCCCTCACAGTGCTGCGGGACTCACTTCCCCTCACACTGCTCCAGGACTCACTTCCGCTCACACTGCTCCAGGACTCACTTCCCCTATCACTGCTCCGGGGCTCACTTCCCCTCACACTGCTGCGGGACTCACTTCCCCTCTCACTGCTCCGGGTCTCACTTCCCCTCACACTGCTCCGGGACTCATTTCCCCTCACACTGCTGCGGGACTCATTTCCCCTCACACTGCTCCGGTACTCACTTCCCCTCACACTGCTGCGGGACTCACTTCCCCTCACACTGCCTGGGACTCACTTCCCCTCACACTGCTCCGGGAATCACTTCCCCACTCACTGCTCCGGGACTCACTTCCCCTCACACTGCTCCGGGACTCACTTCCCCTCTCACTGCTCCGGGACTCACTTCCCCTCTCACTGCTGCGGGACTCACTTCCCCTCTCACTGCTGCGGGACTCACATCCCCTCTCAATGCTCCGGGTCTCACTTCCCCTCTCACTGCTCCGGGACTCACTTCCCCTCACACTGCTGCGGGACTCATTTCCCCTCTCACTGCTCCGGGACTCACTTCCCCTCACACTGCTGCGGGACTCACTTCCCCTCACACTGCTGCGGGGCTCACTTCCCCTCACACTGCTCCGGGACTCATTTCCCCTCACACTGCTGCGGGACTCATTTCCCCTCACACTGCTCCGGTACTCACTTCCCCTCACACTGCTCCGGGACTCACTTCCCCTCACACTGCTCCGGGACTCACTTCCCCTCACACTGCTCCGGGACTCACTTCCCCACTCACTGCTCCGGGACTCACTTCCCCTCACACTGCTCCGGGACTCACTTCCCCTCTCACTGCTCCGGGACTCACTTCCCCTCTCACTGCTCCGCGACTCACTTCCCCTCCCACTGCTGCGGGAGTCACTTCCCCTCTCAATGGTCCGGGTCTCACTTCCCCTCTCACTGCTCCGGGACTCACTTCCCCTCACAGTGCTCCGGGACTCACTTCCCCTCACACTGCTCCGGAGCTCACTTCCCCTCACACTGCTGCGGGACTCACTTCCCCTCTCACTGCTCCGGGACTCACTTCCCCTCTCACTGCTCCGGGACTCACTTCCCCTCACACTGCTCCAGGACTCACTTCCCCTATCACTGCTCCGGGACTCACTTCCGCTCACACTGCTCCGGGACTCACTTCCCCTCCCACTGCTGCGGGAGTCACTTCCCCTCTCAATGGCCCGGGTCTCACTTCCCCTCTCACTGCTCCGGGACTCACTTCCCCTCACAGTGCTCCGGGACTCACTTCCCCTCACACTGCTCCGGGACTCACTTCCCCTCACACTGCTCCAGGACTCACTTCCCCTATCACTGCTCCGGGACTCACTTCCCCTCACACTGCTCCGGGACTCGCTTCCCCTCAAACTGCTCCGGGACTCACTTCCCCTCACACTGCTCCAGGACTCACTTCCCCTATCACTGCTCCGGGACTCACTTCCCCTCACACTGCTCCGGGACTCGCTTCCCCTCAAACTGCTCCGGGGCTCACTTCCCCTAACACTGCTGCGGGGCTCACTTCCCCTCACACTGCTGCGGGACTCAGCTCCCCTCTCAATGCTCCGGGTCTCACTTCCCCTCTCACTGCTCCGGCACTCACTTCCCCTCACACTGCTCCGGGACTCACTTCCCCTCAATCTGCTGCGGGGCTCACTTCCCCTCACACTGCTACGGGGCTCACTTCCCCTCTCAGTGCTCCGGGATTCCATTCCACTCTCACTGCTCTGGGACTCACTTCCCCTCTGACTGCTCCGTGACTCACTTCCCCTAACACTGCTCCGGGACTCATACCCCCTCACACTGCTCCGGGACTCACTTCCACTCTCACTGCTCGGGGTCTCACTTTCCCTCTTGCTGCTCCGGGACTCACTTCCCCTCACACTGCTCCGGGTCTCACTTGCCCTCACACTGCTCCGGGACTCACTTCCCCTCACACTGCTCCGGGACTTATTTCCCCTCTCACTCCTCCAGGACTCACTTCCCCTCTCACTGCTCCGGGACTCACTTCCCCTCACACTCCTCCGGGACACATTTCCCCTCACACTGCTCCGGGACTCACTTCCTCTCACACTGCTCCAGGGCTCACTTCCCCTCACACTGCTGCGGTAAACACTTCCCCTCACACTGCTCCGGGACTCACTTCCCCTGACACTGCTGCGGGACTCATTTTCCCTCTCACTGCTCCGTGACTCATTTCCCCTCACACTGCTGCGGGGCTCACTTCCCCTCACACTGCTCCGGGACTCACTTCCCCTCACACTGCTGCGGGTCTCACTTCCCCTCACACTGCTGCGGGACTCATTTCCCCTCTCACTGCTCCAGGACTCACTTCCCCTCACACTGCTCCGGGTCTCACTTCCACTCTCACTGCTCCGGGACTCACTTCCCCTCTCACTGCTCCGGGACTCACTTCCCCTCACACTGCTCCGGGACTCATTCCCCCTCACACTGCTCCGGGACTCACTTCCACTCTCACTGCTCCGGGTCTCACTTCCCCTCACACTGCTCCGGGACTCAGTTCCCCTCACACTGCTCTGGGACTCACTTCCCCTCACACTGCTCCGGGACTCATTTCCCCTCACACTGCTGCTGGACTCATTTCCCCTCACACTGCTCCGGGGCTCACTTACCCTCTCACTGCTCCGGGACTCACTTCCCCTCACACTGCTCCGGGACGCGTTTCCCCTCTCACTGCTCCGGGACTCACTTCCCCTCTCACTGCTCCGGGACTCACTTCCCCTCACACTGCTGCGGGACTCACTTCCCCTCACACTGCTCCGGGGCTCACTTCCCCTCCCACTGCTGCGGGACTCATTTCCCCTCTCACTGCTCCGGGACTCATTTCCCCTCACACTGCTGCGGGACTCACTTCCACTCACACTGCTGCGGGACTCACTTCCCCTCACACTGCTCTGGGACTCACTTCCCCTCACACTGCTCCGGGACCCACTTCCCCACACACTGCTGCGGGACTCATTTCCCCTCTCACTGTTCCAGGACTCACTTCCCCTCACACTGCTCCGGGACTCACTTCCCCTCTCACTGCTCCGGGACTCACTTCCCCTCACACTGCTGCGGGACTCACTTCCACTCACACTGCTCCGGGGCTCACTTCCCCTCCCACTGCTGCGGGACTCATTTCCCCTCTCACTGCTCCGGGACTCATTTCCCCTCACACTGCTGCGGGACTCACTTCCACTCACACTGCTGCGGGACTCACTTCCCCTCACACTGCTCCGGGACTCACTTCCCCTCACACTGCTCCGGGACCCACTTCCCCTCACACTGCTGCGGGACTCATTTCCCCTCTCACTGTTCCAGGACTCACTTCCCCTCACACTGCTCCGGGACTCACTTCCCCTCTCACTGCTTCGGGTCTCACTGCCCCTCTCACTGCTCCGGGGCTCACTTCCCCTCACACTGCTGCGGGCCTCATTTCCCCTCACACTGCTCCGGGACTCACTTCCCCTCAAACTGCTCCAGGGCTCACTTCCCCTCACACTGCTCCGGGACTCACTTCCCCTCACACTGCTCCGGGACTCATTTCTCCTCACACTGCTCTGGGACTCAATTCCCCTCACATTGCTCCGGGACTCACTTCCCCTCTCACTGCTCCGGGACTCACTTCCCCTCACACTGCTCCGGGACTCATTTCCCCTCTCACTGCTCCGGGACTCACTTCCCCTCACACTGCTCCGGGGCTCACTTCCCCTCTCAGTGCTCCGGGACTCACTTCCCCTCACACTGCTCCGGGACTCATTTCCCCTCTCACTGCTCCTGGACTCACTTCCCCTCACACTGCTCCGGGACTCATTTCCCCTCACACTGCTCCGGGACTCACTTCCCCTCACACTGCTCTGGGGCTCACTTCCGCTCACACTGCTGCGGGACTCATTTCCCCTCTCACTGCTCCGGGACTCACTTCCCCTCACACTGCTGCGGGACTCACTTCCCCTCACACTGCTCCGGGTCTCACTTCCCCTCACACTGCTCCGGGACTCATTTCCCCTCACACTGCTGCGGGACTCATTTCCCCTCACACTGCTCCGGTACTCACTTCCCCTCACACTGCTGCGGGACTCACTTCCCCTCACACTGCTCCGGGACTCACTTCCCCTCACACTGCTCCGGCACTCACTTCCCCACTCACTGTTCCGGGACTCACTTCCCCTCACACTGCTCCGGGACTCACTTGCCCTCTCACTGCTCCGGGACTCACTTCCCCTCACACTGCTGCGGGACTCACTTCCCCTCTCACTGCTGCGGGACTCACTTCCCCTCTCAATGCTCCGGGTCTCACTTCCCCTCTCACTGCTCCGAGACTCACTTCCCCTCACACTGCTCCGGGACTCACTTCCCCTATCACTGCTCCGGAGCTCACTTCCCCTCACACTGCTGCGGGACTCACTTCCCCTCACACTGCTCCGGGTCTCAATTCCCCTCACACTGCTCCGGGGCTCACTTCCCCTCACACTGCTCCGGGACTCATTTCCCCTCACACTGCTCCGGGACTCACTTCCCCTCACACTGCTCCGGGACTCATTTCCCCTCACACTGCTGCGGGACTCATTTCCCCTCACACTGCTCCGGGGCTCACTTACCCTCTCACTGCTCCGGGACTCACTTCCCCTCACACTGCTCCGGGACTCGTTTCCCCTCTCACTGCTCCGGGACTCACTTCCCCTCTCACTGCTCCGGGACTCACTTCCCCTCACACTGCTGCGGGACTCACTTCCCCTCACACTGCTCCGGGGCTCACTTCCCCTCCCACTGCTGCGGGACTCACTTCCCCTCACACTGCTCCGGGACTCATTTCCCCTCACACTGCTGCGGGACTCATTTCCCCTCACACTGCTCCGGGGCTCACTTACCCTCTCACTGCTCCGGGACTCACTTCCCCTCACACTGCTCCGGGACTCGTTTCCCCTCTCACTGCTCCGGGACTCATTTCCCCTCACACTGCTCCGGGGCTCACTTCCCCTCTCAGTGCTCCGGGACTCACTTCCCCTCACACTGCTCCGGGACTCATTTCCCCTCTCACTGCTCCGGGACTCACTTCCCCTCACACTGCTCCGGGACTCATTTCCCCTCACACTGCTCCGGGACTCACTTCCCCTCACACTGCTCTGGGGCTCACTTCCCCTCACAGTGCTGCGGAACTCACTTCCCCTCACACTGCTCCGGGACTCACTTCCGCTCACACTGCTGCGGGACTCATTTCCCCTCTCACTGCTCCGGGACTCACTTCCCCTCACACTTCTGCGGGACTCACTTCCCCTCACACTGCTCCGGGTCTCACTTCCCCTCACACTGCTCCGGGACTCATTTCCCCTCACACTGCTGCGGGACTCATTTCCCCTCACACTGCTCCGGTACTCACTTCCCCTCACACTGCTGCGGGACTCACTTCCCCTCACACTGCTCTGGGACTCACTTCCCCTCACACTGCTCCGGGAATCACTTCCCCACTCACTGCTCCGGGACTCACTTCCCCTCACACTGCTCCGGGACTCACTTCCCCTCTCAATGCTCCGGGTCTCACTTCCCCTCTCACTGCTCCGGGACTCACTTCCCCTCACACTGCTCCGGGACTCACTTCCCCTCAAACTGCTCCGGAGCTCACTTCCCCTCACACTGCTGCGGGACTCACTTCCCCTCACACTGCTGCGGGGCTCACTTCCCCTCACACTGCTCCGGGGCTCGCTTCCCCTCACACTGCTCCGGGACTCACTTCCCCTCACACTGCTCCGGGACTCACTTCCCCTCACACTGCTGCGGGACTCACTTCCCCTCATACTGCTGCGGGACTCACTTCCCCTCTCACTGCTCCGGGACTCACTTCCCCTCACACTGCTCCGGGACTCACTTCCCCTCTCACTGCTCCGGGACTCACTTCCCCTCTCACTGCTCTGGGTCTCACTTCCCCTCACACTCCTCCGGGATTCACTTCCCCTCTCACTGCTCCAGGACTCACTTCCCCTCACACTGCTCCGGGACTCACTTCCCCTCACACTGCTCCGGGACTCACTGCCCCTCACACTGCTGCGGGACTCATTTCCCCTCTCACTGTTCCAGGACTCACTTCCCCTCACACTGCTCCGGGACTCACTTCCCCTCTCACTGCTCCGGGTCTCACTGCCCCTCTCACTGCTCCGGGGCACATTCCCCTCAAACTGCTGCGGGCCTCATTTCCCCTCACACTGCTCCGGGACTCACTTCCCCTCAAACTGCTCCAGGGCTCACTTCCCCTCACACTGCTCCGGGACTCACTTCCCCTCACACTGCTCCGGGACTCATTTCTCCTCACACTGCTCCGGGACTCACTTCCCCTCTCACTGCTCCGGGACTCACTTCCCCTCACACTGCTGCGGGACTCATTTCCCCTCTCACTGCCCCGGGACTCATTTCCCCTCACACTGCTGCGGGACTCACTTCCACTCACACTGCTGCGGGACTCACTTCCCCTCACACTGCTCCGGGACTCACTTCCCCTCACACTGCTCCGGGACCCACTTCCCCTCACACTGCTGCGGGACTCATTTCCCCTCTCACTGTTCCAGGACTCACTTCCCCTCACACTGCTCCGGGACTCACTTCCCCTCTCACTGCTTCGGGTCTCACTGCCCCTCTCACTGCTCCGGGGCTCACTTCCCCTCACACTGCTGCGGGCCTCATTTCCCCTCACACTGCTCCGGGACTCACTTCCCCTCAAACTGCTCCAGGGCTCACTTCCCCTCACACTGCTCCGGGACTCACTTCCCCTCACACTGCTCCGGGACTCATTTCTCCTCACACTGCTCTGGGACTCACTTCCCCTCACACTGCTCCGGGACTCACTTCCCCTCTCACTGCTCCGGGACTCACTTCCCCTCACACTGCTCCGGGACTCATTTCCCCTCTCACTGCTCCGGGACTCACTTCCCCTCACACTGCTCCGGGGCTCACTTCCCCTCTCAGTGCTCCGGGACTCACTTCCCCTCACACTGCTCCGGGACTCATTTCCCCTCTCACTGCTCTGGGGCTCACTTCCGCTCACACTGCTGCGGGACTCATTTCCCCTCTCACTGCTCCGCGACTCACTTCCCCTCACACTGCTGCGGGACTCACTTCCCCTCACACTGCTCCGGGTCTCACTTCCCCTCACACTGCTCCGGGACTCATTTCCCCTCACACTGCTGCGGGACTCATTTCCCCTCACACTGCTCCGGTACTCACTTCCCCTCACACTGCTGCGGGACTCACTTCCCCTCACACTGCTCCGGGACTCACTTCCCCTCACACTGCTCCGGGACTCACTTCCCCACTCACTGTTCCGGGACTCACTTCCCCTCACACTGCTCCGGGACTCACTTCCCCTCTCACTGCTCCGGGACTCACTTCCCCTCACACTGCTGCGGGACTCACTTCCCCTCTCACTGCTGCGGGACTCACTTCCCCTCTCAATGCTCCGGGTCTCACTTCCCCTCTCACTGCTCCGAGACTCACTTCCCCTCACACTGCTCCGGGACTCACTTCCCCTATCACTGCTCCGGAGCTCACTTCCCCTCACACTGCTGCGGGACTCACTTCCCCTCACACTGCTCCGGGTCTCAATTCCCCTCACACTGCTCCGGGGCTCACTTCCCCTCACACTGCTCCGGGACTCATTTCCCCTCACACTGCTCCGGGACTCACTTCCCCTCACACTGCTCCGGGACTCATTTCCCCTCACACTGCTGCGGGACTCATTTCCCCTCACACTGCTCCGGGGCTCACTTACCCTCTCACTGCTCCGGGACTCACTTCCCCTCACACTGCTCCGGGACTCGTTTCCCCTCTCACTGCTCCGGGACTCACTTCCCCTCTCACTGCTCCGGGACTCACTTCCCCTCACACTGCTGCGGGACTCACTTCCCCTCACACTGCTCCGGGGCTCACTTCCCCTCCCACTGCTGCGGGACTCACTTCCCCTCACACTGCTCCGGGACTCATTTCCCCTCACACTGCTGCGGGACTCATTTCCCCTCACACTGCTCCGGGGCTCACTTACCCTCTCACTGCTCCGGGACTCACTTCCCCTCACACTGCTCCGGGACTCGTTTCCCCTCTCACTGCTCCGGGACTCATTTCCCCTCACACTGCTCCGGGGCTCACTTCCCCTCTCAGTGCTCCGGGACTCACTTCCCCTCACACTGCTCCGGGACTCATTTCCCCTCTCACTGCTCCGGGACTCACTTCCCCTCACACTGCTCCGGGACTCATTTCCCCTCACACTGCTCCGGGACTCACTTCCCCTCACACTGCTCTGGGGCTCACTTCCCCTCACAGTGCTGCGGAACTCACTTCCCCTCACACTGCTCCGGGACTCACTTCCGCTCACACTGCTGCGGGACTCATTTCCCCTCTCACTGCTCCGGGACTCACTTCCCCTCACACTGCTGCGGGACTCACTTCCCCTCACACTGCTCCGGGTCTCACTTCCCCTCACACTGCTCCGGGACTCATTTCCCCTCACACTGCTGCGGGACTCATTTCCCCTCACACTGCTCCGGTACTCACTTCCCCTCACACTGCTGCGGGACTCACTTCCCCTCACACTGCTCTAGGACTCACTTCCCCACACACTGCTCCGGGAATCACTTTCCCACTCACTGCTCCGGGACTCACTTCCCCTCACACTGCTCCGGGACTCACTTCCCCTCTCACTGCTCCGGGACTCACTTCCCCTCACACTGCTGCGGGACTCACTTCCCCTCACACTGCTGCGGGACTCACTTCCCCTCTCAATGCTCCGGGTCTCACTTCCCCTCTCACTGCTCCGGGACTCACTTCCCCTCACACTGCTCCGGGACTCACTTCCCCTCAAACTGCTCCGGAGCTCACTTCCCCTCACACTGCTGCGGGACTCACTTCCCCTCACACTGCTGCGGGGCTCACTTCCCCTCACACTGCTCCGGGGCTCGCTTCCCCTCACACTGCTCCGGGACTCATTTCCCCTCACACTGCTCCGGGACTCACTTCCCCTCACACTGCTGCGGGACTCACTTCCCCTCATACTGCTGCGGGACTCACTTCCCCTCTCACTGCTCCGGGACTCACTTCCCCTCACTCTGCTCCGGGACTCACTTCCCCTCTCACTGCTCCGGGACTCACTTCCCCTCTCACTGCTCTGGGTCTCACTTCCCCTCACACTCCTCCGGGATTCACTTCCCCTCTCACTGCTCCAGGACTCACTTCCCCTCACACTGCTCCGGGACTCACTTCCCCTCACACTGCTCCGGGACTCACTGCCCCTCACACTGCTGCGGGACTCATTTCCCCTCTCACTGTTCCAGGACTCACTTCCCCTCACACTGCTCCGGGACTCACTTCCCCTCTCACTGCTCCGGGTCTCACTGCCCCTCTCACTGCTCCGGGGCACATTCCCCTCAAACTGCTGCGGGCCTCATTTCCCCTCACACTGCTCCGGGACTCACTTCCCCTCAAACTGCTCCAGGGCTCACTTCCCCTCACACTGCTCCGGGACTCACTTCCCCTCACACTACTCCGGGACTCATTTCTCCTCACACTGCTCCGGGACTCACTTCCCCTCACACTGCTCCGGGACTCACTTCCCGTCTCACTGCTCCGGGACTCACTTCCCCTCACACTGCTCCGGGGCTCACTTCCCCTCTCAGTGCTCCGTGACTCACTTCCCCTCACACAGCTCCGGGGCTCACTTCCCCTCTCAGTGCTCCGGGACTCACTTCCCCTCACACTGCTCCGGGACTCATTTCCCCTCTCACTGCTCCGGGACTCACTTCCACTCTCACTGCTCCGGGACTCACTTCCCCTCACACTGCTCCGGGACTCATTTCCCCTCACACTGCTCCGGGACTCACTTCCCCTCACACTGCTCTGGGGCTCACTTCCCCTCACAGTGCTGCGGGACTCACTTCCCCTCACACTGCTCCGGGACTCACTTCCGCTCACACTGCTCCAGGACTCACTTCCCCTATCACTGCTCCGGGGCTCACTTCCCCTCACACTGCTGCGGGACTCACTTCCCCTCACACTGCTCCGGGTCTCACTTCCCCTCACACTGCTCCGGGACTCATTTCCCCTCACACTGCTGCGGGACTCATTTCCCCTCACACTGCTCCGGTACTCACTTCCCCTCACACTGCTGCGGGACTCACTTCCCCTCACACTGCCTGGGACTCACTTCCCCTCACACTGCTCCGGGACTCACTTCCCCACTCACTGCTCCGGGACTCACTTCCCCTCACACTGCTCCGGGACTGACTTCCCCTCACACTGCTCCGGGACTCACTTCCCCTCTCACTGCTGCGGGACTCACTTCCCCTCTCACTGCTGCGGGACTCACTTCCCCTCTCAATGCTCCGGGTCTCACTTCCCCTCTCACTGCTCCGGGACTCACTTCCCCTCACACTGCTGCGGGACTCATTTCCCCTCTCACTGCTCCGGGACTCACTTCCCCTCACACTGCTGCGGGACTCACTTCCCCTCACACTGCTCCGGGTCTCACTTCCCCTCACACTGCTCCGGGACTCATTTCCCCTCACACTGCTGCGGGACTCATTTCCCCTCACACTGCTCCGGTACTCACTTCCCCTCACACTGCTCCGGGACTCACTTCCCCTCACACTGCTCCGGGACTCACTTCCCCTCACACTGCTCCGGGACTCACTTCCCCACTCACTGCTCCGGGACTCACTTCCCCTCACACTGCTCCGGGACTCACTTCCCCTCTCACTGCTCCGGGACTCACTTCCCCTCTCACTGCTCCGGGACTCACTTCCCCTCCCACTGCTGCGGGACTCACTTCCCCTCTCACTGCTCCGGGACTCACTTCCCCTCACACTGCTCCGGGACTCACTTCCCCTCAAACTGCTCCGGAGCTCACTTCCCCTCACACTGCTGCGGGACTCACTTCCCCTCTCACTGCTCCGGGACTCACTTCCCCTCTCACTGCTCCGGGACTCACTTCCCCTCACACTGCTGCGGGACTCACTTCCCCTCTCACTGCTGCGGGACTCACTTCCCCTCTCAATGCTCCGGGTCTCACTTCCCCTCTCACTGCTCCGGGACTCACTTCCCCTCACACTGCTCCGGGACTCACTTCCCCTCAAACTGCTCCGGAGCTCACTTCCCCTCACACTGCTTGTGGACTCACTTCCCCTCTCACTGCTGCGGGGCTCACTTCCCCTCACACTGCTGCGGGACTCACTTCCCCTCACACTGCTCCGGGACTCATTTCCCCTCATACTGCTGCGGGACTCACTTCCTCTCACACTGCACCGGGACTGACTTCCCCTCACACTGCACCGGGACTCATTTCCCCTCAAACTGCTCCGGAGCTCACTTCCCCTCACACTGCTGCGGGACTCACTTCCCCTCTCACTGCTGCAGGGCTCACTTCCCCTCACACTGCTCCGGGTCTCACTTCCCCTCACACTGCTCCGGGACTCATTTCCCCTCATACTGCTGCGGGACTCACTTCCCCTCACACTGCACCGGGACTGACTTCCCCTTACACTGCTCCGGGACTCACTTCCCCTCACACTGCTCCGGGTCTCACTTCCCCTCTCACTGCTCCGGGTCTCACTTCCCCTCACTCTGCTCCGGGGCTCACTTCCCCTCTCACTGCTCTGGGTCTCACTTCGCCTCACACTGCTCCGAGACTCACTTCCCCTCACACTGCTCCGGGACTCACTTCCCCTCACACTGCTCCGGGACTCACTTCCCCTCTCACTGCTCCGGGACTCACTTCCCCTCTCACTGCTCTGGGTCTCACTTCCCCTCACACTCCTCCGGGATTCACTTCCCCTCTCACTGCTCCGGGACTCACTTCCCCTCAAACTGCTCCGGGACTCACTTCCCCTCACACTGCTCCGGGTCTCACTTCCCCTCACACTGCTCCGGGACTCACTTCCCTGTGTGCTGCTCCAGGACTTGCTCCCCCTCCCACTGCTCTTGGATTTGTGTCCCCTCATGCTGCTAATTCCCCCATTGAAGAAAATCCGAACTATTTAACCAGAAACTTCTTTGTACAAAAGGCAAATAGTTTTCTTGAGGAACAAAAGACACAAAACAAAATGATAGCAAATCGTGTAATGAATAATGCAAGGGCTACTCCAAATAATAGATACCCCTGTTAAGTGAAATCATCTAATTGTTAGCTCACCTCAGAAATCTAAATAATTTCCAAATTTCACCAAATATATGTTTGTTCAGACAAAAGAAATGACTGTTGACTCTTTTAGAGTGATGATTCAGAGATAGGATTTGTGAATGTTGGCACCCAGCACACAAAGTAGAAATTTATTCAAAGCCAAAAGAGACTTCTGATGCCTATTAGCATGTACTATTGTACCTACCGAGTTGATAAAACATAGACAAGTAATTAGTGTTACTTAAACATCTCATCCATAAAAACATCAGCAGCAATTCAACTTATTGGAGGAAGTCCAAAATGTCAGCACTGTTCATGAAATAATGTTGTCTATTGGAAACTGGAAGTGTATTTTTTTCAGGATGTCAAAAATCCTTGGCCTTGTTTCATGTGCCTGGCAGAGTAGTTGAGGTCTAATGAGAGTGGACATGATAATGAGATGGTGATGTATGTCATAATGTAAACGACATTAGCCACAGACTATGAAAAAAGGCTGGGATAGTCTGTACTAGTTGGAGATGTGTTAACAGGAAACAGAATGATGTGCAATAATGTAAATAAAAGGGGTTGCAGAACCTCCAAGAGCAGGCTTATCCAACAGGCAGCCCATGAACCTGACTCCAGCTCACCAAGGGGTTCCTATCCTACCCTCAAACAGCCTTCCAACTACAAGTGGAAGATTCGGCAAGGAGATACTCCTCCAATTAGCCATTTCTCTCCCACATATGTTGCTGATTTTCTCATTTCTGTGGAATAACTAATCTGCTTCATGCCCTATACTCTGCTTAGTCTGAGTGCACAAATTACTTCAATTTTATAATTTAATCCATTTATGCTACCATAGAAAACCACAAATAATATCCATTTGAAACCGTAAACTGACTGGACACAAGTGGTTTGGTTTCACAATTAAGGATGGTGCTAAACATGTGATTAATCTGTCTAAAAACGAGGAGGAGTTTCCTTTGTCGTGGCCTCAATCTTGTTGTGCCTTCACCCCACATTAAGCTGTAAAAATGTATCAACTAAGTTCAAATTCCTTCATTACCAGTTCCTCACCACAATCCAACATCGAACATCAACACTGAGGCTCTGAGCATAACTGGCAGATCTGACAGTTGCAGACAGTGGAACATCCGATCACTTGGTAGATTTTCAGCTACAAAGCATTGTCCAATCTCAAAGAAGACCCCTTATACATAATGTACCCTCACCAAGGAACTGGGCAGCCAGCATGATTACATAGAACATAGAACATAGAACAATATAGCACAGAACAGGCCCTTCAGTCATTGATGTTGCGCCAATCTGTGAACTAATTTAAGCCCATCCCCCTACACTATCCCATCATTACCCATATGCTTATCCAAGGACTGTTTAAATGCCCCTAATGTAGCTGAGTTAACTACATTGGAAGGCAGGGCATTCCACGCCCTTACCACTCTCTGAGTAAAGAACCTGCCTCTGATGTCTGTTTTAAATCTATCGCCCTTCAATTTGTAGCTATGCCCCCTTGTATAAGCTGAACTCATCACCCTCGGAAAAAGATTCTCACTGTCCACCCTAACTAATCCTCTGTACACACTATCTAATCCCACAGTACATCAACAAAGTATACACTTGACTCAATGACAGTTCTAAGTTTATATCTATAAGACACATGACCACACAACTACAATCAAGTGCAAATTGCAGAGGTAATTGTTGGCATTGTGTAAGGGTGGAAACCTGTCTGATGATTGGCAGGATAGATTTGCCCTCATGCCTCACTGTATGGGCAACCCCAACCAAACAACAGCAGTGTCCCTTCACACTCTACTTAATCAGAAGCTGACTCCGCATTACCTGAATAGACTAAATGGTTGAGTGAGGTGCTTCAAACGGTGTGAAATGAATTTTTCACATTCACTGTGCAGGGTTCCTTCACTTCAGCAAAGACCTATACGTTGAGAGCAATAGTGGTCATGGGCCATGCTGCTGACATTTCCTACTATGCGAGTCTATCAAGACGACTAGAAAACTGGTTGGTAGGCAGGGCAGTCCTTCGCTTCACCCCTTCTGAGGACAATGGTCATGTCTGTATTGGAGGCTTTGAGAAGGGGACTGGGCAAGTTCTGGCAAGTTGAATATCCAACTGAGACTTGCCCAGCCTTGACATCAAAAGAGCTTGACCTGGCCCACAGTACAATTTCCACTTATTACTGGAGTCTTTGCATCAGAACCCTTTAATGAAACTGTAAACTTTCCAAACAAAATCAAAACAAATCCTGATAGGACACCCAGTTTCATTAGCTCTTTGGAGCTCTGTTCTCTATTTACTGATACCGGTCAAGAAAGCAATCCCATAAGTACAGGAATTATTCACATACTTTCAGTGAATCTCAATCACATGTCCAAAGGGTAGAATTCCTCAGGAAGATATTATGGGATTAGCATTAACTGCCAAACCATTAGACCGGCTGTGAAGGAATGAAGGTACCCTTCTGAATGGCTTAGCAGAAGCTGCCTGAGAAATTGGTAGTGAAAGGTGAAGAGAAAGAAAGTAACAAATAATCAAAAGATTGGTATGCTTTTATTTCCAAATCCCACCTCATCATATACACCTTCTCATTCTCCCACCTGCCAGACAGGAAATAGATAACGATAGTCTTCGACATGAGGGTACCTGGTGACTCCAGCTCAATGCCTGCTCCTTGAGACTTCCATCTCAGAGCCTGTTCCACAGCAATCATCCGCATGCCCGGTCCATAAAGGTTGGCATCAGACACATGCCAGCCTCACATCTCCAAACCTCTGACAGTATGGTTCTGCCCTTCAGCAGTGCATGTGGAGCACACTGACAGCTTTCCTTGGAATGTTGTTGACAATTTTTGCATAGAGGCACAGGAACCCAAATCATGCATTGGACCAGGGTGCTTTTTAGGGCTATTCGCATACTGTCTTTACACTCACTCACTTCACGCTTTGTTCATGGCAAACCTACCTTGTATTTCTTTTTTACACTTTACCCCATCAGCCAGAGATACCAGGCTCACAGTACTTTTGTCTTGCCTTGCTGTACAGCACAGACACTAAGCAAGGCAGCTTGTCACAGTTGTCAGCAATGACCAGTCAAGGGGTTGGACAAATTCCTACACAGCTCCCTGCCATGTCAATCTCAGACATACACCACATGCCTGTAGCACATGGGGCAAACACACTGTGTGCCTCCAACAAATATCCATGTCTCAATGTCTAAGGGAAATAGTCCTCAGTCAATTTAACAGAGACAGCATTGAGTCAGGGATCCTAGCCCAGCCCTTCATGGGCAGCACCTATGTCTAGTCTAAGGCTCGGACATGGTCAGGCAGCTGCTTAAGGTGGTCAGAGTCAGGGGCCCAGATTCTCTAGAGGCCAGGGACTGGGTCACAGTCAGTTTTACAGGTCCAGTGAAAGCAGTCCGGGGAATCGAGGTTAATCAGTTGGGGAATTGGAAGTGATTCACTCACTCTTCAATCAGGACTATCCATCAATTCAGTAAGGGATTAGGCTACAGTCAAATCTGGAGATCAATGAAACTCAAAGGCGGTTATCAGAGGTCACTTTTGTGATAGGGAAGCTGGAAAAATCAGTTGTGGAGATTGGAGGCAGTATGCTGGGATTCAATGGTGGGGTGAGTAATTCGCAAAAAAGTTGGGCAAAGGGAGACACTGGAGCATTAAAGGGAAATGAGGGATGTGGGTAATATGGGAAGGGGAGGGGGTGACAGGGTTATTGACAGTTCGCACTTTGTTGGCTATGATTGGGCACAGTGCAACTACTACATCCGGCATGACAGTGGGGTATGCCTGGGCGTCAGGGAAATGAACAGTTACATAAACAGGTTTGGTGGTAACGTGGGGGAAAGCAAAACCCATTATTGTGACAGAGTGGGAAACCAGAAAGGGAGAATGAAAATCTGGGAAGCACCTAAAATGAGAGGCTGAGTCTGGGAATCACTTCGTCAAACCTGACCACTGTTTGTTTCCTTTCATCTTCATCCAAATAACAAGCACAAAGTAGGGAGTAAAATGGTACCTCCACAGCTAGAGTGGGCGGTTGGAGAGGAAGTGTTTTACTCCATGACGGACGGGGCTCTACTTCCATGACATATGTAGTCCTTCACAACAGCTTTAAACAAACGTCCACAGCATACAGCAGAAGGACAACTGTCATCATAACATATCTTAGGTGAGCTTTATCTTACATAGTCCTATCAGAATTTTATAGATTTCCACCCTCACTCTTTAAGCTACATCGAATGCAATTCAATCTCATGTCATACATCAGTCCTGCCACCCCCGGTAAATCTTCACTGCACTACTTCTACAGCAATAACATCTTTCCTCAGATAAGGAGACCAAAACTGCACAATATTCCTGTACTTCAATCTTCTTACTGTGAAGACTTAACATACAGTTTACCTTCTCTACTGGCTGCTATGCCTCATACTCACTCTCAACAACTGATGCATGAGAATACTAAGATCGCATTGAACATTCTAATTTACAACCATATAAATAATAATCTGCCTTCCTAATTTTGCAACTAAAATGGATAACCTTGCATTTACCCACATTTTTCTGTATTTGTCATGCATTCACCCCCTCAGTCAGCCTGTCCAAATCATACTGCAACATCTCTGCATCCTCCTCACAGCTCACCCTTCCACCTAGCTTTGTGTCACATGCAAATTTTGAGAAATTATATTTCGTTCCATCATCTAAAACATTAATATACATTATGAATAGC
The DNA here is from genome assembly GCF_030684315.1 of Stegostoma tigrinum. Lineage (NCBI taxonomy): Eukaryota > Metazoa > Chordata > Chondrichthyes > Orectolobiformes > Stegostomatidae > Stegostoma > Stegostoma tigrinum. The sequence continues at coordinate 28,720,301 of NC_081379.1, forward strand.
TGGGTCCTAGTACCAAACCCTTTGGTACCGTACCAGTCATTGCCTGCCATTTAGAAAAAGACCCATTTATTCCCACTCATTGCGTCCTGTCTGCCAACCAATGTTCTATCCATTTTAATACACTACCCCAATCCTATGTAGTTCAATTTTACACATTAATCTCTTATGTGGGGCTTCGTCAAAAGCCTGCTGGAAGTTCAAATGAACCACATCCACTGGTTCCCCCGATCAACTCTACTCATTACACTCTTGAAGAATTTCACAAGATTTGTCACACATGATTTGCCTTTGTAAATTTTACTGACTATGTCTGGTTCTATCTGCTATAAAATCTTTAACAATGGAGTCTAACATCTTCCCCACTAACCGATGTCAGACTCATTTGGTCTATAATTTCGTTTTCTCTCTACCTTCTCTTTAAACATTAGTCCTCCAATCTGTAGGAACTGTTTCAGAATTTAATGAATCTTGGAAGATGACCACCAATGCATCCACTATATCTAATACCCTGAGATGGATAATATCTACCCCTGGTTATTTATCAGCCTCCAATTCCATCAATTTCTCCAAGACCATTTCTCTATTAATACAGATTGGCTTCTTCCGTCTCATTAAATGCTGTGTTTTCCATCATTTCTCATAGAGTTTTGTGTCCACCTTTGTGAAGACAGAAGCAGAGTAGGAATTTAGTTTGACAGCTACTTCTTTGCCCTCTATTATAAATTCTGAGGTGCCTGACTGCCAGGGCCCTGTATTAGTTTTCACCAATGCTTTTTCCTCTTTGCATACCAAGAGAAACTTCTACAGCCTTTGCTGATTTTTAAATTTTTTCGAATCTTCGGATAAAATATTTTGCCAGTTTATATGCTTCATTTTTGCATCAAAATTATCACTAACTTCCATTGTAAGCCATAGTTTAGTTACTGTTCTCTTCACTCTTTCTGCCAGACAGGAATAAACAATTTTCGTCATTCACCCACTCACTCTTTGAATGTTTGCCATTGCCTATCCACTGTCATTCCTTTCAGTAACATTTCCCAATCCAACATTGTCTACTCCAACCTCATACTATCATAATTGACTTTATTATGATTTAGGACCTAGTCACAGAATTAATTACCTCACTCTCCACCTTGATGAAGAATGTTATAATGTTATGGTCTTTCATTCCTGGGGGTCTCTCGCACCAACATTACTAATTTTTCCTTTCTCGTTGAATAAATTTCAATCTAAGATAACCTAGCCTCAAGTTGGTTCCTCAACATATTGGCCCAGAAAGCCAACCCAGATACACGCTAGGAGTTCCTCCTCTACAGTATTGTGACTAATTTGATTTTCCCAATCTATAATTAAAGTCACCCATAATAACTAAAGTTTCTTTGCTGCTTGCATCTCTGATTTCCTGTTTAATGCCATGCCCAACATCACTGCTACAGTTTGTTGTCTATATATCACCTCCAATAATGCTTTAGTATTTTTCAATTCTACCCACACGGATTCTACATTGTCTGGCCTAATATCTTTCCTTAATATTGTGTTCATATCCTCTTTAACCACTAACGCAACTCTACTCTTCATTTATGTTTGCTGTGACTGCTGAATAATCACATTCCTGAGGAAGTATTTTATTTCTCACTGGAATATTCCCCAGTAAATCCAGGCTCAGAAGCTGTGCTTGTCCCTGTGCCCACTTCAGTCAGGGCTGCTACACAAAATGGGTGTGGAAAACGTGATTGGAAACCCAGGACTAGCATCAACCTGATGTGGAGCTGACTCTCACTGTGGATCTTGCAGCCATGGGTGCCCTCATGATATGGTAAAGATTCCACAGTGGCCCAGTTGCTCAGGAGTTGGACACTGGCTCAACTATGGACAGATTTCTCCTAGATTGAGTCAAAGTGATGGATTGTGTGGCATGAAAAGTGGTTGGTACAGCTGTTAGTGCCGCTCCAGGTGTGGTGAAGGTGATGTACCTAGTGAGTGAGTGAGTGCGCAGCTCAGGGTTAGTAGGGTGGGGTGTTGGGGTGAGTGAGAGCAAGTAAGGGACAATGTTGCATGCAATAATGAGAGCGGTGGACCATGAACATTGGTGGGAGAGGGAGATGCATGAGCAAAGATGGAATGAGTATGAGGTAGAAGAGGAAAGGTGATGTCCTTTACCCTCACAGAACAGAGATGTTTCATGTAGCATTGCTGCTTGTTCCTCCAGATTGATGACACAACACTGACTCGGGTGGTAATTTGTGAGCAGACTGGCGGGGTCTGGTTGCTGTATTGGTCCTGAGGGAAGAGGGCAGTCCTGCTCTGTACCACCCCATTTACCAGGACCTCCAGGTCCCTGTCAGCAAAGCATCTGTGCATCATCTTTGGGGAAATTCACAGTAGCCATGTGGAAGCCTGGGCTTCCATCACTTAACCTGGTGCACAACTGCATTTTAAATATAGTGCCAGGAATCCCAGCAATGGTATGTACCTCCACTTCACTGGAGAAAGGAAAGACAGAATGAACAGTCGTCTGTATGAGAGTGGTGACTAGGTAGTGAGGCAAGTTGCAAAAACTAATAAGAGAAACCTCACAAGGTTTCACATAGAGAAACTCTCCATAAAACTCACCAAAGCAGGCATTCAGCTGAGTTCTGGTAAAATTCAACTGCTAACGTCACATCAGTCTTTGAAGCAAAAACCAAAAATATACAGGTGAGAAACAGGAAGTCAGAGAATTGAAAAAGAATTGGTTAATGATAAATGTAACAGAATTTTGAATTAAGACTTTTCGGTTTCTATGCCCATGAACATTCTTCAAAAACTAAACAAAGAATAACTTTGTTGCTCTGAAAATAAATAATTTCGATATTTCTTTAGGCTATCTGGCACCTTGATTCACTGTAAAGGACTCCTACCTTTGAAGTATATGCAATGGGCATTGTACAGTAAAGACAATGGCTATGATAAGGTGTATTTTAATGCTGCTTTCCCATATTATAGGCTTCTGGGCAAATCAGCATTTTATAGATTATGAAACTAGGGGTATATTCTTGCCAATTTTGCCTAATTACATGTCTATTTGTGAGCACATTAGTTCAAATGTTACCTCACTCTGGGGAGAGAAACACTCTGCAACAAAAGCATTAAAAAATTTGAAAGCGAACACCATTTACCAGACTGGTCCAAAGAAACACAACACTGAATATTTTATGGTGTTATACTGGGATCAGCATTCAGAGTCGTGAAAGATGCCATTGTAATGAAAGCACCCAGCAACAACTACTAAATTATTCAAATATGTCTCTTTTAACAAGTCAGGTACTCCAATGGCCAGTCTCCACTCTCTTCCTTGAGCACCCAAACAAAGACATTCTTCACTGTTTAAAACTGACAGCTGCATATGTAACTTTAGTTAAAATGTAACCTCAACGTTTCACCCATCTAGCGTCATTTCCCTTCACAGCAAATACTGCAAGCAGAATCAAATCTTGATATTTTCCAACCAACCTCTTCATAAACTTCATTGTACACCTTCTGGAGCAGGTGAGAATTGAACCTGGCCCTCCTGGCCCAGAGGTAGGGATACTACCACTGTCACAAGAGCTCTGGAGCTGAGGTGCTAATGAGATATGAACTCAGATCACTGGGTTCAAAGTTCAGAAACCATTACACCGTAGAATCCATCCAGAATCAGTCTTTTATAAATCTGCTGTCTGCTACCAACTGTAATACAGCCCTTAATTGCTAGCCTTCACTTAATTCATTGTCCCTTATTGTAGTGACTGTGAGGGATGCTAGAAAGGCTGTCTGCAGCTTTTGGTACTTTGCCCCTGTGACATTCAAGGAAATAGGACAAGTGAATGAAGTTGGGATGGTGCACTCTCAGTGTTAGTTATGTCAGTGCAGACTCAGTGAGCTGAATGGCCTTTTCTGCGCTGTATGAATCTATCTGTTTATGAGGAAAGGAGTGGAGCAAGTGATGCAAGGGACTCTGCACTTGGCTCGGGAGAAGGAGAGGAGATAGTCTCTGTACTAGAGCCAAGTTAATGGGTGGGATTCAACATAATGAGTGCAGTAACTCAATCATGGCAATGTCTCTGTGAAACATCATGTGGTCACAACACCTTTCTCTGTCTCCTTCACACAAGCGAGTATTTTCAGCTATCTTTATCTTGTGACAGCAGTTTGACCACAACAACAGTGACAGTGGGGAGCTGCTGTTGGCACGACACCCATGTTGGACAGACATATATGAAATTTAAATAATCAGATTCATCGAGAGACTCATCAGCTGATGAGTCATATGATTCATTTGCTCCCCCTTCTCTCCCCAGGTTTTGAGTCGGTCAGCAACAATATACCATACCCAATAAAAACCAGAAGAGTTGCAGATGCTATAAATCAGAAGAAATAAAAACACAAATTGCTGGAAAAGCTCAGCAGATCTGGAGCACATGTTGGGAGAAATTATAGTTAACGTCTCTGGCTCCCTCAGAAAAGCAGGGGAAGGGTCACTAGGCCCGAAATGTTAACTCTGATTTCTCTCCACCGATACTGCCATACCTGCTGAGCCTTTCCAGCAATTTGTGTTCTTGAATGTGCTGTAGCCTCTGGAAAACTGTGTGAAGTTAATTGCTTTTGGTTGAAGTTGTTTATTTTTGCCAATAAAAGATGGAAACTCTTTACAACAAATCAAGATGCCATCTACTATTAGAAGAGAGGTATCAAGAAGGGGTAAGTGGTGAGAGGATTTGGGGATGTTGGCATCTAGACTTGAACCAGATTTGCATTGTAACAAATACTTCTTAAACCCTTCACCTTGTTGCTTTATAGGTTTCCCCATTAGTATTTACAGTGTCACCTTGTGCAGTGTTCTTTTGAAATTTACCTTACTAAATTTAAACCTTGGTTTGTGACTCTCATTGATCTCTGCTCACAAGACATTTCCTTATAGGCTGATTGTTATGTAATTTTGTCTTATTAAACACCAGTAAATCTAGTATAACCTGTTCCCCAGTCAGTCTGGACCAGAAACTGGAATACTCTCTATAAATTCACTGTCCTTAAAACTGGAACTATTCTGAATGTTCATAAATACAAAAATTAAAACTTCTTAATATAACCACATTGTTTTTGCTACATTTATCTCTGAACCATATGAATACATACCCACAATATCTCACTGCGTTCAGAAAGCCTGTGCAATAACTTCTACAAAATCATAAATCCTTTACCATTTTGTTATTCTACAGCAGTGAAATATTTTCTTTCCACTGCAATAGTGTAGTCTAGCATCAAAAATCAGAACTAAGATTTGATGATAGCTATAAAGGCAGACAATGTTGCAAATAATCAGCAGATCTGACAGAAGGGGAGTTAATGCTTCATGTCAATGACCTGCCATCAGAACTGTTGTATGTTTTAAGCAAATACAAGGAAAATAGAAGAGGGCAAGATAAAAAGCTAAGGAAGACATGGTGTAAGTTTGGAAAGATTAAATAAAAAAGTAACAAAACAAAAGATGGGTCTAAAGGACTTACCGGTGGCAACAGCAGAATCATTATTATTGGCACCTATTGGCAGATAAAATGAGAATAAGTTATGATTTGAAATTATTGAGTTCAGTTTTGAATCTGGAAAGCTGTGGTACCTAATCAAAAGACAACTGAGCTTCCCTTTACTTGAACAGTGTAGGATGATGAGGACAGAGGGGGAGAGAGTGAGAAAGAGTGTGTTTTATTGTTGTATTATTCTTAACTGAACGGGCACTAATTATGAGAATGTGTGTCCATGGTGTCACATAACTTCTGCATGGGAGTCATGTGCCAAATAACAATGTATCAGTCTATCTGTCCACTAACCACAAGGAGTGCTGAAAGAAATATGCTCAGGAAGTTCCAGCGTTTTGAGTCTGAAGTGTTATTTCTAACTAACGGGAATCAGAAAACATGAGAGAAAGGGACAGAAAGAAAGGGAACAAAGTGGGGGAATCAAATAGAAGGCTGAAAGAGACAATAACATTCCCATGAAACAGAAACTTAATCTTCTTGCAGTCATCCCCAACCTTGATCAACTCCAACCTCTATACAAGATGGTGAGCAACTCTTAACCTGTGCGCTATGTCTTGATTGCATGAAAAATTTCCCTTGAATCAATGAAGGAATTGAAACTGACAAGGTAACAGTAAGTTAAAAGTAGCAGTGTTACACAATTGCACACTGTCTTCAGCTGTCAACTTTCAAAATATAAGCTTTTAGGCCCTTTTAGAAGTTCTGTCAAATCACCTGCTTCAGGGAATATTGAAGACAGGGGAGTTGTAGTTTAAACTAAATGTTATTGTCAATTCCATTTGCATTGTGCTGTCAGAGGTGCTTCAGGACTGATTTTTTCTTCCTGAATTCGGATTTTTTTTTCTGCAATCAGATTTTTCTTTTTCTTGAGACAGTGTCCTGTTTGAATTTGAATCATGTTTGAATTAACAGTAGTGGGTACGGAGGTACCATTCTTCAAAGAGTTTATCATGGCTGATATCTGACAATGGCAATGCTACTGGGAATTCAAAGCAGGTTAACTCTGACAATGAATCAGAGGAATATACTTCTGAGAGGATAGAAAAAAGATTGGGTCTACGTGAGCCAATATGCAAAGAAAAATGTGTATTTACTGAGGCAAGAAGTTCTGCTGGCACGTATTATGTTCCATAAATCAATAATGTCAACATTGGCACTCGACAGGGAATGCTTAAGATGCGGAATCAGCAAGAATGACTTTCACAATATCGACAACTGTTCTGTCTCCACTGTAACTACTTTGGATCAAATGTAAAGATTGAAAATGAACATGTTGACTTGCTTCAGTAGGTGCTGTATAGATATAATGTCAAGGAAGAGAGAAGTGCAGTTTTGGATACTGACGTGCTCCTAGATTTTATTGACCACTTCTTTAGAAAACCAATTCAGAACTTTCAAATGCAATTATGAAACTTTCTTCTGACGGCAGTTTTGAGGAACACAGATAAAAAGATTCGCTTCCATGTTATACCATCACTGTAATGACATAGCAAGCACAGCTGTCAATCTGTGCATGGTAAAGACAGACAAACAGATTCCAATTAGAACCAACTAACTCTTTAAAATAGCCAATCCAGTCAGGAAAAACAGATCCTACCCTCTAACCTCCCCAGAACACACTCTGTCACTGAGCATGAAATAAATAACCCCCAAAGAATGTGAGAATGATTTTGAACAGACTTCACTCCTATCCTCAGCCCTCGCTGCTATAGATCAGAAACAAGCTCACTGCTTCAACTCCTTGACCTACATTACTTCTGGCATTATCTATAGCACAGCTGCATACCCAGAAAGTTAGATGTACAGTTTTGCAAATTGCACAAGCTCAGAATGCACAACAGTTTCATAAATTAAAGTGAATATATTTTGAGAATTTAGTAATAATTAAATCAAGTAATTATTGCTGTGAACACATAATCTACAATTCTAGAAGGCAAGCATGTGAGATAAATCTTCTGATCTTTATGGTCTTATCCTGTAACAGTGAGATAAAAATATTTATCCAGAGTGTTCAGTTTTTTTTGATAATTTAAGATTGAAATGGAAGGATGCAATTGTGAACTCTTTAAAACAGAAGTAAAATGAGCATACTGCACAAAACATCAGTGACCTTCCTTCAACATCAATAAGATTTGTATTTATTTTTCAAATAATAAAAGAACCAGATGGAACACAATCTGTCCCCTTAACTGAGGTCCGTCTATTAATAAGCAGAAGCCTATCTGGGCCATTTTCATTAACTTGCTAGTAGCTGCCCAGGGAATAGCACCAGCAGCGACCAGGAGTAAACTGCCTGCCCTCTTGTTTGGGAAGCAGTGTATTGTCATGGAGCATCTAATAAAGGTCAGATGATAAGAATTCTGATCCAAAAGATTTATTTCACCGTACAATATGAAAACAAGGATAACATTTCATTGTTGCTGACATTTCAAGAGGTTATAAATATAACTTTTAACAAACAACAATTTCCTCCAAAAATGGGATTGCGCTTCAAGTGAGAAAGCAGAAGTGGGTCAGGGGAATAATTTTTATGTCACACAGAGAGGATTATTTAAAGCAACACTGCTTTCTGGAGTTAGGCATATTTTAATAAAATTAATTAGCTCATGTAGTCAAATCATTTTTAGATTCTTTAGTTAAGCCTTTAACACAATGTGAAGGGTAAAGAAAAACCTTCTGTCAGTGTGTAATTACATTGCCATGATTTTGTCAGATTTAATTAAATACCCTTACGTTAATCAGTTGTTTGGGCCTTGTTCCTGATATATATGTTTAATTGACTTGTAACTCCCAGCCCTTCTGTCGGTGGGATTTAACAACATGTGATCAGAAAAGTCAAGGGAGACAAAGTGACTCCACCTTCCTCTGAAGGCAGCATTGAAGCTTCGTTAAAAAGGCTCCACTTAGATTCACAACAGTATCCACCTCTCTAAAAGAGGATATTTTTCCTCAGTAAAAGTCAACACTGGGGAAAACAGAGGTTTAACTTGCCAAACAAAACTAAAATAACTAACTGTGGTATTAAACATCTATGACCTTGCTCTGAATGCCCATCACAATAGTACAATATGATATAAAACATATTATTTTAAATAGAAAGGATTAATATGTTCTCTCAGGTTGATACTGAGGCAGGATTTTCTGCTTTGGATCAGGACATTTATCTATTGAGATCAAATGTGGGTTCCAACCCTGCAATATGTTGAAAGCAGCAGTACATACAAAAGTAGGAATCAGCAGCAAAGTTACCTATTTGGGCCCGCGAGCCTGCTCTGCCATTCCACAAGATCATGGGTTATCTGTTTGTTTGTTGGATCTTACTTTCCCATCAACCTTTGATTCTGTCCCTAACAAGAATCTATCTACTTCTGCTTTAAAAATATTCAATGAACCTCCTCCTCTGCCTCCTGAGGCAGCTAGTTCCAAGGTTACAAAGCCCTCTGACAGAAAAAAATGTTGTCACATCTCAGTTCTGAAAACGTAACCCTTCATTTTAAATCAGTGCCACCTAGTTCTGGACTCAAACCACGAGAGGAACTATCCTTGCCACATCCACCTTGTCAAGACCATGAAGGATTTTGTATATTTCAGTGAAGTCACCTCTCACTCTTTTAAACTCCAGTGGGAACAAGAACAGTCTACCTAGCCTTTCCACATAAAACAGCCTGCTCATTCAAGGTATCAATCCAGTAACTCTCCTCTGAATCACCCTCAACTATTTACCTACTTCCAGAAATAAGAAGAGCAAAACTGCTCACAGCATTGAAGATGTGAAGTCACCAATGCCTGTATTAATGAAACATGACATCCTCATTTTTACGTTCGATTTCTTTTGTAATAAAGGAAGGCATTCGATTAGCCCTTTGTTGTTACCTGGTTACTAACTTTTTGTGACAGATGCTCCAGAACACCCAAATCATTTTGCACCTACTTCTCTGTTTAAGTGATATTCTGTTTATTTTATTCTTTCTGCCAAAATGAACAACTTTGTGTTTTTTTCCACATTATGCTCCATCTGCCAGATTTGTATTAACTCACTCAATGCATCTGTAGTGATTTGCAACTTTGTATGACACCTTTGCAAGATTGACTAACACCTAAAGAAGAACCGAGGCTCCGGAAGCTTGTGTTTTCAAATTAACCTGTTGGACTATAACCTGGTGTCATATGATTTCTGACCTTGTCTAACCCAGTCCAACACTGGCACCTCCACATCAAGATTCTTTGTGTCATCAAATTTAGCTACCATGCCTTTGATCCCCTCATCTAAGCCATTGATGTAAACTGTAAAAAGTTGACAGTGCAGCACAGAACCCTTTGAGATCTCAGGCACCATATCTTGCTAATCAGAAAAAGATCCATTGATACAAGCCCTCTGTTTTCTGCCAGCCACCTGATATTACAACCAGGCTAGTGTGCAGTCCTCGACACCATGAGCACCTACATTGGGCAGAAGTCCAACCTGGTTTTATTCCTTAACTGGCCAATTACACTCACCATTCAATTAAGCAAAGTGCTGGGCTCTCAAAGTTGGAGGCTTATTGTGAGACCATCCAGCAGGGAAGGAATGCTGCTTTAATGCTGCAAATTGAGGAAAGAGACAGAGGTCATCTCTTAAGTGTCCGCACAGCACTTAAAACCACTGGAGTAAAATAAATAGCCAGGGCACCATTGTGAAGGAATTGTACCTGTTGCTACCGAAAGGAATCCCGGAGAGCTGGTCCCCCAGTCTCCCACCAGGAGGCCATTTCCTGTTCTTAATGTTGTGACAGGTCTGCAAGCTAATGGAAACATTCCAGTGAACCTCAGATCAGTGTTTGTCTTCCTTCACTTTTTAACAACTGCCCATCACCTTCAGCCAGATGGTAGACATTTCAGCTTCAATCCAACCATTCCAAAAATAGTTTGGCCAGTGTTGAGTGGCTGGGGGTGGCGGGCTAATTGTTTCAACTAGATAACACAAAGTCTCACATCCATCCACTTCAGTTCTCACTTCCATAGAAGTCCTGGCTGTGATGAAATCAATGGCACAAACCTTTACTGGCTTATTTATAAACACTATTGTACAGATGGAAAGATATTCTCCTGAGGCTACAAGAACACAGATTCACTGGATGTGGGCCAGTGGATAATGAATGTTGAACAAGTACAATGTCAGCAGATTGAGTAAGTGGTTTCCCTGATGACATTGATTACCTTTAGACTTCAATGGTTAAAAAGATGATGTCATCTTAGGCTCATCATCGGCTCCTTTAGATGAACAAGATTATGGGTCATTAATCAGCCAAGATGACCTTTCTTTCTGGATCCTGTCGGCATGTTTCTTTATTCCAAATTGTTCTCCTTTGATTATGTTTTTGCCCTGAATGCTTTCAAAATCCAGCCCAAAATACTCAGAGTAATTCCATTACTTAAATTAAACAGAAATATCATTGCAACAGCAAATTTTTCTCAAACATTTTGAAATGTATTCCCCAAAAATTGTTGTCCTGATTTCAAAGTAACTTCTTTCAAGCATGTTATGAACTTTATCCAATTCAGTTACTGACCCCATGTTCTCAACACTTTCAGTGAGCACAATAGTTGCCCTTGCGGTGCAGTGTTAGTGTCTTTATCTCTGAGTAAGAATCTCTGGATTCAAGTCTGATGTCAGGACTTGTTGGCCAATGAAACATTGATTGTGATAGGGTTCGACAAGTTGATAATCTACTGCGTCCTCCACACCAGCTGCCAAAGAGAAAAGAAAGTGTATGCAAGATACACGATAAATAAACATCCAGCCCTTTGGGAAATTAGCAGTTACAGCAATTATATCGTCAAACACAAGCATCTATCATTTCAATGATACTCGTGATTATTGTCTGCCTCTCCAACACCATTACTTTAAAGTTTTAAACGCCCAAATCCCTCAGGTTATGGCTCCATTTGTAGCACAGGTCAGTAATGCTGAATTTGCAGGATTTGCAGTGTGAATGGGAGGGCAGACACATCATTAGAGCTGCAGATGCAGGTCCAACCGTCAGTACACCTCTGGCATCTGCCTGCCCCACTTCGAAGGAAACACCAGGTCTTCCATGCCCATAGAGAACAGATCCTCTGTGTCAACCCTGGGTCGGATCTCCTCTACTCCTAAAGCAAATCCCCACGCAATCTTTTTCACCACCCTGCCAGAGTCCAGGGCACTTTCCTGGCCATTGTTCACAAAGGTAAATTACTCAATACATTCTGAAAATATGAATGTAATGACATTGACAGTTAGTGGCCACTAGCACCACCACATGCTGTAACTACCACACATCCATATACAAGACAAGATTTAGGTAATTTCATGCATAGCCTAACGATTTACAGCAAACAACAAATGCATAGAATGTTGCTTATTGAACTTTTGCTGGTTGAGATAGGTAACCTCTCAATATTGGTGAAGAGGTCCCGACCATGGGTGTTGCATGTATTGTGGGCGTAGAGCATCTATTTACCAGGTTACTTTGCCCTGTAATGAGGTTTCAGATATTAATCAGTGCTCTGAGCCACAGTATCATATTAAACAGTTCTAGACGTTTGACCAGCTCAGTCATGTCGATTCCTATTTTTTGAAGGGGTCTGTAGATGTTGGTTATATCAAGCACCTTCACAGCAAACTGGCAATTTCACTGTTTATTTCACAACACCCTTGGATTTCATTACTGTAGCTATTCACATGGTACAGCTGTACCCTATTCACCATCTGTGGAAATGTTATTGATCTGCACCCAAATAAGGCCCAAGTGTGTCTTTCGATTTCCATCCCATCCATTTGCTATCCTGGAGGAGGCAGGGCAAGTTCAACGAAAACAGACTTGCTTCTCAGCCAAGGTCTCAATTAGTTTTTGCTCTGCATCCTAAAGCTTTTGCCCTGCAAAATGGCAAACATCCAAGAAGTGATATTCATCTGCACAAATACCTAGTGCCCTTGCCAAATATAACAACACTTCCAACTCATGCAACAGTGCTTCAAAACCATGGATAGCAGTTTCTTAATTTCAGATCAAAAAGCTTGTCAGGGCATCTTAGTATTTTTGCTTGAAATTTACTCAGCCTTTCGATAAATGCTGCTGGTATGACACAATATTAGTTACTCTTGGTACCCTACTGACTGAGAATGCACATATGGTATAGGTTGGGGGGTGGAGGCGGAAGTTGTGTGAAGAGTGAAAAATCACATCACCACCCAGCTTACTAATCCACCAGCATCATTCACCCTGCACCATTTTCGTGGAGCTGGGATCGGTGACAGAAAAGCTACCTATCCACAGTTGACAGGTTGTTTACTTTTCTGGATTGTGATCAAAAAGTGAGAAATATGGATACTGCTTTAATACAGGGAGAATACAAACAGATATTTGCAACTTTGGAAAATGAGTGAAGATAGCCAATGCAGATGTAATAATATTACTTGTGGAGATGCAATGCCAAACGAAAATAGCATCACCTGTGTGTGTTCAGAGCAACTTTTGCCAGAGGTAGTCTTTCGATTGACTTTTCCACTGGCACCAGTTGTAATGGGTTCAGGAGATCTCAGCGTAGCAACAAGCCTCTGATTAGCCAGATTGGAGTTTAATATAGACTCTGTGAGGGAACAGAGGGAGGAGAAGTACAAAGAACCCAAGCTGGTTCATCAATTTTTTTATCTCCCTTTCTTTGTAAAGTTGTTCTATCTAATTTCTTGCTGAAAGAGCAAATAAAAACATGCATTCAGAGAATGTGAAAAGAAGAATCCTAAATGTCCCAGAAAGAGAAAGACTTTGAGTCCAATCAAGAAACCAGTGAGCTAAAGGCTGTACGTCGCTATGCAGATCACATCATTGAATCATCAATAAGTGAAAAGGTTTGTGGAAACAAATCTAATATCGGTGTGCTGATACAACATTGTGTTGTTCTAGCTTTTCATGTTTGTGCATGGAGGAATTTTAAAAAGGGTAAAGTTTAATCTACACAAATTAGAAATCTGTTATTTTACTGCTTAAGTTAAAATTAAGAGTGTTACAATGATGTTGTCTTTTTATTGTTACTGAAGTAACCTCGTGTGGTGAACTTTGATCCTGAGAGTAGGCAGTCAGAAGCAAATTGGGATTTTTGTTTGTTTTGTTCAATCTTAACATTTGCCACAACTCTGAGAATATGGAATGAAAACAAAGTTGCTGGAAAACCTCATCAGGTCTGACAGCATCTGTGAAGGAAAAAACAAAGTTAATGTTTCGGGTCAAGTGACCCTTCTGGGAAAATGGAGGTTGGTTTCAGCGCGCTGCCAGAATGGGCCATTCCAAAAAAATCAGTCAATTTATTTTAACTACAAGAACCACAATAAGAGTTGATGCCTAAAATAAATTAAAGCTCAAGATAAACACAAAATAATACACATTGGCCTGTTGAATTCTTAAAACTACCATTTCAAAACATAGCTGTCTCTGTGAGCTGTGCCTACATCAAAAGCATTTTCACGTTGTTAACATAAATTTACATTAGTTTGAGCTATTAAAAAGCAACTATAAAAAAAGGCTTTACTTTTATCCTAGGCGTATAGTTTTATTTCTCTGGAAAACATTTAGCTACTGACCACCGATAACTGATTTGCATTTAATTCCTCACTTGCTTATTCAGTTCAAAATTTTTACTTATTGAAAAATAACTCAGTTTTAGATTAGAACACTCTGGGAGAACAACTGCATTCTATACAATGGAACCTTAGGTAGTTTGGAAACAGACTGTAATGATCTCTCATGAAGATACACTGAGAGCACATTGACATGATCGTACAAAGAAGGTACATCAGTCCTTGCCTGCTGTAACTATAAGTTAAACTCTGATATAGCTTTGATTTCCATGCAAAACAGTATTTAATATTCATTTATAGTAAGTCTGGGTCTGAAGACAGCTCCTGGCTTCATCTCAATCAGCTTGTAAAGATACTCATCTTGTGTCATCAAACTGCATGATGAATGAATCAACTAAATGGAAGCTGAGCTCATGCCTGCAGGTGACACACCAAGATTCATCATGTAACCGAGAAAAGGAAAAGCCAAAGATCTCTGCATAATGTGTAGGTAGGGATACGACATTGTAATTATAATACTCCCGGACAAGTGATCCTGTATTAATCAGCCACAGACACCAAATGTAAGATTGATCTACGGCTGCTTGAGAAGTTAATCCTGTTAAAACATAAAAACTGTCAGAAGGTTGTGTTTCAATAGCCTTTAAAGGATTATGCTATCATGATGTAATTATGCCATCATGTGACTCCAGTCCAGGTGAACATTGTTGACTCTAACTGCTTCCTGAAGTATACTCACAAACAGTTCCAAAGAACTAATATAAGCAGTGTGCAGCTATCTTCACTATATATTCCATAAAGATTCAATAAGACAACCAGCCACTGCAAACCTCACAGGGAACTAGGGATGGGCAATGAAACAACTCCACGAAGGCCAGTATCCCATCACCAAGTCACCCTTTATTAACATGTGCATTGTACATGACACTGACTAGCTCAGAGCCAGATCCTAGAGTGAGCAGAGCCACTGCCACACCTGTTTATATCTGTCAGCCAGGACTCCCTGATTGGGGGAAGTTAACAGCCCCAATCGGGAAACTCATATTTAATGAGGTTACCTGGCTCGTTCCAATCACCATGGGCAACAAATGGAAGGCTTGTTAGCAGTGATCATACTCCAAGAATGAATAATAATAAGAAAGTCTCAACTCTTGACTTTCTGAGTAAGTTAGGCATTCAACTGAACAAAAAAAAGAGAAATCATTTGTATTTACAACTTTCTTGCTCATTAAGTGAATGACAAGTTTCAAATTTTTTTCTGGCATTTTATAGCAAATAGCTGGAAAATTTCAGCCAGGACAACCACTTGATCAACTCTTAATCCATTATGTTAAACAATCATTCCTTCCGCTATTGAGATACCTCAATTCCTGTAGACATCTTTAAAATGCTCCACAGCAACATGCTCAGGCTTCTTCATTGGTGCCTTCCAAAGGTACTATCTCTATTGCCAAGAAGGACAATGGCAGCAGGAACACTGCAACTCTGCTAACATGCTAACCTGGATATATAATCACTGGTCCTTCAGAGACGCACAAAGGGCTAGAACTCCCAATGTAGCTGTCACTTTATTCTCACCCAACAGACTAGAGGAATTCAAACAGGCAATTCACCATCACACATTCAGGGACAACTTTAGGATGGGCGGAAAAAGCTGTCTATCCCACATTCCAAAAATGAACACATTTTGTTAAAAATCTAACCTTGAATTTGCCTGGAGGCCAGGATTCCTGTGTCCTAGCACAAAGGTAACAAGTGTGTTTAGTGACGGCGAGATTTCGCTTCAACGCTTTTGTCACCTGAAGAGACTACTCCAGAACGGTAGCCCCGATTGAAGCCACCACGCAGTAAAATATGATGGCAAGTTAGACAACCTAAAAAAATTAATCAAAACTACCAGGTTAAATATTTTCCTAATTCATCTCCAACAAACAGCAACTTTAAGAAAATTTTATTGGTATGAGGAGACGGGAGTGTCTCACAGCAACTTTGATGGGCAGTGTGGCAATTTGATTTCTCTCCAGTGAAGAATCCTTCCAAAAACAAATTCAGCCTACGCTAGCACAACGGTGAAGTTTAAATGTCAATATGTTAGCACACAAGCACCCTGGGGAAGGATCTACATGTTTAATTAAACCACAAGCACTTCCCCTTTGAGCAGGTTTACGATTTTGTTGAACACAGTCCTTCTCAACACCATGCGAAAATCTCAGTAAAGGTTCTGAACGGTTACAACAGTAAATGATCCAGAACCTCAATATTAGTCCAGACAGGAAACTAGGTAAAGGAGTTTACCAGAAGGACACTTAATTACATCATTGCACCCTTTATAATGCAAAAGGAAACAATACATTCTTAGATACTGGCAATAATTTGTGAAATTTTAACTAATTCAACCGGAAGATATAAAGTGGACATTTCTGTGCTTCATTTCAGGGACTATTGATCAATATTAATGATTTGGATGATCTCAGATTTCCCAAAGTTTAATAGCCAAAGCTAAGTCCAAAATGCAAGCCGTAAATCTAAATGAAGCACAATATACCAATGTGAGAGACAGAACAGCTAAGGTAGTTTGGAAAACTAGATCAAAAAGAATGCCATTATTTAAGCAAAAGCAAATTTTTTAAGTCATATTTTGAATAGAAATTCATTCCATTAAGGAGTGGAAACCCTATGGAAAAGGCGGGCCAACCATGGCTAACAACGGAAGTTAATGTTGGATTAGGGGAAGAGATTCCTAATGTTGACAAAAAGAGTAGCACACCTGTCAATTGGAAGGATTTTAGAATTCAGGAAAGGGTAACTAAAACAATTGATGAGAGAGCAACAGCATCTGTCTGTCTTGGGAATATGACAGACTGCTGTCAGACCATTTGTCACTCTTGTGTACAGACATCATCTGTTGTAGCTGTAGATATCAATGCAGAGGCTGTAGTGGCAATTGATAAATAGATAAAAAGAGAAAGGTGGAGAGACTACAGTGACAAATGAAAAATCAAAAAGAGAGAAAGGAAAATGAGAGTAAACTAGCAAAAGGTATGAAAACTGATATCAAACACTTTTCTAGATATGAAAAAAGAATAAAATTAGCAGACAGAAGGAAGAAAAATTCTAATGGGAATACAAAAATGACAGATGTTAGACTTTGCCTCTGTCTTCATGGCAAAGGGCACAAAGAATATTCCAGAAATATTATGGGAACTAGAGGTCTGTTGAAAATGAGAATGTAAAGGAATCAGTATTAGTACATCAATTATATATATATATAAATAAATAAAAATGAAAGGGTCCTAAAATAATGTGCTTTCTGCTTCCTGGGGTTTTAGAACAAAAGAATGAAAGAGGAGTACAGCACAGGAACAGGCCCTTCAGCCCTCCAAGCCTGTGCTGATCATCATGCCTGACTAAGCCAAAAAACAAACCTTCTGCCCTTATTTGGTCCGTATCTGTCTGTTCCCTCCCTGTTCATGCAACCATATGTGCCTATAAGCTGAATGAGTAATCTTCCAGAATGCCCGAGGTTCTAGAATAGTCCGCACAGATGTAAAGCAGCAAATCTAACTCCACTATTCAAAAAAAAGAGGGAGACACAACCAAAGAAAATAAGTCATTACAGAGAGTAGGGAAAATGTTGATGACTATTATCGAGGACATGGTAGCAAGACATTTAGGAAACCATTGTGAACACAAATTTATATGGAAGGGAAATTTGAGGTTGTAACTGGCAGGACAGTCAGAGGAAAATCAATGGATGAATTTGGATTTTCAAAATCCATTCAATTTAAGGTACCCTATTAGAGTTAATTAAAGTAAATTAAAAGGTAAAGTCGCAATAGTCTAATCAGACTATAGAGCTGGTCTCTCATTAGAGAGAGATGACTTGTGGTGGTTTAACCTAATGGTCACTATGCCTCAGGTGACGGGAAAGGTTGAAAAAGAGAGTCCTTCATGATAAATTAGGGCACGTGGAATTGGGGATAATACATTGGCATGGATTGTGGATTGATTCATGGGCAGAAAACGGTGAGTTGAAATAAAATAGTCACTTTCAAGCTCGTGTGTTGCAATGAGAAGAGTACCACCAGGATCAGTGCTTGGACCTCAGCTCTATTCAATCGAATCAATGATTTGGATGAGGGAGCTAAGTGCAATTTATCCTAATGCTGATGATACAAAGGCAGGTGGGATAATAAGCTGTGAGGAGGACACAAAGTGAGTTAGGCATGGTTCACCAACTAAACAAGTTCACGGCAGATGAAAAGTAATGTGGCAAATATCATATTGTCCACATTGGTAGGAAAAATGGAAAAGCAGTGAGTTTTAAGAAGATTCTCAAGAAGCAGTATCGATGGTGAGAGATTGGGATATGTTTATATTCAGATGGGCCTTTGTGTCTTTGTCCATGAATCAGAGAATGTTATCATGCATGTACAGAGACCAAATAGGAAAGCACAATCTATTTGGCCTTTATTAAGAAAGGATTGGAAGATTGAGAGTGAATCTCTAACATTTAGTAGCTTGATAAGGTAAGGACTGAGAGGATGGTTTGCTAAGTTAAGGTTTCTGGAAGTAGGGATGGCAGATTCTTAACTGTTAGGACCACAGCTGATGGTAATACAGGACACATCAGAACCCGCAGTGGCCTGATAGTCTGTAGGGTTTATTTTTATAATGGGGTAACTGTGTAGTCAGGCAATGAGCAAGCTTCATAAAAGCTGGCCAATGTATTTTTAACAAAAGAAGGATAACAGGTACAGAGAAAATGATTTTACACTGTATAAGAACTATCTGAAACAGTCTTGTCACAAATACCAGAAATAGAGATTCAACAGTATTTTTCTCATCATTAACCTTTACCCATGCTTAACCCTAGTGAAATATTACCAACAAATTTATTGTTTAAGGTCTTGCTAAAATGACAAGGTCATAAGCATTTCCTTTCAGTGACATTCTGTACAGGCACAAGATGGGAGTTGCTCCATCTCTCCTTGTGGCACATATCCATGCATTGACTCACTGCCTTTTCTAACTGAGCCCCAAGCAGAAAATCCCAAGATTTTATCCAATCTCTGACTACTGACCGGTTGCTACACAGTGCATCTGCTGACATGAATCTATTCTTCTGAACTGAATCTGCTTCTGGCCTCTGATGTCTCTCTCTCTATGGATCATAAAAGCTCAACTTGGTGAACATTTCAGCAATTCTCTCACCTGGTAGCTTCTCAAGTCACTTAAATCAATTTATTTCTCAGAAATGCTGTTTTGACACTCTGCTAAATAAAAAACGAACTTCTGAACAAAAGAAAAGTCAGCCTCTACAGGATTGAAAGCCAAAAAACCATTTAGCCTTACTTTAGAACCCAAGTTCACAAATAATAGTCGTACACTGTATCCTAAACTTTCATCACTGAATAAGGGCCAGCCATTTAAGATTGATTGAAGGAGAAAATTCTTAATTCAAAGTGTTTTGATAAATAGAATTCACTATTCTAGAGAACTGCGAATGCTTGGTTATTGTATGTATTCATGACAGAAATTAACAGGTTTTAATTACCAAGGGAATCAAGGTGATTTGGGGATAATGTGGAAAGAGGAAGCTTAGATACAAGATCAGCTATGGTGTCATTAATTAATGGAGTGGGCTTGAAAGAGATAAATAGTCTACTTCTGCTGCTATTCTCTACATTCTTATGTTCAGGAAATGCTTATAAACACTGAAGTACTGAATGTTTGCAAACACTTACCTCTCAGATCATCCATTAAAAATGAATGTTCCTTTGTAGATACAGTGACAAACAATGTTTACTAGTCTACAGTGATCATCTGCGTTGTCGACAGACCTTATTTTGACAACCTTGCACTTTTCTAAAGTTTACCCTCTCCCAACAACGTGCTTTAGGAAACAACTTCGAGGATTGCACTGCGTCCTTCTGGTCTGGCAGTCTCAGCTCAGTTTGAGCAAGGTTGTCCGTCACAATTTATGTTGACATATGGACAAGTTAGGTCTGTATATCCCAATCCATTAGGAATTGGGTTGTTCTTCGCCAAGCTAACTGCTCACAGACAATTAACCTTATCAGGACAATTAGGAATGAATAAATTCTGATCCCGCTGATAGTGCTCACAGCCTATGAAAGAACATGTAAAAAATAATTAAAGCGATTTTGTCCATCATGCTGGTTTGGTTTTGGACTTAATCTCATTGAAATAATAAATCTGCTAATCCATTTCACTACCCAATCAAAAATCAAGTTCTCATTTGCCTGAAGCTTTCAAGGTTCATGTTCCGAACAGCTGACCACAGTCTCAGCACAATGGAATTACCTATTGACCCAGAGGTTCTCAAACAGTTTTGGTTAAAGGAGCCCTTTTCAATGCAGCTGTAATTAGACAGCACTATGATACAAATAACAGAAGCACTCGCTGTCAGCTCAATGAAAATATTTGATAGACGCTAACTGATAAATGTAATAACCTCCTTGCATTATGCTTAGAAACATCGACAATAGGTGCAGGAGAAGGCCATTCGACACTTTGAGCCTGCACCTCCATTCAAAGAACAAAGAACAAAGAAAATTACAGCACAGGAATAGGCTTTTTGGCCCTCCAAGCCTGTGCTGATCCAGATCCTCTTTCTAAACCTGCCATTTATTTTCCAAGGATCTGTATCCCTCTGCTCCCTGCCCATTCATGTATCTGTCTAGATACATTTTAAATGTCACTATTGTGCCCACCTCTACCACCTCTGCTGGCAACGTGTTCCAGGCACCCACCACCCTCTGCATGAAAAACTTTCCACACATACCTCCCTTAAATTTTTCCCCTCTCACCTTGAATTCGTGACCCCTAGTAATTGAGTCCCCCACTCTGGGAAAAAGCTTCTTGCTATCCACCCTGTCTATACCTCAATACGATATTCAATATGATGATGGCTGATCGTGCAATTTCAGTATCCCATTCCTGTTTTCTCTCCATACCCTTTAATCTCTTTAGCCTCAAGTGCCATGTTGAGCTCTATCTTGAATATATCTAATGAACTGATCCCAGCAGCTTTCTGTGGGAGAGAATTCCTCAGGTTCACAACTCTCTTAGTGAAGAAATTTTTCCCATCTCTGTCCAGATTGGCTTACCCCTTCTTCTTAGACTGTGACCCCTAGTTCTGGATTTCCCCAATACTGGGAGCATTCTTCTCACATCTAGCCTGCCCATTGCCACCAGGATTTTATATGTTTCGGGCACCCCCACCCCCCCATTCTTCTAAAATGCTGTGAGTGCATGCCCAGTTGATCCAGTTTTTCTTAATGTGTCAGTCCTGCCATCCCAGGAATCAGTCTGGTGAAACTTCACTGAACTCCCTCAATAAAAAAAAGTCCTTCCTCAGACTAGGAGACCAAAACTACACACAATACTCAAGTTGTGGCCTCACCAAGGTCCTGTGTAACTACAGCAAAACAGCCCTGTTGTGAAGGAGAGCATGCCATTAACTACCTCACTGCCTGCTGTACCTGCATGCCAATCTTCAGCGACTGTTTGACCATGATACCCAGGTCTTGTAGCACCTCACCTTTTCCTAAACTGTCACCATTCAGATAATAATCTGCCTTCCTGTTTTTGCCACCAAATTGGATAGCCTCACATTTATCCACATTATATTGCATTTGCCAAGCACATGCCCACTCACTCAGCTGTCCAAGTCACCCTGTAGCCTCTTAGCATCCTCCTCACAGCACACACTGCCACTCAGCCTTGTGCCATCTGTAAATTTGGAGATATTGTATTCAATTTCTTTGTCCAAATCATTAACGTATATTGTAAACAGCTGAGGTCCCAGCACTGAGCCCTGCAGTATCGCACTCACCACTGCCTGTCACTCTGAAAAAGATCCGTTTATTCCAACTCCCTGCTTCCTGTCTGCCAACCAGCTCTCTATCCACATCAATACATTGTCGGCATTTTATACAGATTCAAAGAATCCTATTACATTGTTCAACATTTGGTAGAAATTAGGAGATGTCCAGTTAGTTAGTGGCTTTGTAAATCTTCATGCCACTCTCAAAGCTCTCCAGACATGCTCTGCCATACACCCATCCCACATCCAGCAGGGTAGACTTTACTTGTCCCTATTACTCAGTCCAGCTACAGATACCGCTTTGATGAAACTTTTGGTTCAAAACCTGAATTTTTAATTGAGATTCAAAATGGAAAGCAAAAGAAAACTTCAGCCAACTTGCAGGCTTCTAGGGAAACTAAAGCTGTAACATAAATCCAAATAGAAAATTCAAATTTCTGGGGAAACTGACACTGGTTGAAACCAGGTAATAAGCTACAATGCCATTCAAGATCAACTCTCGATGATATAGTACAGGCAGGCTGAGGAAGCTGGAGGTTGGATCTGGGGACATGGGAATTGGGCTGATTTACAGTTGCTGAAGCTGTTTCTGTTACCTAAAGTAAACATTGATGGTATGTGCAGCATTGAGGACGTTCAGTAGATGTGTAGTATTTTGTAAAGAGTGTGTCTGCAGAACTCAGGTTGCTGGCTGCTGTTTTTGGCTGGGGATTTGGCTAAATCTCAATGATAAATGAGTGAAATTCTACCTGAGCAAGTACATAGCTTTGAATGACTTTGTTTCCGTAAAAAATGTAATAAGCTGAAAACACTGCTGAGAAATCTGAGAAATCTATCTTTGTTGTGCTAATTAATCTGTAGCTTACAGTTGATATTGACCGTAGGTTGTTAGTCTTCACACAGATCACACAATACGCTTATTCATTTACTCATCTAGTTATTCATGACAGGTCTATCCATATGAGCAGGCAAGCTGATTTTCTTGAACTCACGTTAGTTTGAGAAGTACTTTTCCCTGAAAGTTTCCAAAACTTACACTTCCTAAAATTCTGGCCAGCTCCAGGAACACCTCCATCGATGCTCAATATTCTGGAAACCTCAGTTTGGGAATCTTTACGCTAATAGAATAGAGAAATAGTTGCTTACACATAACTTGAATGTACAACATACAATTTGATTTTGAGCATCTGGAATTATTCTAGGGTAATATTAGGATACTCTTGTTTAAGAGGCCCATTTCTGAAACTTCAAAACAAAGACCAAAAGAACTGTGGATGCTGAAAATCAAAAACAAAAAATTCCAGTTCTGAGGAATGGTCACTGGACCGAAATGTTAACTCTGATTTCTTCTTCACAGATGCTGCCAGACCGGCTGAGCATTTCCAGCAACTTTGTTTTTGTTCCATATTAGGATACTGACCATTTAGGAGGAAAAAAATTAAACTCTTAATGCAATTGAAAGGAGACATGAAATCATGTGAATAAGTTTCCTTTTATTAAAGTTTGAGAAAAGAATATGTACTGAACATTGTTAATGAGAAACCAATGGATAAGATTTCACATTTTATCACCTTAACAATCAAACCAAAACCAATATAATTTAAACACTGACCACCAAACAACCTACGGTCAATATAAACTATAAGCTACACATTAAATAGCACAACAAAGATAAAACTAACATCGAAAAAAGTAATTGAATGATCTGGTAAGTTAGCCTGATCACAGGCTTGTGTGAGATGGGGTCAAAAGTCATATGAGCAACTTGAAAGCCCAAGAAAAACTAGCATGCAAATGAATAACTCTGGCGCTAATAATTTCAGTACCTTC
The DNA here is from genome assembly GCF_030684315.1 of Stegostoma tigrinum. NCBI lineage: Eukaryota > Metazoa > Chordata > Chondrichthyes > Orectolobiformes > Stegostomatidae > Stegostoma > Stegostoma tigrinum. Next base: position 28,744,131 of record NC_081379.1, read on the forward strand.
CTGAACTGTCCTAGGAAGTTGCTTTATTCACTGAGTACCAATTAAAATGAATACAAGTCAGCTTAAAAATGGCTGATTTTCAGAAAACATCAAGTTTTGAATAGCTGAATTTGAGACATACCTTAGTTAGTTGAAAGTATGTAAAAGATTTTGAGACTTGTACACTCTGTTTGAAACCTCCAGACTGACAGATAACCAAGTCTACAAAAAAACCTTTAGGTCAGCAACATTTATTATGGTTAGAAACATGATTGCAGTAGTGGAATCAGCAGTTTAAATTATTTTGCATGACATTGTAATAGATGGGAAATGATAAGAGATCAATATTTTGCAACCAGAAATACAGCTATTATTAGAAGGCAAAGTTTAAAGGTCTCATTTTGCTAAAGTACATAACTGAGAGGTAGTGAATTTCAGATTCTGCATAACATCCATTAGGAAGTCAAGCAATTAAACAGATACATAGTTCAAAGTCCCAGGAGTATTTTAATGGCCATTCTATTTCATTCTGACTTTCATAACGGTAAAATGTTACACCTGCTAACCTTCTGAGATAAAAACAGAGATCATGCCAGATGTGCTAATCTCAGTCAACCTTCAAACAGTCAACTTCTAACTTTCAAGTCAACCTCCAAAGTCAGGAGAAGAGAAAATAGGAAAGCACAAGTCAAAATGATAAAGGCAAAGAATTAAATGAAAGTCAAAGTTAATGAAGACTACGTATCTGGAATGGTGATTTCAAATTAATTTCTTCATCACAGGCTTTACTAATGTCTCTATTAAAATAATGTTGAATGCCATCCCAGCTAAGTTCTGTAAAGGCTGGTCTACGTGTTTGAATGTTTTAGGAAATAACATCACGAGTTTTTAATGATGCAATATAATGGTACAATTTGCAAGTTTTCTGGAAATTGTTGCTGAAGCGATGATGGAAAAAAATGGCTGCTGCAGATATCATTTAGTAGCTGAAGACAATAGAAAATGACGGAAGGTCTCCTTTTTGATGGTTTCCCTTTGGCTCAACATCAAATGAATCTTGTTTTGTTTTTACCAATAATGAAAAATCCTAGAATTTTCAGAATCTAGGAGGAGCGGCGAGTTAATTGAGAATGACTCACTGGGATACAAGATTGCAACCAAAATTGTGGGAGTGGCTTTGCAGTAATACACACAAAAAGACAGTAGAAAACAATGTGAAGAAAGCAGAAGTGGGATTTGTAGGAAATACTCAAGAGGAGTTAGAGATTGTGATGATCAGGTGAAGAGAGATGAAATGCTTCCTTCTTTTGTAACAGCTCATTTGACCGCAACAGGAATTTTTCTAAAGGATATGTTTGCTGATTGAGAGACAATGTTTAACTGGTCATGTATTGTAACTATAAAAAGCACAAACAGATGGGCTTTCCTGAGGCTTTTTGTAAAAAGCCATTTTTGTTGTATTTAACTTGATCCAAGTGAAATAATAAAATGTTCCAATTTGCATGCACACACACTCAAGGTCACACATACAAAAACTGAATTTACTAAGGTTAACTTGATACAATTCTCGATGGATGGTGACTAGGGCAAATCCAGACTGAATTTGGTGCTCCTTTTAGTATCAGCTGTGAGATGATTACCTGTGTTATATAGATAGTCAAAACAGCAGACAGGGTTCAAACTTACAGAATACGTGGTGAGGAAGAGTGATCTTAACAGGTATCTTCTGTGATGTTTATTTCCAGACGAGCTTGTTTCTCACTGGTTCTTGAGTGATCTGGATAGCTGGATACCTGAAATCAATTCTGGTCATGTGTTCCCTGATGAATATTTCCATTTTCCACATAAATGGGTGCCAATGTCAAAGTTGGAAGTAAGAAAAACAGAAATTGCAGAACGTTCTGAGGAAGGGTCACCGGTCCCGAAACATTATGCCTGATTTCTCTCCACAGATGCTGCCATACCTGCTGAGATTAACCGCAACTTCTGTTTTTGTTTTTGATTTACAGCACCTACAGTTCTTTCGGTTTTTATTTTGAAGTTCGAAGTCATCGCTAGACAATGGAAAATTGAAATTGTGGCCATTCACAACTACAATGATAGCTTGGTTTCTCTATAGAGATAGTAGGAATCTGTATATCTCCCTTTGACAAGTTTCAGGCTCAGAGACTGTGAGTCTGAGCGTCCACGGATTTTGAGCTTTAATAAGTCTGTAGTTAATAGAAAGTGCAAATTCCACAGATGGTTTCATCTCAGCTTGTCCATTCAAGGGAGGGCACCCCACCCAGGATAATTTAATTATGGACTTTTCTGGTACTTCATGTCTTTCTGCGTATCAACATCAACTAAACCTCTGCAGCCATCTTCTTAACTTACTGTTTTAAAACATTGTGATTTTCTGCCAGAAAGTGCAAAAAGTTATTAAAGTCAGTCTGAATAAAATATGGTTTTGTAACAAGAGGGATTAAAACTGACCATTCTGAATCACTCTAATGACAGATGAAGTAGATAAAATAGGAAGTCAATAACTCGTAACTGAAGATACCACTAGAGAACAAGAACGGACGGCATGATGTAAAAGTTGAATCTGTTTGGTGAGAGGTGAGGAGCAAAGTAAGAAAAACCACTCTATTGAGAATATTTTGAATGGAGATATTGGAAAAGATATATAGACAAATTATATGCTCTTTCAAAACAATGCTGGAAGTTGTCATCCAGTATTCTGCTTTTTCCTCTTTGACTTCCCTCAGTTTTACAGAATGCATGCCATCATGCCTGGTGCTGTTCCACTTTGAATTCCACCAATTTCTTTAGCACTTTTCCCTTGATAAAGCTGTAGGAGCAAAGGGCTATTATAAAAGTTATTTCAAGATGGAAATGGTTTTCTACTCTAAGTTTAGAACTACATTCCAGTTTATTCCATCTTTAGTCCAACAATAGAGAGACAACTTTGGGATCTCGTTGTGGGAAAGGGTAGGGAAACATATAGGCAAGAATAACAGAAAGCATTCATATTTAAAATAGAAATTGAAAAGAGGGAACAGATAACTAATGGTGTTGAATTGCAAAGGGGACAGTTACAATTAAGATCAACAGGGGAGTGACTCGAATGAGTTAGTGGATAAAGAAAACGAGCAAACAACAAGGAGAAGTTTAGCGTGCAAACTGGACATATTCTCACAAGAATTAAAGGGGGAACAAAAAAAACAAATGGAGTTTCATTGAACCATAGAGCTGTTCAAATTACAACACAACTTTAGAAAGACAGGCATATGGCTAATTCACTGCAAATAACAGAAGAAAATCAAAAAGAGACTAAAACCACTGAGTGAGCAAAATAGATTTAAAAAAAGAGTATGAAGAATGGTTGTTAGAGAACAAGTGTGCTAGAGAAAAAGAATCAAGGATTTAAAAACAATATGAAGTAATTTAATAACTCAAAAAATAAGTAGAAATCATTAGGGGGTAAAAAAGAAAACTTTTGGGACTTCCAAAATTCTTGTCAACCAACATGTTCCAGTTTATTGCTTACTAATTTTTGCAACATTCACTGTCACAACACAAGAATGTTTACACATCACAGCAGCAAAGCACTTCCAAACAGCTTTCTGCAACTGTAATTCAATTAGCAACGCAAATTAAAGGTCAGAAAACTGAATTAATGCATAGCAACGAAGGATCTCAACACACCTTTGAAGAAATTTCAATGTCCTATGCTAACCATTGAGAAATTTTGCTGTGTATCCCCAAAGCATCCACCTTTAATAGCCTCGCTATGATGGATCGTAACTGGCAAGTAAATGTGGTTGAAAGCAGCAGTTTTCTAACTACATTCTAGACTCTGTTCAGAACAATTAGATGGTTGCACAAGTTGCTTAGCACCTCCACCTTTCTAGAAAAACTTCAACACAGACCGCAAAATGGTCAGTGACCTTCCCAGTGTGTCAGCTAGTATGGATAATCTGCAGTCGATGAACATCAAAATCTCACTGACTAAACTGAAGCTGACCAAAAAAAGTGAAGATGCCTGAAGTCAAATAATGAATACAAAAGCCTATACCTGCACCCAGTTTCTATCTTTAAATACATAGGTCATGAATTGACAGCAAAAAGACTGTACTTGGATGCAGAAAAAATGGGGGCTGCAGAGGAGAAATGACTAACAGATGTGAAAGTTGAGCAACAATTCTTGGATTCATGAAACATTTCCCAAAGTTCATGCCTAATTTCTCAACAGTTTATGAAATTCTATAAGCTGCTAAGTACATGCAGTGGTATTGGCCCTTGGAATAGTAGTGACTTACACTAGAATCAAACAATCATTGAGAACAATGTCAGTGCTGAGCTACTACAACACAATAATGAGGTCACCCCACAGTTAAGATGGCTGTGAGACAGCATTTGGAACAACTCAATGACAACCAGATGTATTTGCATCCAGGAAGTTAATGCAAGCAGGGCAGCACTACCCTGAAATAGAGACAGATGTCTGGCAATGGTCTTTGCTTGGGAACATTTTAATCAATGCCTGTTTGGGAGAGACAAGGTGATTGTAGAATTCAACTACAAGCCATTTCAAAGCATCTTGCTCAACCTATATCTATCTGCTCCAAAACAACAGCTAAGATTATTGTTTTGTTTGCAAAGATATCTTCTCGATTTGACCTTTAGGCAAGGCAAATGATGTTCTTCATTGAAATCCATTCCCCTATGAAATATGTTGAGGATGCCAAAGCAGAGTCTGAAATCTTACAGATTTAATCAGAAACGACAACACAACTTGTTCTGGAAATCTTCAACCAAGCAGGGACATTGAATCTGAAAGTCACTGAAGTAACTCCACAGTGGCCTGTACCCCATCACCAAGTCACCCTTTACTTGTATGTGGAGTTTCTATGAAGCTGATCCAGCTCCCTCAGAACCAGGTCTCAAAGCGAAGTATGTCTGACATTCTTGTTCTTATCTGTCAGCCAGGACCCCCTGAATAGCAGCCCCAATCAGGGAACTCATATTCTATAGTCTACCTGGCTGACCTTGTTGAAATCACTTTAGACACATGTTTTCCTCAAATCAAGCAATCTATTCCACATGATGCAACTGCCCAAATTCTGCAGGAAGTAATGATGAAAGAATAACCTCTAAGCTTCAAGGAGCCATTTGATGCTGTAATAAAGTAATGGGCATACAGAGGCAAAGTGATAACCGAAGTTGGCATCTTATGTAAAGGAATTAGAGTCATGATCGCTAAAAAAATGAGGAGAAATGTAAATTTGCAAAACATCAAGAAATTGCTGAGGAAGAGGGAAATGGCCCACTGACTAAATATTAACCATGAGATTAAAGACCGCATAAAAACCAAGCTCAGCCAGCTAATGAGCACATGACACATGACATCTCAGGCAGATTATGGAAGAATCTTGGAAATGAGCCCTTTTTTCTCAAAGGAACTGATTATCTTAATGCCAGCGACTGTTATTCGAACTACTGGGAATTAGATCAGCTGACATCAATGACTGTCAGTGAGACTGTGGGATGCCTGAAAGCAGGCTTCAATCATTGTGGCATTTCAGACACTATGATGAGCAACAACAGCCCACAATGCTAGAGTGAAAAGTTAGGGTCTTCGTAAAGGACTGGGAAATTTAACACCACTATATCTAGACCAATGGAAAGACTAAGGTGGCTGAGAAAATTGTCAAAGGGATCATAAAGAAATTGAGCAAAACCATTACAGGGCTAATTGTGAATGAAGAAACACACCACTGAAGGCATGGAAGTTGTCAAGTCCAAATAAATGTAAATAATTTTTTTTTAAAATGTATGCTAGAGCCAAACTACACTTCAAATTGTGAAGGAAATAACTGAAGTTAAGTAGTAATAGACATGAGTGACAAAATCAAGGTAAAATGACAGAAAGCCAAAGTTAATTTTAATAAAACTACCAAATCATTGCCAAAGCTGAGGATTGGAGAGTCAGTCATGGCAGAAGTATTCAATGCTGTCAACGAGTGCTGACTTGAGGCCAGCATTGAGCAGCTGTCACTTTGATGAAATGCAGTAAGGTGATCTACTAGATATAATGTTGCAACCACGGACACCTATGTGCTACAAGAGAAACGGTGATTCTATCAAAAACAGCAGGAAGATGTGATCGCACCACCTGCATGGAGTAAAGAATGACCATCACTGCCAGAGGCCCACTGCTCCCCGAAATGAATCAGTCAAAACAACTACCGTGCAATAGCACTCACCACGGGAACAGCAACTCCTGGACGAGGAACAAACCCTAGGAGCAAGAGATTTCAGAAGATCATACATGTATACCATTAACAAATTGTATGATTTAAAGACAATGCACTTTATGCATATGCAGAGGCTGACAAGAAAAGAACGCATTGGTTAAGGATTGATCATTTTCATAGTGGCCATGGACATATGGTAGCTTGCATAACTTGAAATTGCACATTATAGGGGGTTAGTTGAAGAAATTGATTGTCCCTTTAGAGCGCTGGTTGGCTTGCCATACTCTCTTGACCTCTTGCTTTTGTGAGCAGTCTGTGATGGCCTTGAAATACACATCACATGTAACAAAGGTGGCTTCCAGGTAGGGGATGCAATGGTGGTGGAGACGTCCATGCTTAAAGCTTGGATTTCAATGTAGCAAGAATGCAGGAAGAAGCAGCATATGTAACGTAGTGCTAAATATCAGACAAGTGATGATTGTTAATATTTTTGCCATGATTAATTTCACTGTAATGATTGAAATGAGTACAGCCAGGTGGACCTCAGAGAATATGAGTTACATGATTGGGGCTGTTAATCTCGTCCAACGAGAGAGTCCAGGCTGACAGATATACACAGGAGTGTCAAGGTCCTGCTCTAAGTACTGGCTCTAAGATAGCTACTCAGTGCCTTGTACTATGCAAGTGTAATTATGGGGTATCTTGGTGACAAGATATTGGCCTTCATGAAGTTATTTCACTCACTTCCATCATTTCTACCTACCGTAGATTTCTTCTTGCAAAATGCATAATTTTGAAGTACTGACATAAACAGTAACCTCTTTCTCTACATCCAATTTATTTTGTTCAATGAAGTATACAACTAAATTTATTGAAAACCCTGTCAATGTAAAACTAATGGGAAAGCAGCGCTTCCATCAACGTACAGTGTCATTTTCGTGCATTCTGCTCATCTAATTAACTCATGTTTAACTGGTTTCTATGGATGAGGAATATATGGTTTTACACAGAAGGAACACATCATGTGTCTCCTGTCAGCACTTTACGTAACCCAATTAAACAATTACATGTTGCCCAGTGTAAACAATTCAATTTTGTAAGTCTATTAATATTCAATGCAAAAGATAATTTGATTCTTGCATAAACAAGTAATAACCTCATTGTGTCTAAATGTTAGGCAGTGAGACTGTCACTATAGTGCTGACACAGATGATGATTCTGCTGTGCAGCTTACAAAGAGACACACAAAATAAGCGAGCCTAAGCCCTTGTGGTACATCAGAAGTGTCCCTTTCTCTGGTCCCAAAGGTCCAGGTTCAAGGCCACCTCCTCCAGAAATATTTAAAGCCAGGTTTACGTAGATTAGTTAAAAAATAATGACATTGCAGGCAGTCCCATGACATGAAATCATGCTTCCACTGCTTAGCAAAGGTGTTGTGGCTTTGTGCTTGTCTGCTGCATGTTGCCCTCGCCAGCACGTACACAGTGGAAAGGGAAGGAGAACAAGGTGGTGGGCAGAATGGGGATAGTGGGGATGGAAGGTGGTGGGCAGCTGCTTTCTGGTTGGGCAGTCCAACAGGATCAAGGCACTACCATTTCATGCAACCCCAATTCCTTACTCAAGAACAGTCACACATCTTACCTTCTCACTTTGACTGACTTTCAGTGTTCATTTTGTCACAATACAAAATCAAATCAACAGAGAATCAAGATTCCAAAACAAACTTTTTAAAAAAAGATTCAAACTACAAAAATCCACTAATTACCCTTGAGCTTTTCCTTCCAGCCCATGTCTCTGTCTGTTTGTAGGAAGTGCTTGCCTTGTGGCTGCAGCATTAATGGTAGAAGGCAGCTATAATTCAGAGCTGATTAATAATGCCACCCTGAGTGGTTCTGGACCTGGAAGGACTGGCTGTAGCTTGTCTGTCTCAGTGTTGGTGGCAACAATCTGGGCTAGCTGGTTGGCAGGCAACAGGAAGCACATTGGCAAAGTTAAGGGTTAGGAGGATGAACGTTGTTTTCTTGAGGACTGCAGATTAATTCTCCACGAAACTATTGCCCCCAGAACAGCATCCCAGCTGTCCTAACAAACTGTTGGGCAACAAACTGCAACACTGCTATAACACTCCTACACACACTGTAATCCACTGCAAAGGTAGCAGTGGTCTGAGTTTGCTCAGCAGCGAGCTTAACCTGCATGATGTAAAACTTAGCTTCCACACTGTGGCATCCAGAGGTTGGACGCATGTTCCCTATAACAAAATGAAAGCTGATATAAAGCATTTAAAAGACTTTTGGATAAATACATGAGTAAGAAACATTTGGAAGGATATGGGCCAAGAACAGGCAGGTGGGATTAGTTCAGTTTGGAATTATGGTTGGCATGGACTGACTAGACCTAAGGGTCTGATTCCATGCTGTATGACGCTATAACTCTGTGATACATTGACCATCTGACTCTGCAACATAACAAGGTGTAGAGCTGGATGAACACAGCAAGCCAAGCAGCATCTTAAGAGCAGAAAAGCTGACGTTTCAGGCCTAGATGCTTCATCAGCTTTTCTGCTCCTAAGATGCTGCTTGACCTGCTGTGTTCATCCAGCTCCACACTTTGTTATCTCGGATTCTCCAGCATCTGCAGTTCCTATTATCTCTGACTCTGCAACATGTTTGGGTCACATAATATGCTACATAAATTGAACATACCTCACAAGATCTACCTAACCCCCTTTGCCAAGTCGGTGTTCCATGATTCTTGGCAGTGACAAAGGTTTTCCAGCAGACTTCCTAATTTACCATGTATTTGGCTGAGCATACTGTTGTGACAAAGTCTAGAGGGATAAGTGAATTCCTCTCTTTTTGTTCACGGGTTGGCAAGACAGAGTTTTGAATTTTTCAAAAGATGTGGTTTTATTTTCAATCCATTATGTATTTGACCTTGTGTGAAGCAGTGATAGACCAAAACACTTTTTGGATTTAATCAGGAGCAAATGCAAGAGTATGAATGGATGATCAGCCAAATGTATATTCAAGGAGAAAGGCTGTTCATTGGTTGGTAAGTCAACTCTAATCAGCTGAGATGTAGCGATGTAAAAAGCAAGGGGGTCCAGAGTTCCCGACTCTTTCAGAAAAGGCATAGGGGCTTGAATAAATTCTTTTGTTTGTAGAGACGTGCCCTTGTGTCTCTCAGCAAACAAAAAGAATATGGACATGGATCCAGTTTCTGTGATGAGGACAGGCTTCTGGTGTAAATAGACTGATCTCTGCTTCCTCCTCACACTCTTGACTTCCTCTTCGAATTTGGAATTCCAACAGGAATTCTACCCTCAGATTTTTGGTTTATAGCAGTGAATGTAACATTTCTCAACATTTCCTCATAACAGGAAGTATAGAAGTTCAGGCAAAACACACAAAACAACCTGTAAACAGAAAAGGAGCTCCATTGATGTAAAATTAGAAAACAAAACAGTGTCAGGAGAGAATGTCCATGGGTAACCCTTTTAATAAGAAGGAATATTATTGAAGTGTATCATCAAGTCAAATCCCATGAAACTGCTTATTATGTGTACAGAATGACCCATGTTCATTAGACTTGCTGTGGAAAAAAAAATGGAAATGATAGGTCATGCAGATGAATCATGATGTTCAATTACTACATGACAACATGGGGCAGGCTGTTTCGATCAGCTGGTTTTATTTACCATCTGCTAATTTTATATGTTCATAATAAAGGAACGTTAAATGGTTGTCTTTTAACTTCCCTCTGGTCAAGTTGGGATGGGCAGTAAACGGTGGCCTAGTTAGTGAATGAATAAAATTCATCTTATGAATGAAAAGTAAATTGTATGCCAGCAAATGGGAAAGATAGATAGATGATGAGATGATTAGAGCTGATTACATCAATAATTGTAAGAGTGAGTTGGACCAGTATTTGGTAATAAAATAAAATGAAGACTGTAGGTTGTGAAAAATGTATTTCTTTTCTGGATACCTGACCCAGGCAGATGGATAGCAAAGCTGTTCTTCAGTGTGATTTATTTCTACATTCTTAGATGATCTCTAGGATATCTCAATTGATTTTTTTTCCTTCTTTCATTCACAGGATGACGACATCACCAGAGAGGCAGCATTTATTGCCCATACCTAATTGCCCAGAGGTCAATTAAGAGTCAACCATATTTGTCTGGAGACACATCTGGGCCAGACCAGGTAAGGACAGCAGTTTCCTTCCCTAAAAGGCATTAGTGAATTAGATAGGTTTTTCCTGACAATGAATTCTTGGTCATCATTAGACTCTTTAATTCCTGATATTTGTTGAATTCAAATTCCACCATCTGCCATGGTGGGATTCAAACTTGGGACCCCAGAACATTACCTGGGTCTCTTTTATTAGCATTCCAGCGATAATACCACCAGGCCATAGCCTCCCCCAACGTTACAAGACATAATATGCTTTCCCAGTGGTAACCATTTTTATGAATTACAAAACTGGTCAGTGCATTCCCAGTGAGAAAAACACGGGAAATTAAACAAGGCGATCATAATAATCAAGCACAGCAATTTCGTTCTTAATAAGGCAGTCACATAATTTCTGTAAGCACACGCTTATGCAATTGGTTCTGCCAAGCAGAAAGTTAAAGTACGAACCAAGTTTAAGGTCTACTGTGCCCTTTCTTGATGTAATCAAACTGCATCAACACAATGGCAAGTAAACTAAAACATTCGGCCCGATTGAATGGTATGTGAGATTTTAAAAATATGTTTGTTACCTGTTGAAAATTTGTTTTGCAAAATTTGTTCTCTAACGCTCAAGATCTCCTAGAATCTAAGATAACAAAGTGTGGAGCTGGATGAACACAGCAGGCCAAGCAGCATCTCAGGAGCACAAAAGCTGACGTTTCGGGCCTAGACCCTTCATCAGAGAGGGGGATGGGGAGAGGGAACTGGAATAAATAGGGAGAGAGGGGGAGGCGGACCGAAGATGGAGAGAAAAGAAGATAGTGGAGAGGAGAGTATAGGTGGGGAGGTAGGGAGGGGATAGGTCAGTCCAGGGAAGATGGACATGTCAAGGAGGCGGGATGAGGTGGTAGGTAGGAAATGGAGGTGCGGAGTCCATTGGGGATGATCCGGTTCTGTAGGCAGGTGCTGAGGAAGGTGATGTGACTGTGGTACCTGGTTTGCTTCAGGACATGGTCAAGGCTGAAGAGATTACAAGAGAGTTGCGGTGGGAGAGAGATACCCTGAGGTTGGTCCGGAGGGAGGAGGGTAGCTGCCTGTTTTAGTAAAGTCAAATTGTGAAGAGCTACAAAAATAAATTTTACAACCATACTAAGTTAGAAACTGTGAAATTCGCTTGCAATATTTTATAGTAACATGAATGATATTTTTCCTTGGGCTCTGCTGACAAAGCATATCTCCTAATTGAAGTATCGTATATTGTACTCATGCAAACAAAACCTGAAACCAATAAAAGCAGTAATTTAACTTCAAGTCCTCTAGGTAAAAATTCTCCAAACCGCAGACCTATACACTGATTTACATGGCTGCCCAGATCAATGCTTACTGCCTCCCTGTTGAATAATCTCAACTATCATAGTTGTCAACAATTCTTCTCATTCTCATACACCCACTCGCATTATTAACAATATTAACATTCATAATAGATATTGAATCATTTCTGCTTTATAAATTTATCTCCATTAATGATGATTGATGTTGCTGACAGCCAAAATCTTCAAGCCAGAATCCACCACTCCCACTGATGTCATTGTCATCACTCAAACTAAACAATTAACATGCAATTTAAAAGGAATGAACATTATCTGAGCCAAGGTCCTAAGCAATTATTTGAATTTCATAAAGTCTCCAAATATGATTCGTATGTATTGCTTGTCATATTGAGATTAAATTATAATTGTGTCTCTTCCAAATCTGTGCAAAAGACTCAAATAAGAAACGCCTTCAGACTAGTTTGAAACCATTGCAGTTATAGTTTGTTGTGTCTTAGATACATATGGACCATATGTTCAAAATGGGGGTGAAACTGACTACGTAGCTTCAGCTATTGTATGTATGTTTATATTTATTGTTATTTCCTCATTCCATGTGAAACAATGGGATTGTTTACCAGGAGCAAACTCAAACATTCCCTGTACAAAAGCGACCTAACAAAGTTCTGTCAACTCAGGAGGGAGAGATCAAAATTTCTTGACTTCTTTGAAGTGACAAGCCAATGCAGGCTTCAAAACTGGCATTTGGCAAAGATCCACATGAAACGTTATTGGCTTGAAGGTAATATTTCAAGGTACTCCTCAGAAACATATTTTTAAAAATTAGTGAAAGTGTAGGAATTAGTAAGCACTTCTGAAAAGAGTTAGGATTTCCAATTAACTGCCACCTTCGGATAAGACGAGGACATGGGCTAGAAAGCACATAATTCATTTTATTGCACATTTCTGGAAACGAGAAATATAGAATGGGAACCCTCAGTGTTCAGTGTTGAGATTACTATTGTTTCTAATTTACACAAATTACCTGGATTCCAAATCTCACTGCAAAGCAATCAAATTTACTGATGAGATCTAATTTTTTTTAACAATAAAGAGAAGCAATTAGTCAGTGGAATATTGATCCACATTGTAAGATCGACACAATATATGTCAGCTTGTGTCTTGACTCACTTGTGCAGTGCACTGATCAGGTCATAATATGAATGCCAAACCCAGGTCTAGTCACCAATTCGTGGCAAATGCTGATTGAGAAATGAAAGGTAGGATAATATTGGTTAATAAGAGAGAGTTCACTTGTAAGCATTAAAGGCTGGTGATGAAAATTTGCTTCTGCTCTAAATACTTTTCTCAGGTTCAATGGCATTAGTTAGTTAATTTCACAATCTTGGCCTTCTCTGGATCTCACTTCCTGTCACTTCCTCTTGCACAAATTTAATAAGTTCCTGCCCCCACCCAGATTTATTATAAGTCTTTTTTTGTTTTCTCAGGGTGACTGGCAACTGGGGTATTACGATGTTCAGTTGCAACATGGGACAGGCTGATTGGACCAGGTAATCTAACTTCCCTCCTAACAATTTTGTCTCTTGATAATAAAGGAACATTATCTAACTGCATTGGCAAGAAGAGCAATTTATCATTTGATTCATGTCACCTTTGCATTCATTGTTGATACAATTCAAGTGTTATTCCTTGAATATCAGTCAAAGCAAATGCAAATTATTTGAGAAATAACGCACATTAATTCTAAATAAGAAATTTGTCACTTAATGAAGTCAGTTCTTAATAATTTGATCATATTATCAAGTTTTCTTGTTGTAGGGAGAATTTCAACAGCCAACTTCTGACACTCAAAGGGTAATACAAAATACAGCATGTATTGACAAAATTATTCAAAAGCTGCCTCAGATTACTATTAATGACAACATGTACAGCAGTGTTTCACTCTGCTGAATCTAAAAATGACCATCAAAACTGGTGACATTTTAAGAAACACTAGACCTAAAGTTTTGTGACACACCCTTCAGACTCATGCCATACCATCCGAAGAAGCCAGCCAGAAGAGATAGCACATTGGTTTCGTGAGGTTAGAGACTCTTTTCACTCATTGAAAGACAATTTGAGGCAATGACAGAATTCCCTTGCTTGAGTCTTCTTAGTTATGGGGAACATGTAGTACTCCCAGGTGGAAATGTGACCCTGACTGGCAATATTTTATTATTCATTTGGCACTCTTTCAAGAGAAACTCACACATCGGCTTAAATTTCCATCCAAATGCACACTTATCCTGCTGAAGGAAAGGATCCTCGACTCTACCGGATGCCCGACCCTGCCCAAGCCCCTGGACTAATATCTGAGGCTGCCATGTTTCCACTCCCTACTGCTTTTGCCATTGATGGCCTTACATTTCTGCATTCCAACATTCTGCAGTTCAACCAATCAGAGAGCTATTGCCAGGCAGAATATCCTTGACTCAAAAGATTCTCGATTTCAAAACATTGAGCCTTGAATTCTCCTGCCTTTTCCTTCCTAAAAGCAAATTGTATAGCACAGCTTAACGATATACAAAGGTGCAAATCCTTCCTTTGTTGTCCAGTTATAGCAGTCCAACTTTCATTTCAGTTTATAGCTCCAATAAATGAAAAATAAGTTTTCTCTTACAACAATATGCATACAGACTAGGTATTGAATATCATGTATTGTAGTATTTAGTTTTAATATACAATACACAGTTTTATAAGGAACCCCAAGCTTAAGAACAGATGGGTGATCTTGCTCTTTCATTGACTGGTCTGTTTTGGCCCCACACTAATGGATGTGGACATGTAAACACACAACAAAAGAACAGCCACATCGATATGTCTTTGTTCAATTTTTATAAGATTCTAATGTTTGTGATTGGAGGCCATGTGCCTACGGACCTCCACATCTAAGATATCAAAAGCAACTATTCCCCTGTTTCTGGCTAACAGGAGACATAAAAATCTGTCCTTCCCTCTGTCATCTTCCCCACAAAATACAGCTCTGTTAAGGAACTGAGTCTGTCACCATTCGTGCTCAGCACCATTTGCATGACAATTTTATTCCATCAGCATTTGTTTGGAAGGGCAGTTTTATTATACATTATTGTCTTTGAAAAATTTAATACTTAATCTGAAGTAATTGTTGTAATTTGAAGTGTTAGTAACTTACTTGTGCTTGTTAATGTAGGAATATTAAAAAAGCAAGAATGTCCAGGTTGGTTTTGGAGCTCATTTTTTAGTAATTTCTTTATATAGTATACAAATAATGTAGTGAATTACCACATTATCAGCAGTTAAGTGAATTAGATGGTAGTCATCTGATCAGTATCAGTTTTATTAGCTAAATACAATACTGTAGATTCTAGTGTGATTAAATTTTTTTTAAATCTGCAACTTAAAACTTGCCTTATAATCATAGCTTTCCCAATCTGCGTAGGTTTTTTTTGCCAGTCTATTTTCACTATACCTTTGCCACACCCATAATTTGACCCTGGTCTTGTTCCATCAGCCAGTTATGACATCCCCGCTGATTTGGGGTCTGGCTCTGGTATCATAGTGCTATGACAGACCTCCCAGCCTGGGCTGTACCATTGCTGACATGGAGAAACCCTACTTCATCAGGACATCTCTGAGACTTAGAATGAGATGAGGTCCAGAATCATGTTGCAGTTGTGGATATCCAATACTAGTCAGCCTCCCACAAACACCGTGTACCAGAATTGGAGAAAAGAGCAGCAAAATTAATTCTGGGTGAAAATGGGATGACCTAATGCGGAATTTGAGACAAACTTAATCTGCATGGCCCTTGCATAAGGGGGTTGAATGAGAATCCCATTGTGGTTCACAAAATATTCTCTGGTTTCAACAACATAAACTCAGGATATTACTTCATATTAATAGGGTGTGAGAATAAACATTTTAATGAATGAGAATTAGAAGGTATAGAGGAACTTTACCTAAACAGTGAAACGTATTTAGAAAAAGCTAAATGAAGGGAATGGTTTGTACATGTTCAATGCTTTGGCAATGTTTTTCATTACTCACCTTAATTTGAACAGGCAGCAAATGCCTTACTCGTTCAGCAAAACCCTAATGTTTTAAATTTCGCCACTGAATGACCAGTTATCTCCCTATGTTAAAGCAACAGAGAATTACCTGTAGGTTACATTGAGTTATTAGGTCTTTCATCAGCATGGAACCTATCTTTCAGCTGAGAATGATGGCATCAACAGGTCTCCTAGATAGACATCACATATTTTGTTTGGTTAATCAACATTGCTGCTTTGTTTATTATTTTAATAATTTCTGTTATTAATCAAATTATCATAAAATCACTACAATTTGGAAACAGGCCATTTAGCCCAACAAGTCCACACCGCCCTTCCAAGAAGCGTCCCACCCCGACACATTCCCCTACCCCTGCATTTTCCAACATCTAACCCAAACTTCCCGGGACACTACGGGTAATATAGCATGGCTAATCCACGTAACCTACACATCTTTGGACTGTGGGAGGAAACCAGGGCACCTGGAGGAAAGCTGCACAGAATGAGGAAGAATGTGCAAAGTCCATACTGACAGTCAGCCAAGGGTGGAATCAAACCCAGGTCCCTGGTGCTGCAAGGTAGGAGTGCTAACCCGCTGAGCCACACCTCAGTTCCTTCCTCATTGAAATGGAGATTGCAATTAATAATTTCTTGTCCGTCAATAAAAGTCTACCTGCTTGGCATAGCTGTCTCATAGTCTTATGGTCTTCTTCAGTTAAGAGAATCAAATGGACATCCAAGGATAACAATGCATAGAGCTGGATGAACACAGCAAGCCAAGCAGCATCAGAGGAGTAGGAAGGCTGGAGAGGCCCAAAACGTCAGCCTTCCTGCTCCTCTGATGCAGCTTGGCCTGCTGTGTTCATCCAGCTCTATGCATTGTTATCTCAGATTCTCCAGCATCTGCAGCTCCTGCCATCTCTGAAACAAATGGACATCCAGTTTTGATCTAGCAGGTCTACCAGCACAGGCAGGCTCCTATTCATGTGTGGTGAACCGTCCCTTTACCTCTACCATCATAATTACCTGTATACATCATGAAATTACTTTGGAGGATGATGTTAAAAAGAGATAATCAAATCTAATCAAGTTTAAAGCAAACTTTCATGGATAAGACAGCAGAGATTATCTCAATAAAAACCAAAAGAACTGCAGATGCTGCAAACTGGAAACAAAAATGGAAATTTCTGGAAAAGCTCAGCGGCATCTATGAAGAGAAATCAGAGTTAATGTTTTGGGTTGAGTGACCCTCCAATCTAGGTTCTAGTTGCTCGAATTTCCTGTAGTTTGCATTTTTGAGTGGTCTGACATTTAAATGAACTTTAATGTTTCATTTTCAATTCTGATTTTGCTGCTTTCTTTAGTGTGGGTTCCTCATTCTCATACAAGCTCAGGTCTGAATCAGGGTTACTTATAAACAATGTCTATGAACAATGTATAAATGATGGTAGGGCTACGGAGATACCTGCTCTGAGCTGCACTAGTTTCTGGCAAAATATCTGAAACATAGCTATTGGAGTCACATCATCACATATATTGGAGGCTGATCTCAATATTCATAAAATCCTACCTTTAGCCTTTCTTACAGCAAACTTTACATTTACTTACAGAGCAAAAATTAAGTATTTGTATGCAATTTCAATTTATTTTTCAAGCTGCCACAGCAAGTGCAGGGTTAACATTAGTTATTGCAAGCTTACTTCCCTGGCTGCACAAAATATACATAACATATACATGCTAAAGTCATACCTCCATCTGTACCTAGTTCCCACTGTGAAATGATTTTATACACTGGTATATTTTTGTAAACATAGCCATTGATTACACTCAATGAAGCGATATTCCTCATAACTCTGTGAACTAGTTGCTAATTTCCAGCAATCTCAGACCATTCAAAGTGCTTAAAACATTATATTAAATGTTCTAAATCTTTTAGAAGCAATAAAGCCCAGATTTTGTAGTCAGCCGCAAAAGGACATGTCTCACCACTGACCAATTGTAAGCTGTCCATAAAGATTTTGTATGGTCTAGATCAACAATTTTCTTTCTTTTGACGTAAATTTGGACTTGGCTGGTGTCTAGCAGCAGTGCAGATATTAGTCAGGCTGATAAGTGAAGTAGATTAAAGGATTCTTACGAAAAGCAGAAAGTATAACATACATTTTAATCATTGTCCAGTAATGGAATTAATATTGGGACAAATGCATGGGTTTATGATAGAAAATGAAACATTAAATAACAATGAGTAAAAAGTTTTTAAAAAGATTATCTTTCACTATACTAAAAACCATGCAATTTTCAAATCTTTGTCTGGAGGATTGATATTTCACACTTGTAAATTATTTTTTCAGGGTCAAAAAAGATTGTTAGTAGTAATTATGACTTAATACACTCTTAGAAATTCAGAGTCACCATTTAGCAATGCCTAGCTTTTTCAAATGTTTTTACAGTGGGAGTAATGATGAGCTGTTGATGTTTGTATCATATCATTAATATTACATTGATTGCTTCAGTGAAGATTGCAATAGTACACTCTATGGAGGAGCAAGGAGGTATTGACAGCAACTTCCGAATTTCAATGCCAGATGTTGAAGTCTAATACACTTTAATATTGACAAGCATTGAAAGTTTCCACGTCATTACAGTCACAAATCCTGAGCAATTAATTTTGATTAAGAGCTATCTTTAATTTGAGAAAATATAGTCACAAAGTTTCTTGTTCTGAACTGTCTACAAAAGGAATTTGGAATTAATTTTTGATTGTAATTTGGCAGCAATTCAGTCATTTTGAGAAATCAGGAGTAAAATGCTTATCAGAGGCTCCATGGCAGTGTTTTACCACTAAGGAATAAGGCATGTGTTGAAGATTAGTTATGTAGAAGATTATCACATGAAGTATGTTTTTTTTTAAACGTTCAAGAAAAGCAATAAAGATTGCAAATTTTGTGTACTGTATACTTACCATTAATTAAATTTGTTTGTTGATTTTGCCTGAGCCATTCTCTGTTACATCACATAGTATTTCAGTTTCTTTAGTCAAGGAAATTGTTTGACAACATGTGATATATCCCAGTAACCTTAAATTCAGAGGTTTAAATGCTCTACTCGAACTCTTAAATTCCAACATATTCCCTGACATATCAGGCCTACAAAACCAAAAGAATAAAAAGTGTGTTTAAAACTGCCTTAATTAACCAGAGTATAGAAGCAGGGAAGACTTGTTACAACTTAATAAAATATTGGTTAAGACACAGATGGAATATTGTGTGCAGGCCTGGTCGCCACACTATCGGAATTACATGATTGCATTGGATAGGGCACAGAGGAGTTTCACCGGAATATTGCCTGGGATGAAGAGCCTCAGTTATGAGGAGAGACTCGATAGACAGGGTTTGTTTTCCTTGGAGCAGAGAAGGCTGAGGCAGATTCTGAATGGGGTGTATAAAATTATGAGAGGCACCTCATAAGATTAGTTTGTGTGAATCTCCTCACAGTGACAGTCAAGTCTAAGGTCAGAGGATATAGGTTTAAAGTGAGAAGTGTTTTAGAGGTGATCTGAGAAAAAAAATTGTTTCACCCAGAGAGTCGTAGAAAGAAGGAAAGTGCTACCTGAGAGGATGGTGGAGGCAGGTACTTGTGAAATTTTTAAGAAACATTTGGATGAATACTCAAAATGCCAGGTCATCGTATGCTTTGGATCAAATGCAAGTAAATGCAATTAGTGTAGTTTAGTGTTTGTTGGATGGCAGAGACACGGTGGGCTAAAGGACCTGCTTCTATGCTATAGGACTTTATGATGTTAAGTGCAACGAGCCATACCTTTCTAAAATATTTATACAGCTCTCAATAATATTCTTTCTTATCCTTGCCAAATACTAATTAATGAGCAAAAAATATACTGAAAGCATTACACGAAGATATGAGTTCTGAAGTAGGATAATACTGGACTCGAACCGTTAACTCTGTCACTCCCTCCAGAGATGTAGCAGACTTGTTGAGTTTCTCCAGCACTAGATGATGTCAGTGGGAGGAAGAATATTATTATTAATAATAAGAAGAAACACTTGCATAGGCCTATATTGTAAAGTATTTTTGAAATTCTACGCAGGAAAAGGTTGTTCTGCAAACATATTCAATACTTCTTGTCTATTGTTTCTTGAAAAACAAAGTTCCAAACGATTCCTGCCAAAGAGTTAAATGTGATTAAAAAGGATAACACATCCGTCAACAGACTCTGCCAATAAACACAAGTTTATCACAAATGAATTGGAAAAACTGGCATCAGGCAGTTTCTACATAACATCAGCCATTGTCTCATATTCCATATGAATATGGCCTTAGAATTAGAGGGGGTAAGTTTAAAACGGAAATGAGGAGCCATTTCTTCACCCAGAGAGTGGTGGGCCTGTGGAAATCATTGCACGGAGTGCAGTGGAGGCCGGGACGTTAGATGTCTTCAAGGCAGAGATTGATAATTTCTTGATCTCGCAAGGAATTAAGGGCTACGGGGAGAGTGTAAGCAAGTGGAGTTGAAATGCCCATCAGCCATGGTTAAATGGCAGAGTGGACTCGATGGGCCGAATGGCCTTACTTCCACTCCTGTTTCTTATGGTCTTATGGTCTTATATTCAAAAACAGCTTTTGTCAAGTCTCTCAGATTAACAGTGCCCTGAAATGAGAATTCTCTTTTCTTACAACAACCAGTGTTAATCATCTGCTTTGACAGTTACATCGAGTTCCTCAATGCTCAAGTGCTCTAGTTTTACTTAGTCCCATGCAATGCGTCAGTGGTCAGCTAAGAGGGCAGATGGATGACTTGTGAGCTACTCTTTGCTTGCGTATCTTTGCAACCAACTGTTCTGAGGAATCTGAGAACAGCTCGATTTCATTCATGGTCCAATTTCCTCTCTCAACAGATCACCTTTGCTCAACCTGCCCCAGTGGAACAGAAGTCAAATACTATGTTTGCCAGACCATAAGGTACACTTCTGTCCCAAAAGAAATTCAAATTATCGTGCTCCTTATGGTCTGTAGGTTACAGATCATCACAGTGTGATTCAGAGGTACACACAGTGATTACAGCACAGATACTTGGTTACAAGTTTTCCATAAAATGTGGCAAAAAAGGCTACAAAACTGAAAAGGGAATCAAACTGGCAAGACATGGCAAAGAACATGGAAATAGAACAAGTCCAACCAAGAAAATGATATTTGAAGAACTGAAGAGTCAAAATGAATAACTAAGGGCAATGTACAAACACAGCCAGACTTTTGGAACGCATTATGGAAAATATCTACAACTGGAAGAGGTGGAATGTTGAACAACGGGCCACTGGAGAAATGAAACTTCTGAATCCACAAAGATGACAGCATGACAGCAAGAAAGCTTGCTATAGTGAGCAGCATGACTGATATTGAGGAGATATGTTCATTGAACAGATTTATGAAAAAACATAGGCTTATGTACAAGAAGCAAGGTAGCACAGAATATGCTAGTCAAATAAGGAACAAAGGTATTTGAATTTCATCGGTTCATGATTAATGCAGGGAAAGAAACGTGTTTAAATGCAGGCAGATAGTCAATATTGGTATTCACTTATAATCTCGAAAGCTGATGTCCTATTGAACAAGGCTTTGGGTATTAAAGGTACTAAAACAATACAATATAATTGCCTGACCACAAGAAGATTGAATGCTCTGTCATTCTGGTGTGTTTAGATTAGATTCCCTACAGTGTGGAAACAGACCCTTTAGCCCAACAAGCCCACACCACCCTTTGAAGCATCCCACCCAGACCCATCCCCCTATAACCCACACACCCCTGAACACTACAGGCAATTTAGCATGGCCAATCCACCTAACCTGCACATCTTTAGACGGTGGGAGGAAACCAGAGCACCCGGAGGAAACCCACGCAGACATGGGGAGAACGTGAAAACTCCACACAGACAGTTGCCCGAGGCTGGGATCGAACCCGGGTCCCTGGCGCTGTGAGGCTGCAGTGCTAACCACTGAGCCACTGTGCCATCATGTTATTCTGACCCTTAAAAACTACCTTGATGACTGATCTTTGAGAGAAAAATAGCACCAAATTCTGCACAGTATTCTTATTCATGTTCATCCTGAGGGATGGATGAATAAACAAGGGCTTGAACTGTAATTGTAATAATATGTGACTGAAGCAACTGGCCTTTAAACTAAACCAGCCCTATTAGCAGATGATCAATTCC
Organism: Stegostoma tigrinum; assembly: GCF_030684315.1. Classification (NCBI taxonomy): domain Eukaryota; kingdom Metazoa; phylum Chordata; class Chondrichthyes; order Orectolobiformes; family Stegostomatidae; genus Stegostoma; species Stegostoma tigrinum. The sequence continues at coordinate 28,766,158 of NC_081379.1, forward strand.
AAACACATATACCCAAGGCTATGAAATTGAGGCTTGGTGGAGCATTAACGATGGAGCGAGCTGTGATTCCAGGTGGTGGATATTTTAATAAACAAGCCATTTAAAATAGTGAGGAGTAGACTAAATAGGTGGAGGCACCAGTACATCTACAACGTGCATGAAATAGTTACCATTTTGTGAAAGTTGTGGCCATTTGTGAAAAACAGCACAGTTGTGAATTCCTTCGAAAAATGTGGTGTTAGCAAGTCCACGATGACAGTAAAGATGGTGTACTATTTGAAAAAAGCCACAGTTCACAAAACCAAATATGATCCTGACAGCAGTGATGAGGTACTTTTCAGTCTTTATGGTTGGTAAGATATTATGCATTGTTGGTTTCGATCCACAATAGTAGATGATAATAATAAATGCATATAGACACGGGTATTTTTCTCTGGATATGTGTTTTAACATCCTGGTGTACTTTATGATCTGGTCTATCTTAACAGTCCAGCAAATACAGGAATAGTTTCAGCATGTAATTGGTGGCTGTTTAGTAAGAGTTCAGAATTTGTTTATTTTAAATATTTTGTTCACATATTGTAAGGCTCCACAAAGTGCATAAGATTGTGTGGAGCTTTTATGTCTTGACTCACCACCATGAACAATAAGATATGTAAAGAAAGCCATCTCCAAATGAGGTATCATCATTTTGTCCACCTCCCACCAGATAGAATTAAAAGATATTAATTGGAAAGTTCAAAGCAACTTTATTTTCCCAATTGTTTGTTCGTATGGCTAATTGACACTATCAGCCCAGACAATTTTTGGATTAAAGTCTTCCCTCAATGAGATGGACATCAGCAAGAAAGTTGTGCCATTAGCAATAAAGGAGTTCCTGAAGTCAAGGACAAAAGAAATCCCATTTTCCAACCAAGTGTTCAACAGTGAGACAAGATTCTCCACAGTGAGGGGAGGGAGCATACATTAGCATATATTTTCATGTATTAACATCTTTCTTACTACATCACTCTCCTTATTGATATGCATTTTCTCGTTCTGCCACACGCTGGTCAGAAAGAATATGGTGGCAATTCCCGACATGCAAGTCAGTGGGGTACCTGATGACTCCAGCTCACAACTTGCTCTGGAGCTCATCAGTCATCAACATTTCAGGGCATGCTCCACAGGCTGCATCCACATGCACCCCCTAGCCAGCCAAAACCCCAAGTCCCCCTGGCGAAGCAAGGTATCAATTGCCCTACTTTGGACATGGCAGGTACTTAGACCAGGTGCACAGCTTGGCCTTCAAAGATGGCGCCAGCACCAGGAATCCCAGGAACCACCTGCAGTAAGTGGGAGAATGTGACAAGTGGGATACCATAGAGGCATGATGCATGGAAAATGAAACCAGTTTGGCAAGAAAGCACAAGAAAACTCATCAGGACTTGTGGAGAGAAATACTCCATGATTTTCACCATAATTGACACTGAACTGATTTTTGGGAAGATTCAGCCTAACATTCCATCTCTCCCCATGTCAGGAATATCCTTTTGCAGGTTAAGCCTGTTGCTATCAGTGCATGACTCATCCAAACTGGAACTTTAAAGCTATTTTCCAAACTTTGGAAGTGTCCCCTAAGCTCCATCCCCACCAAAACAAATTCTAGAATCCTCTATCTGAAAGCATGATGCACTATATTGTTCATTTTGTTCACTCAAACTCTTCCAATGTAAACAAAAACCTATTTATCTCCAGGAAGTCTTTCTCTCACTTTTTTTTTGAAAAGAACTCACCACGGCTGAAGAGACTATAACATGTTACTCATTAAACCCCCTCACTTATACAGAAATGCCATGTGCCACTAGATCAGTTTCAAAAGCCCACAATGATATTAACATATGCATAGTACGTATCACACACCTTGTAGCACAACTGAAATAACCTCAGCTTTGTCATTCTCTCCACAAAACTGAAGATTTTCCGCCCATTTTCATGCCATTAAATTTCTTATGTATCCTTCTAAAGTTCTCGTTATCTTTCCCAGGTTATAGTGGCCTGAATTAAACACAAGTTAGTTAATCATTTAGTTCCAAATAATAAAGCATAGTTATTTCAAAAGATACACATCCATAGTAATATCACAGAAATATTGACAAACACTTTGACAACCTTTTAGGTTAATGTATCAAAATCAAGGATTGTCAAATCTAATGCAACTTGTAGAACATACTGTTCTTGTTTCCATTAAGATCAGATTGATCCTAAGTAATGATTAATTAAAATGTTGCTGTAGAAATTTTAGCTGTGAATCAACAGACATTAACATGTACTATGGAGCTCAGAGTTTCAAAACCTGTATCTACTTGGCAAAGTTTTACACCCTGTTAATGGGTCAATGTCTACTTCAAGAATGGATTGATACTGTTGGAGAGATATATTTGACATACTTATTTTAAATTGACCCAACGATTACCTGAAAAAGGATGAAGGAATGAAATACTTTAAATGGTGTTTACACAACAAAACGGAGTAGAAACAAAATGTGTAGTTTTAATTTCTAATCTTTATGGCTACTCAAAGTGGAATTTTATATTTTCAATCCATTCAACAAAAGTGGGAAAATGAATTCATACTCCTAAGCTGTTACTCAAGCATTTTAGAAAATTTGTAACAGTGAACTGTAAAAAAACCTCACCTCTGGTTCAGAAGAATTTAACATTGAACAAGAACAAAGTTGCTGGAAAAGCTCAGCAGGTCTTTAGAGCAAGGGTCACCAAACCCAAACATTAACTCTGTTTTTCTCTTCACAGATGCTGCCAGACCTGATGAGCTTTTCCAGCGACTTTGTTTATGTTCCTGATTTAGAGCATCCGCAGCTCTTTCGGTTTTTATTTAACATAGACTGTTAAATCAAGATAATGATATTTTACAATGGTGAGGTGTATGAATTTGAGCTCTTTTTCTGTGAATTGCAGAAACTGATTGTTGACACTCAACTGGGTTGCCATTTCAAATTTATAAAAATTAAACTACTGATTATTATATATTGCATGTTAGTCATCAAATAATATTGACATATATTTGAGTTACAACTCATGAAGTCAATTTGAACTTGTGGCACAATTCTGATGGGACTGTGACAAATATTAGTTTTATGGCCCATTCACCTTTATTTTTGACTTAAACGAACAGCTAAGTTGGTCAGCGTGGAATTGAAGAAGGGTCGCTGGACTCAAAACATTGAATTGTTTCTCTCCACAGGTTCTGACATGCTGAGTTTCTCCAGCAATTTCTGTTCTTGTTTGTGTCAAAAAAGGCAGTTTGCCAATGAATGAAATAGGTGAGAATTGTTCCCATTGATTTAGGACAATTGTTGTGATTTACAGGAATCGAAAGGGGAGAATGGTGCTCCCTGTCCAATCTTGGTGTCACAATGCACTGTCAGAAACCATGAACTAAAGTGAGAAAATTTACTGAATGACTCCCAAACAAAAAATTATCAATATGCTTTTGTTTTAGCTTTTATGGATTACCAGGCAGATGATACTTCAGTCAAATAAAAAGAACTTCTGTCTTAAATGGTTTATTCAATAAATGTACTTCTTGCTCAAATACAAGCAGTCACATTACTACCTGCTATAAAGAGGTACTGCACAGCCACTCGGTGCCCCAATGTGCTGCTTTTTATTCCCATTGAGTAAAGGGGAGTCCTATCTGACAATAGCCACCTTTGTGTTTCACAGATGCAATCGTCACCAACAAGGCAGAGTTTCATACATGTTCTCTTGCTCAGTTCATGACAATCCAGATGATGTGGCTTTCTGATGTTCCTTTCTAACCTATTGATCAATCCAACTAGTTCATGTTTTGGCCACTTCTAGGAAAGCACTGAGCTCTTTAATATCTCCAAGTGCTTCACACACCAAGTAGAAGTTTAAACTCTTTTTACTCATACAGTACGTCAAAGAACTCCTGTATTCCTTTCTGTCAAACAAAAAACTGACCTCTTCGAAGGAGGGGTTTGTTGCTTCTCCTCACAAGAATTTGCTGTGTTCCTATTACCATCATTATCTGGCATTTTGGTGCCTGCATCTACACACTAATCATCTCCAACTCCTTGATTTGCACGAGAGTCTGCCAACCACATTTCTTCTTTCTTGACTCTCTTCCTGTCGGTAATGCTTCCAGGTTAAGTGTTAGCAGGTCACATTTTAAGCATTGCTCACTATTCAAGAATATTACAACTATAAATGTTGTAAATTTATAAATATATTTTTCAAACAGGTTTTTAAAAGTTATTGATTCTACTTCCCTTTTAAATGAACTACAAAAGTCCATTCTATACTGCTTGTAAGTCAAAGGTCGGCACTGCTGGTGAATTACCTGAATTAAAATACAAGTGTATAATTAATAAATACCGTACTGAGCCGTAATTTGTAATAAAAAATATAAATCCAGCATAGATCTCCAGTCAGTAATTTCCCAATATTCATAGTACTGTTGGTGTTTCGTGGAGTTTCTATATTGTATCCTGGAATGGGACTGAAATGATGCAAGGTTCTACTGGCTTGCTAGTATGCTTTTCAAAGATAATAAATGATAGCTCCCATAGGAATTCAGTGCATGACTGAAAGTAAATGATTAAGATTATGGGTTGAATTTTACTTTTTTTGGCAAAGTCAAAGTGGCGGCGAGTTGTCTTACCATATCTCAAATTGGTTTTATTGATTACCTAACGGAAAAAACCAAAAGAAACACGGATGCTGTAAATCAGAAATAAAAACAGAAATTGCTGGAAAAGCTCAGCAGGTCTTATCTCTCTTCACGGATGCTGCCAGACTGCTGAGCTTTTCCAGCAATTTCTGTTTTTGTTTTATTAATTACCTAGCATCTCTCACATCTGATTTCAATGCCAGCTTACCATATATTCTACCCCGAACAACTTGCCACCCAGAGGATAGTGCAGAATTCACCAGCATTCCTTGCACCCACTCCAACATTAAAATCCTGTTGCACCCCCAGGCAAAAACCAGCAATACAGAGCTGACCAGCATGATCCCTGAAGTTTGGCAGGCAGGAGGAAACGGGTGTTCCAATGTGTTAGTACGGACCTGGGCATCCTGCAGGGTAAGCAGGACTTGTTCATCTCACCCCAGGAACAGGACTGAGGGCCACAATACCAGACCATGCCAGTGTAGCCTAGCGTTAATGCCCAGCACAATGCAGTCAGAGCTGTATTGAGGAATGCACAGTAATATAAGAAGAAAGTCAATGAGATTCTCCATTTCGCCATTTTCTCTCTGATATTCACTCTAATTCATAGAATCCCTACAGTGTGGAATCTGGCCATTCAGGCCATCAAGTCCATACTGGCCATCCAAAGAGCATCCCACCAGATCCACCACCCCAACCCTACCCCTGTAACCCTTAACTTCCCTGGGCACTATGGGCAATTTAGCAAGGCCAATCCACCGCATGGTCACATTTTTGGACTGTGGTGGGGGGTTGGTGGTGAGGTGGAAAATCGAATCAACTAGGGGAAGCCCACATGGACATGGGGCGAATGTGAAAATTCAACACAGACAGTCGCCCGAGGCCAGAATCGAACCTGGGTCCCTGGCGCTGTATGTGGCGGCAGTGCTACCCACCCCAATGCCCAGCCCCACTAACCCTGCATGCCTTCTGCACTGCCTACTCACTTGCTCAGGGCACCTTCCCACCCGCACCAAAAGTAACAACTGTGCCACACGCTCTCATCTTCCTTAATATCTGCCTCTTTGTCAATTAAGAGGAAAATAGTCTCAATAAGACAAAATGACTCACAATTGTATAATGGGCTGCAGACTATTCAGCTCCTCATCCCTTATGTGGAGAGCATCCTGACTCAGAATGTCCAAGTGGCTGGCTGACTGTGCCCAAACCTGTGGACTTGTATCAGAGGCTGCCCTTGACTTACTGTGCCAAGGCCCCCTCAATAGAGGGGATCCTTACTGACTTAACTGAGGACTACTGTCAACCATTACTAGTGTCCTGGCTTTGTGTCTGTGCTAAACAGCAAGGCAGGACAGATATGATATGTGCCTGGTAGCTGTGGATGCAGGAACAAAGTGCAAAGAAAGCAAGGTATGGCAAGGCAGGGATACTGTCAGCATCCAGGGAAGGTCAAAGTGAGTGAGTGCTGCAAGTGAAGAGCACAGGGATGGAGCCTGGTCCAGTCCCTGGGCTGGGAGCATGTCACTGAGCACACAGTGTCCTTGCTGCAGCCACACAATAAGTTACCGATGTAGTCTGACACAGATGTCATATGAAGGCTCCTACAGGGTGGGACATGTTGAATGCTAATGCTCATGGATGGGAGGTGCATGTGCCTGGTATCCATGGAGTGTGCCCTGAGATTTTGGTGCCCAGGGTCCAGATGTCATTTGAAAAAGGAGGTGAGCTGAAATCTGTCAGGTGCTTGTTCTGGTTTTCTTGTCAAGACTTTCGACATTCGGCTTGATGGTAACTTTGGTAAGATGGAAATCTGAATATTAATGAGATAAGTTGTGCCAGAAATAAGACATTTAACAAGCAAGCACTGTTTAACTGGCAACCCACTTCTGCGTGAGAAACCCAATCATGCTGCTTGAGAAAAGCATAAGATGAAGTGAACTGCTCCTCCTATCATGAGAGACCTTGCTGGACTTCATCATAGAGATTCATCCAATTCATCCTTGCTGACCAGATATCCTACATTAATCCAGTCCCATCTGTCAGCATTTAGTCCATATCCCTCTAAACACATCCTATTCATACACTCATCCAGATGCCTTTTAAATGTTACAATCATTTCAGACTCCACCACTTCCTCTGGCAGTTCATTTCATACATGCATACAAGGCCTTACTGAAGTCCTTATAGACAATATCCACCACTCTGTCCCAGTCTTTTGTATGGATTAAAAGAAAATCCCTTAGGTCCCTTTTAAATCTTTCCCTACTCACCTTAAAACCATGCCCTCTAGTTTTGGGCTCCCCTACCCTGAGGAAAAGTTACCATCAAACCAAATGTCAAAAGCCTATTCCCTCTATCCATTCCCCTCACAATTTTATAAGCTTCTAGGTCACCCTCATCCTCTGACACTCTGGGAAAAATAGCCCCAACCTACTCAGCCTTTGCATGAAGCTCAAACCTCCAACTCAGGCAACATTCCTCTTTTATATAAATGCTGTGGATGTGATTATATGACAAAAAGCAGTGGACCCAGCACCGATCCCTACAACACACCACTGGGAGAGACTTCCAGTCTGAAAAGCAATCCTTCACCACCACCATAGATAACAAGGTGTAGAGCTGGATGAACACAGCAAACCAAGCAGCATCTTAGGAGCAGGAAAGCTGACGTTTCAGGCGTAGACCCAAAACGTCAGCTTTCCTGCTCCTAAGATGCTGCATGGTCTGCTGTGTTCATCCAACTCTAAATCTTGTTATCGCGGATTCTCCAGCAATTGCAGTTCCTATTATTTCATTCACCACCACCCTCTGCCTCCTACCTCCAAACCAATTTTGTATCCAAGTGGCCAGTTCTCCCTGTATTCCATGTGATCTAACCTTGCTCACTAGTCTACCACGCTGAACATTGTTGAAAGGCCTTACTGAAGTCCATATCGACAACGTCCACCAATCTGTCCCAATCTTCTTTGTCACTTCTTCAAAGACTTCAATCAAGTTAGTGAGACATGATTTCCCACGCACAAAGCCATGCTGACTATTCGCAATCAGTCCTTGCCTTTCCAAATACATGTAAATCCTATCCCTCAGAATCCTCTCCAACAACATATCCGTCACTGGTGTCAGGCTCACCAGTCTATAGTTCCCTGGCTTTTCCTTACCACCTTTCTTAAATAATAGCCATATTAGCCACCCTCAAGTCTTCCAGCACTTCACCTGCAGCTGTCTATGATACAAGTATCTCAGCAAGGGGCCCAGCAATCACTTTGTTAGCTTCCCAAAGTTTTAGGGTACACCTGATCGGGTCCCAGATATTTATCCACCTTTAATGCATTTTAAGATGTCCAGCACTTCCTTTTCTGTAATAAGGACACTTTAAGAGGCTGCCATTGATTTCTAAGTTCTCTAGCTTCCATATCCTTCTCCACAGTAAATGCTGGTGCAAAATACTCGTTTAGTATCTCACCCATCTCCTGTGGTTTCACGCATAGCTAATCTTCAAGGGGCCCTATTCTCTCCCTAGTTACTCTTTTGTCCTTAACATATTTGTAGAATCCCTTTGGATTTTCCTTAACCCTTTGTGCCAAAGCTACCTCATGTCCCCTTTTCACCCACTTGATTTCCCTCTTCTTGTCCAATGCTGCCCCAAATCTAGCCCATGTCATTCAGGCCCCTAGAAGATTCCACAAACAGAAGCAAAAGGGCTTTTAAGGCTTTATTGATTTGATGTAATCTGTAATAATAGTCAGATTTTGACTGTCAGACAATTGCCAGTTTAAGGGGTGCATCTATGTGCGGGTATATTTGGCAAGCAGTGCCCTGGTATGTGCACAGTCACCCAGAGAAATGGAATACATGGCTCACGTACGGCTATGAAGGAGCAGGAACAGAACGAAACAACAGAAGGTAACAAAAACATTCTGTCCGAAGATACTTTCTGCAAAGGACTGGAGGGAATTGATGGGAGAGATCGGGATGGTATGGCATGGGAGAGATAAAAAGAACAGGATAGGGATAGCTCGAGGGGAATGGTATGGTAATAACGAAATCCACTTAGGTTGTAGGTTTTTATCACGGTTACTGATAAATTAGGCAAAAGTAACTTCTGACACTTGCTGGTGAATTATTTGACAGTACCTGCAGCAAACTTGTGTTTGATAAGGTGCAACTGAAATTAACTTGAATCATTCAGAAAAATTCCTGGATTGTAATATTAAATTTTATTTTCAAAAGGAACGCACAATTTACAGGGGCTCATACTTAAAACATGTGCAGCTAATATAAAACGCATTGTGTACATCGATTATTGGAATTGTAGCCAGGGAGATGGATAGACTTGCAAATTTCAGAAGATCATGCACCAATACAAACAAGCAATACAAAATGTACAATACAAACGAGCTCTACTGCCTACAGCATTCCAAAAGGTAAGCGCATCTTTAACAATGTGGGGACTCTGAATTCAAGCCGAACAGAGCCACTGTTGTTTTGTAGAAGGAAATATTCTAATGAGACACAAACAAGCAGACATTTTTCAAACATATTCTGAACTTCCCGATGTTAAAAGGCAAAACCAAGGACATTACTGATGTGCTATACTTCATTTTTACATTGTTTGCTGAGGCCAATGACCATCGCAGAGTTAAATTAACATCTTTCTCCCAGATAAACCAAGCCCTGCAAACTAAAAGCAGCCTTGCATTGTGCTACAGAGATCGTACACAATGAAACAAACGGCATGCAACATAAAACTATGTAGTGCAAGTCTATTGCGCTTTACAGTACGAAATTATTTCCATTAAAAAGGTCACATAACACCAGTATAGTTAAACAAAACATTCTATTCATGATATTAATAATTTGATGCTCAATAAAAAAAGTTTATCCATCAAGTTCAAATTAATTTAAAAGATCAAATATAAGTTACAGCATCTTGGTTTCTTTATCGGCCTTTATTACATTTCATGTCTGTAAAGGATTACTCACATTCCATGAAAGTCTGTTTCTAAAGTAAATGTCTGCATCGAATGGGTGACTGTCTGAATCAGGAAATGATACCCTGGAATTCTGCATGCTTGGGCGGAATGCTGATTTTACACCTTAAATAAAATGACATTCCATTTATTCCAATGGAGAGTAACATCTGTGTTACACCACATCCTGTCAATGTTTCAAAAGTCAGGTTTGTATAAAGCTGCTACAATAGATCTGTACTATTGTCAGTTTAGGTTTAAAAGTACATTCTATACTAAAAGAGCATAGAAAAACATAATCAAACATAAAACTGCAATAAACATCTTTCCTGTGACACTGCTATTCTGTTAAATAAAAGTTACTTTGCACATAAATACATAAAACATTCAGAAGTTCTGGAGTTCAGGAATGTTCTTGTAAAGGTCAAGAGAATCTGGATTTGAGAAGGCACTCCGCTGCTTCACATCTTTGCCAGCGATAACCTGCTTCACTGCCACTTCCACCTTCTTTCCACTAATAGTATACTACAGAGGGAAAAATAAGGAGTATGAGAACAGTTTGTCCTTGTATTTCTATCCATTTATGGTGGGTCAGTCCACCTTGTATGAAGTCATTCACTATCTGTGTAAAATAGGATTAAGTAATAAAATGACTACAATCTTGTACTGTCAGAACTGGTTTGTGATGATGCTTGCACATAATACAGACAACACAAGGTGTGGCAGTCAATACCATATGACTCTGGTATGACAAAGCATCATTCACATATATATGGAGACATGCAGGCACTCATCACAGCCTAAATCCCAACGAAAAATTAATGCTCGCTCTTGCTGTTACTACAGTTGTAAAATTATTCTTTTTTTAAATTGTCCTGTAATCATTTGACACAGCAACGTCATTCCATTGGAACAACTACACACCTATTCCATTTCAGGTTTACTTTCTTTTTGATATCAATTGTCCGATATACACACGCTCTATCCTGAGCAAAATTTAGGCTGTAGCCTATCAGGTGATTTAGTACCACAGTTCCAGTCAAAAGTTCCAAACTTTGTTTAAATTATACTCAAATAAGTTATTTCAGAGAATTCAGATCATTTCAAATTGTAAAAGTGAAGTGCCAAATGTGTGCACAACAAAATAGAACACAAAAAAATTGAGATCCTAATTTTGAACAGAAGCCTTTAAAGACTGAAATAATTCACTGAAATTGGGCTATATAAATTGATTGGAGGTATTTTTTGTTTTAAAATGTTTGGCCAATTTTAATTAAATTACAATAATGCTAAATGCAGATCAGTTTTATTGAACTTATTGCTCCAAATTACCCAGTTGATTAGGATGCTGAACTGAACTACAACATCTGAAGAAATACTGAAGACTAATTCTTCAGCTTTATTCTCTGGGGATTTATGCCATTTAGAAACATTACTTACATTAACATAAACTTATGGCTTGAAAGCAATCAATAAACCACCATAAATAATTTGAGGAAACCATTTCCATCTGGAAGGACAACAGCTTACTGTGACGGCCATTAAAAAATATTTCCACTTCTGTTATTCAGGGAGCGTGTACATATATTCATGGTCAATTCCTTATTCCTCAAGTAAATTGATGAAAGTAAGTATTGACTTATTGACTACAATGAGCCCATCAAGTCAATGAGTTCTGACAAAACATCATCTTAGTACAACTCGATTTCCCTCTCTACAGATGCTGCCTGATCTGATTGAAATATAAAAAGGAAATGCTTGTAAATAAACCTCCACCTTCTACAGTCTTCCGTTTTATATTTTTTTAAAAAAATACTACGTACAGCAGTTATGTACCTTAAATTCTTATTTTTTAAATAAAACTATTATTTTAACAAAACAGGATCAATTGACATTCAATAATAACATGTACCATTTTTTGTTAAAAGGAATTATGTCCCAGCGAAAAACAGACACGAATATGATGGAAGTGGAAACGCTACTTTGAACCATCCCACAAAACCATATCTATCTCTATAGGCACAAATTTGTAACTTCATACATAACAGAAAATAGTGTGTTTGAAAGAGAGAATGTAAAGCTACGCAAAAGGTACATGGACTTACTGGAATATCTTTAGTTTCCAGGATAAAGGCAGGTACATGTCTAGCTGATAAAGCTACTCGAATAGCATATCGTATCCTCTTCACCAAATCTGCTGTAAAAACCTGATTGTTGGCCATTTTCAAGAAAAGAATGACTCTTTCTTCACCATCCTTGTTGTACTGTGGGACACACAGACTGTCCATAACTTCCTCAAAGGCTTCAACTAATAGACAAAACAGCAGAAGTTTCTTTCAGGCAGGGAAAAGAAAAAGACTGCAGTTTTTCCAATGGATGGACTTCTTAGCTACTGTACAACAGGTTTGACAAATACTTCAAAACCTCTACAATGTAGCTATGTTAGGACTGAGAAACAATAAATCATAACATGATTGTCTAGTACTTTTGAATCTTGCCCCATAAATCCCTAAGAAAGAAGACTTTATATTGATGATTTAAAGTTGAGAGAACCAGAAGTGTTGTAACATGACCCACCATAGCTTCGCGTGGGGGGTTTTATCTTTTAATGTGACTGGTATTACTGTGCTGTGCTTGTAAAGAAGTAAAAGCACATCTTCATCAAGCACACTTCACACTTCAGTGAACTTTACTTTCTCCAAGAGATCAGAAAGTCAGGGATTTTAAAAATCAATACATTTACTGCACTATCCAACATTTTCATGTCCAACAATATTGCTAACCCTTATCTCAGGAGCAACAGGGTAAGAATTTCTCCCAAATTCTCCCAATTGCAACCCGTAACTTACGTAGAGTCATAGAGACATACACCAGGGACACAGACCCTTCCATGCTGACTCAATATCCTAAAATAATCCAGTCTATTTTTCCAGCATTTGGCCCATATCCCTCTAAACCCTTCCTATTCATGTACCCATCCAGATACCTTTTAAAATGTAATTGTACCAGTCTCCACCACTTCTGGCAGCTCATTCCATACACGCTCCACCCTCTGTGTGAAAAAGTTGTCTCTTCGGTCCCTTTTAAATCTTTTCCCTCTCACATTAAACCTATGCCCTTCTAGTTTCGGACTTCCCTATCCCAGGGAAAAAGACCTTGGCTATTCAGCCTATCCATGTCCCTCATGATTTTATAAACTTCTTCAGGAGAATTCAACAGTGTTGGTTGAGCATGATAGATTCCTGACAGGAAGTCTTTTTTTAAAATTATGTTTTCCAGCCTTAAATGATTTATTACATAATGGAATAAGAAAGTTTCTGCTGTCTTCTGTGCCACTGGCAATAAGCACTGAAATGAAATGAAAATGAAACAGCAAGTGGTTTTGATAATGCACAGCCCAATCTACAGAGCCAGTACTATATGCGAGAGACTAACCACCCCATTACATAGCCAAGGATTTCAAACCAGCTTCCTTCTGAACAGCTTATCTTAAGCCACAGCAGATAAAAAGATAATAGCACTACTTAACTGAAATACAACTTCAACACCAAACAGAAAAGAACTTTACTTTTCAAACCCATTACATGGAAAAGAAGCGAATTTGAACCAAGTGAGCGGTGACGGAAATGTCCATTAAGGTCTATATTGGCAACATTTTTCCAAATGCAGTCAATGAAAAGGTGTTTAAAAAAATTACAAAATAGCTATTATTGAAAAACATTACATCAGATTTCCATACTTTAACATTACCAATGTGGTAGATTTCAGAGCTTCCAAATCTCACTCCATTTGGATTCAAAGTGCCATCACTGCAGAAAGAAGAAACACATTTAGAGCAGTTGAAAGGTCAACTAAAACACAGCTTTTATCATGAGTAGTTTTCTGGGATGGGGCACAAATTACAAAATGACTCTTAATCATTGTTTTCTAGGATATGTCACTAGAATTCTTTCAGGGTCAAGAATCCTAAGGCAAGTGATGGAATCTGGTACAAAGAAATGAATATTTAAAAGTGGATCAAAGATTTTGAAACTTTCAATCTATTACATCCACCAAAATGAATCATTGGCAATTTTACATCTAGTTTATACTCACAGTCCAATAGATTAGCTCATTATTAGCTAAAATGAAGTGACACCTATGGGGTCTACTACAAAATGCAGCATTTCTCAAACAAAGGAATGTTGCTAAAATTGTCCATGTCAGATGCAATCTTTGAATTAAGTCAAACTGGAATTCCCTAATGCCTTGGACCATCGGCATGGTAAGATGATTAGTAAAGAAACGCTGATTAAATAAGAGGAGTCTGTGTTGGTACTTGCAGCTTACCACACAATATGCGTAATGAAAGATGTTCACATTTCAAGAAACCAGGTCATAGAACTAAAGTTAAACTTTATGCTGACTGAACGCTCCTTTCACAAGCAGCCCCGGGTTGTGTACAATGGCAAATTAGCATTTGCTCTGATTCTAATGTCAGTAGTTCACAACTTTAGCTTAACAATATAGGTGATCGTAATCGTAACAGTGAGCTAACATAGTATCAGTGATAATGGGAACTGCAGACGCTGGAGAATCCAAAATAACAAAGTGTGGAGCTGGATGAACACAGCAGGCCAAGCAGCATCTCAGGAGCACAAAATCTGATGTTTCAGGCCTAGACCCTTCATCAGAAACATCAGCTTTTGTGCTCCTGAGATGCCGCTTGGCCTGCTGTATTCATCCAGCTCCTCACTTTGTTATCTCAGTGAGCTAATATATGTTGTTAAGCTCCCTGCTATGCTAGGCAGGGCACAGGTGAGGGAATTGCACATGGTGTTCATCTCCAGGGACCATATCTTGGCAGGGAAGCGAGGGGAACGGGCCTGAGTTCAGGCATCCCCCAGGTGTGATGACCAATCAGAGCAAGGTGACCCCCATACATGGCAGAGGCAAAATCTTGAGGAGCTATCCTCCAATCACGGGCTGTTTCTTACCTGCGTTTGCTACTGATAGGCTTACTAATAATTGGAGGGGCCATGAGTGATGAAGGAAAGGAAGAGGCTGCAAGGGGAGAAGGAAGAAGGTGAATGAGAAGTTTCAACATATCAGAGGAATAGCCAACAAATTAGGAGGCAGGAAACGTTTACATAGTTGTGAATACACCGATTCTCAAGCTTTCATTCACTGGTTGAAGTTTTGCCCTTTCAGTGCCTTTGAAAGTGTGCACTTTCCTCTTTTTACCTTTCAACAAGAGCATTTGCAGAGTATGCCTGTACCAGGAAATTTCTGTTATTTCTTCATACAGGACAGAGACAAGAGATTTGAGCACTCTCTTATTGCAGGTTGGATGTTTCCCCTACATTGTTCTCATACTGGGCTGTGGCCACTTGGTTAGGAAGCAATCAAGTGTTAGTTTCTATGCTGAGACCACAGTAAAAGGGCTATTGAAAAATAATCAGTGATGGTCTGATTGATCAAACTGTATACACACACACACACAAACTTACAGTTTAAGAAATAGTTCTAGTTAAGGTTTAATCATAAATAAACATCCATGAAAAAGTTGTATAAAAAAAAACCAGATGTCACATATTACAGATGGGTAGTGTTATCTCTTCATATTAAGCTGTGTCATGTGTCTAAGCATGGATTATTACCTGACAGCTTAATTCTTGACTGCATATAAACATGTGAAGTTGTTATAGTTTTTGTCTGCACTTAGAATTAGCAAAGTGATAAAACAGTTTTATTCACATCACAGTACAAATATGTTCCCATCTTGCCAATTACACATTTTTGCATATATTTCAATCAATGTCAACTTCAAGTAAGAATATAGGATGCAGATGCTAACACAACAGAGAAAAGAGAAGGTAATTCTGCAGCCAAAGACCACAAGAAACTGGTGCAAAATTAGGCCATTCAGCCCTCGAGTCTGCTCTGTCATTTGATCATGGCTGATATGCTTCCCAACCTTGTTCTCCTGTCTTCTCCCTACAACTCCTGATCCTCTTACTAATTAAGAATATATCTATCTTTCACGGTCTTAAAGACACTCATTAACTTGGACTCCATATCTTCTTCAGCAATGAGTTCCAGAGATTCACCACCCTCTGACTGAAGAAATTCCTCCTCCTCTCCATCCTAAAGGGTCTTCCCTTTACTACGAGGCTGTGCCATTAGTCCTTGTCTCTCCTACTTTGGAAATACCATCTCCATGTCCACTCTATCCTGTATTCTGTAATTTTCAACAAGATCTAACCTCATCCTTCTAAACTCCATCAAGTACAATCCCAGTGCTCTCAACTGTGCCTCATATGATAAGCCCTTCATTATGAGGATCATTCTTGTAAACCTCCCCTGGTCCTCCTCTAAGGCCACACATCCATCCTTAGGTACTGGCCCCAAAACTGATCACAATATTCCAAATATGATCTGACCAGATACTTCCTTATCTGCATCCAAAATGGGAGATGGTACACGTTTAAATGTCATTCCCTAGATCTAAATACCTCATAGGCGAACATCTTCTCAGCAATCACCCTGTCAGGTCCTCTCAGGGTTTGTTACATCCCAATAAGATCACCACTCATTTTGGTCAACTCCAAAGGGTAGAGGCCCAAGTTGCTCAACACTTCCACACAGGATAAATCCTATAAACAGTCAGCATTTTAAAATGGAAGTGTTTCCAAGTGTTAACGAGTCAGAAAATAAATATGACTTTTTCTAAAAACAGTCAAAAAACTGAGAAATCATTTTGCACTTGTGTAAATTCTTTCTAAATTAAAGTCAAAACAATAACAATCTATAGTGAACATCCAAAATGTACACTGTCTAATCAGGAAAGGGCAATTCTAATCAAACTTTAATTGTTGATAAAGCAATGTATCGTGCATTAACAAGCATTCACACACAAACTTTGTTCTCTATAATAATTTTGACATAAGCTTTTCCTGATGCATCTTGATACGATTTCTCTAAATGTGGGCACATGAATTACAACAACATCAGGGAGTAAGAAAGCCCAACCAAGGGATTTAAAACTTCTCATACTCACCTTCGGCCAAGCATTACAATTCCTCCAGTCTTTGGGTTTATCTTGGCATAGTCACCATGGGCCCAAACACCTAGATATGGACATTAGTAATAGTTATAATGGTAAATGTAGCAGCTGTAGTATTTTTCATGTTATGATCATACACTCATGGCAACAAATTATTAAAGTCTGTTGCTGCTCCTCCAGGGCCTTCATTATTACAAATGAATGTAATGTTGGAAACTGTGCATTTTATCTTTTTCTGTCAAAAATACAGCAAGAATCAACAGTCCACATCTGGCTATTTTTAAAAAATTCATTTTGAGAGTTGTGGATGTTGCTGGCTGGCCAGCATTTACTGCCTGCCCAGCATTTACTGCCTGCCCCTAGCTGCCCTTGAGAAGGTGGTGGTGATGTGCCTTCTTAAACCACATGCAGTCCAGCTGCCGTGGGTTGACCCACAAAGCTATTAGGGAAGGAATTCCAGGATTTTAACCCAGCGACAGTGAAGCAACAGCGATATATTTGCAAGTCAGGATGGTGAGTGACTTGGAGGGGAACATAGAACATAGAACATAGAACATAGAACATAGAACAGTACAGCACAGAACAGGCCCTTCAGCCCACAATGTTGTGCCGACCATTGATCCTCATGGATGCACCCTCAAATTTCTGTGACCATATGCATGTCCAGCAGTCTCTTAAATGACCCCAATGACCTTGCTTCCACAACTGCTGCTGGCAACGCATTCCATGCTCTCACAACTCTCTGCGTAAAGAACCTGCCTCTGACATCCCCTCTATACTTTCCACCAACCAGCTTAAAACTATGACCCCTCGTGCTAGCCATTTCTGCCCTGGGAAATAGTCTCTGGCTATCGACTCTATCTAGCCGGAACTCGAAGGTGGTGGTGTTCCCACATATCTGCTGCCCTTGTCCTTCTAGATGGAAGTAATTGTGGGTTTGGATGGTCCTTTCTGAGGATCTATAGTGAATTTCTGCAGAAAGCACACACTATTACTGAGTGTCAGTGGTGGGTACTTGTGAATGCAGTGCCAATCAAGTGGGTTGCTTTGTCCCTGGATGGTGTCAAGTTTCTTGAGTGTTGTTAGGGCTGCACTCATCCAGGCAAGTGGGGATTCCATCACACTCCCGATTTGTGCCTTGTAGATGGTGGACAGGCTTTCAGGGGTAAGGAGGTGAGTTACTCGCTGCAGTATTCCTAGCCTCTGACCTTCTCTTGAAGCCACGTTTGTGTGGTGAGTCCAGTTGAGTTTCTGATCAATGATAACTCCCAGAATGTTGATAGTGGGGGATTCAGTGATGGCAACACCATTGAGTGTCAAGGAGCAATGGTTAAATTGTCTCTTATTGGTGACGATCATAACCTGGCATTTGTGGGGCATGATGTCACTTGCCACTTGTCAGCCGAAGCCTGGATATTGTCCATATCTTGATGCATTTAGGCACAGACTGCTTCAGTATCTGAGGAGTCATGAATGATGCCGAACATTGTTAACCGATGATTGCACATCTCCACTTTTGACCTTACAGAGGGAAAATCATTGATGAAGCAGCTGAAGACAGTATCAAGGGCTTGATATCAGGGGCTGTCATTCTCACCTCTCTGGAAATCAGCTCATTTGGCCATGTTCAAACAAAGGCCATAATGAGGTCAGGAGTGGAGTGAGCTGATACTTTAATAAAATCTATACAACCAGACCACTGCATGGATCTCTAAATGGTCAAGTAAACAAAAAAAACACCACAATTGTACCTGTGTATGGCAGTATGTTTTGTATGCATCAAATAACACTCCCATAGCCATCAAGTGATTTGCTCATTGGGGGTGGCTATACATGTCTTAATTTACATCTTAATAAATATGAAGAGACTTATAATAAGAACAAATGACACATGAACACCACCACTGTTCAATGTACGATATACTGATCCCATTTGTACCAAAGAAAATAGCACAAATTATGCATCCAATAAGATATTTGTCTTATATAGAGATGAAAACAATTAAAGGGTGGGTGGGCATTAAAATTATAATTAGTCAACTGCTGCTTTATATGCTCTATAATCAACAGTGGGGTCTGAATTCATATTTAGCAACATGTCATCAGACATGCTCCATAAATCCTAAGCACTTGTAGTTCTAATGATCCTTCTAAGTGATTACACTATTCATGCATGGCAATAAATGATTGCTTCAGATTATTCTCATTTAGTAAATAAAGCATCATTCTGGGCATTAGCACAAAACTGACAGCGACTCCGAAAGACTGAAGAGGAGTGTTTAATAATTGTGGTATTTAGATAGATCAGGAGTCACCAAAGAATGCAACTCAACAGCCTTGCTTAATGGGCATGCAGAGCAACAGACTGGGTGTCAGAGAAAACTCCAGGATAAGTGTAAAAAAAAAACTTGCAGCCATATTCCCAACAAAATGTGATGGGAATTAGATCAATATAAAAGTATTGCTGCCACCTGAAATTCAGCCGACTGTCACAGTAAAATGGTAACGAATCTATTAAGGTCTATGCGGTGGCACTAATTGTAGCAGGACTCATCACTGAATTAAACCAAGTTCTAAATGATCTGTAAAGTTACCTCCTGCTTATGGAATGTAAGGCATAAAGGAAAAAAATAGGTCAAGTTTTGACAGTCTTGAGTTTCTGAATGTTCTGCCACAATTCAGAAGATAGTAAACAACCTTTGGATATGGATTTCAATTTTGAGTCTGAATATTCTCTAGCCATTTGGAACCGAAAGAAATTTGAAGATTTGTTGAAGATATGTTCGTTAGAGATCAATGGTAGACTGTAATCTTCACAGCAGGACAGCCATACTGCTCCGGGGTGCGCAACAAGTTGTTGAGTGAAAACCATTGGGTAGGGGCAATTGTTTCGATCTGTGCAATTACAGGATAATGTAAGCAAACTTCCATAAAGAGCATTAAGTGTTCCTACATTCAGCTGTTCAATGTGTACATGAGAACATGGAATAAAGTTTTTTTTACTTTTGATCTATTTTAGTCTTTATAGTTGGCATGAGTCAAACGAACATATGACTTACCCAAGCTAATTTAATTGTCTTACCACAACTCTAAAATTTAGCTAAAGGTCATCATTGTAAATTCTCCAATCCATAATCAAACATCAACATTTGCCTGATTTAAAAGATTAAAATGGTCTAAAACCTACAGCTATGTGAATCCTCCAAAAGAAGGAAAGAGCTTGCATTTATATTGCTTTAAGACATAGAAAACATCACAGGAAAATTTCACAGTTAATTACACTTTAAAAACGGAGTCACTGTCACAACGCAAAGAAAAGGTAATGTAAAGCAACCCACTCGTACCTGGGAATTTAGCAAAGTATGCCTTGTGATATTTGATGCCATTTTCATCATTCCAGAAGTGTGTAGGCTGACACGGAATGGGTACAGTGCACACCAACTCTCCACTTTCCCCCCACAGAACCTTCCCTGTGAGCAAAAGAAATAAGACAACACAATATTTCCATCCTTCCAGTATACTTCTCCGTTTTCTGGTAACTTCTTATAAGTGTATTGCTCAAGACCATATATAAATGTTCATTACTTAACTACAAAAGAGAGAAAGCAAAATTTCATTATGTCAATCACATACATTCTACCACTTAAAGTTACTTTGCCCCATATTGCATTCATCTCCTTTGGGTGAAGTAGAACTAAACAGCTCATTTGTGAAGAGATGGAAAGAATAATCCAGAACTGCCAAAAGGAAAATTCATTTTAATTAGATACTTTTGCCACACAACTATCAGCTAAACAATGAAACAACTGCTGCAGCATGAGTCAAGTGACTATCATCAAAGTAATGGTGAGGATGGAGGAGGGGAGGATGAAGACCAGTTCTGCCAATAATAAGGGATTCTCATTTACAATGACATTCAAGAGTTAACAACAGTAACATGCTGTCGGACTCAGCTGCAGTGATTAAATGGAAGGGGCTGGCCAGCGGAAGATAAGCAGAATGCAAGTATTCACAAAGGGAGAGCAATAAACAGGAAGTGCCAGCATCTAATTGGATGGGAAGAAAGAGTATCAGTTTGAGCTAGGAGAAGAATGACAACAGAGTCAACTAGGTGAGGCTCAGCATGGATTTAGTGTCCTTGAACTCATCATTGGAGAAAAGAATTTGGATGGGGGCGGTGTAAATTATCTTCTTTTAGAAAGTGAGGTGCCTTTGTGAAGGACAAAGAACAACTATTGACGGAGCTTACGGGGTAAGCTCTGGTCTGTTGAAAATTACAATATTCAGGGACAAATAAATAAGCAAGCGTGAGCCTTTGTGAGAAGGCTAAATGAGATAACCAAATTACTACTCCTAATCTGAGGTTGCAGAAAGGACTACAAAGGTTAGCAGGAAGATCGAGACGCAGGGTGTTCTAGAGTTCCATTAGCAGACCTTAAATAGTTTACTGCTCCACAATCAAAGGTGGGCAGAAGGTGAGATGATGTACTGGAAGCCTTAGGTAGAGAAACAAAGGGGTCAGGATCCAGGCTAGAGACAGTTGCAAGGGCAAAAGGGGGCAAAGTGGAGGAGGAATTTGAAGACCATCCTGAAGAATTTCAATTTAACTGATTATGAGGGGATGAACCAATATATATCAGTGAAGAGGAAAACAACAGGCAACTGATGTGGAACAACATGTGGGTGGCAATATTTAGGATAATTTGGGTGTAAATTGAGCAAGACATGTTGGAGAACTTGTCCTTGGAGCTGAAAATTGAGTGGACAAGGATCATTTTAGTAGCAGGGTAGTTGCAGAGAGATTCGTACTTTTGGAAAGATGTAATCCAAGTCTTAGTGAAATAATATTTGATATTCTAATCTGGGTTTAACAGTCAAAATATCAAGATTGTTTGGACTAGACTTTACACAAAGATGTAGAAGGTTCCTTTGTTGGCACGGGTTGAAGGGGATTCGGAGGTGACCGAATATCAAACCTCTGGTTTCTCAACTAGTCAGCCTTGTTAATCTGGTGGCATTACAGCATTGAGTTCATCATAGAAATGATGAGAGACAGAGATGGCATTATTAGCATAAATATAAAAGCAAATTTAACATCACCAAATGATAACACCAAAAGCAGCATTCCAATAAAGAGAAGGGGGCTGGTAATCTTTGGGAGAAAAAAATCTCAAAATGGCCAGATTGAGAGATTCATACAGGTAGTGATGTGGTAGGACCCCATCTGAAGGAAACCACGTATATAGTACAGGGGCACAGAAGCCATTACAGCTGCACTGTAACATCATCATTGCAATCCATGTGCAGTACAACCGCAAAAGACACATTGCACTCTGGTTGTGGAACTTTGTTCAAAACTATTAAGTTACTGTCTTGAACTATGTTAATAGAATAAAGACTTGCACTAATCCAGCATTCTCATAACTATTAGACATCTCAGAAAGTTTTTCAAGTTTGGTCACAATTGTAATGTAGAAAATCGAGAAACCAATATGTATACAGCAAACTGCAAAAAACATCAATGTGATAGTTTAAAAAAAACCTCGTTTAGTGGCCTTAATTGAGGAATGCATACTACCCTATTGTTCATCAACATAGTGCAATGTAGGACTTATTTGATCCAACTATTAAAACAACAGTGACAATGAAGCATATTATCAGTACTGACCTGGATTGTCAGCCTTGATTTTTGCACTCAGATCCTGGAGTGAGATTTGAACCTGGAGCCTTGGGAGGCTCAGAGGCAAGATCTCTGTCCACTGATCCACAGAACTGTGGCTCAACACAGACAACAGTGTATAATTGCCAACATTATTTAAAGAAACACTGATGAGACATTTCAGCCTCTCCTATTTGTACCCAAGGACACCTGCTTCAAATTTGCTGTCAAATTCAGAAAGTACACATGCTAATTAATCTCCTCTGACCAAGTTCATATGCTTCACTGTCTCACCACCTCAATTAATTATTGAGCGAGCACAAAGCATTGACATGAAAAGAACAGATGATGTCAACAAAAGGTGGAATGGATTTCAAAGTTACTACACTAACTTTCGTCATTCCAAATTTCCACACCCATTCCTAGATTTCTTGCTTGTATCTCTCCTCTGTAGACTGGGATGGTGAAGTTCTGGCCCATGAAACATGAAATGATGTCTGTACCACCTGTAGAAAAATGGGACAGAGAACGGATTTACCATTTTAAAGTTTGTTCCTCTGAGAGACATAAATGTTGTAATAACATAAATGAATTTTCTTACATTAAGAATTGAAGCTCTACTTCCTAATCTCAGATATTCTGTCCCTACCCACAAACACAATATTAAAAACACTATGAACTGCTCATACCTCCTATGGAAAATGGTCAATGACAGCATGGCCATTCCTTTTTCCAAATACTCTCATGTTGAGAGTTTAAACAGCAAAATGCAATAAACAAAATGCTACTTTACATTTCTGTGCATTCTAATAGATGGTATAAATATTAGCAAGGATTCTAATGTCGTATGATTAGAGTTACAGCATGCAAATTGTACTTATTAGAATTATGAGATTTACAAGATTGCTATGTTTTGGAGAGTCTTTAAATTTAAAGGTAAAATGGAGGGTCTTGGAATAAATTCGTTATATCTGCTTCTCTCTCCACGGATGCTGCAAGACCTGCTGAGTTACTTCGGCACAAACAGTGGCACAGTGGCTGAGTGGTTAGCACTGCTGCCTCACTGTGCCATACACTCAGGTTTGATTCCACACTTGGACAACTGTCTGTGTGGAGTTTCCACATTCTCCCTGTTCTGGTTTCCTCCCACAGTCTAAAGATGTGCACGTCAGGTCAATTGGGGATGCTAACTTGCCCTGTAGTGTCCAGGGACACACAGGCTAGGTAGATTAGACATAGGAAATGCAGGGTTACAGGCATGTGGGGGCATTGGATCTGGGTGGGATGCTACTCAGAGGTGTTATGGACTCGAGGGGCCAAATAGCCTGCTTCCACATCGCAGGGATTCTATGATTCGTTCTGTGTATGTTTTAACACTGTGTGACAGTGAGTCCCACAACACTGTTGAGAATGTTGGGTCCTAAATTGCTCTGCTTTAAACTGTCCAATTGGTTACAAAGTGGAAGACAGTTCAGCTTTCAAGGCTAGTTAATTATCATTTCTATCTAGATACCGGTTTTATGTGATTCACAATGCCATTGTAAAGGATGCAGAGGAAGTTTTTATAAAGATCATATTACAGGCTTTCTTAGAGAATGTTTGGGAGTTTGTGGGATAGTGTGAACAGTTAGAGGCAAAAATGGTTTTTATGGTTCACCACATAGGATTATGGGTGTAAACTTATGCTCAGATTAACCAAATTCATGGGAGTCAAACTGAGGCTGGAAAGGTTGCCTAAATTGGGTTTACAGCATGAATCCCCATGGAAGAAAAAACTGGGAAGCCATCTAAGATTGCAGGCTGTCAAGCTGAGAAAAGAATTCAGAAATAAAAAATCACTTCAGACTGATTCTGGAAAAGTGGAATGCCTGCATAAAGGGCCACAGCGTAACGCATACCTTTGATGTGGTTTTTCAGTTGGATTAAGAATCAGGAGTATTTCACTCTGTGATTTACTGTAGAGGAACTTTGCACGACTTTCAATTGTTTAGTAGCCATCTTAAAATGCGAAATCATAATGTGTCAGTCTTTTAGCTATTACCTGGAAGATCAAATTTCTTTCTAAAAGAAATCAGTCTCTAGGGTATCATAAGATACTGCTGCTGAAACTGGCAAATATAATGGAACTGAACTGAAACGGAAACAGCTCTGAGTATGAATTACAATAAATTATCTAACGTTCATTTAGCTTTCATTTGGGCCAATTCTAAATATGACTTATACCAAAAATCCACAAAACCCCCCAAGTTCCAACCTGGTTTTTGATTAGCTTTACTGATCTAAAGATCAGGTTTCTGTTTTTCCAAAGGAAGGTACAACGAAGAGGAAAGTGAATTAAGGTTAGCTGACCAGTGCCTTTGATTAGAATTGTATATTTATTTATGGACATGGATCCTAAACAGCATCATAACAGCCTTGGTAGCTTCTATCTGATAAATCTACACCAATTCCTCTTATGGAGGTACTTTGTTTTTAAAAAGCATAGACTCAGGCTCCAATGAAAGCTCTCCTGCCCATGAATTCATGCACTAAATGTAGTTTACCACTTTTAGTAAAAGTAAAGAAATGAAGGTAAAAGTGTAAGAACATTTAACAAAAACATACAAAATAGCTCAGTCACCAGTTTGTGTTAGAGGATGGACAGACGGGGGTGAATATTCCTTGCTTCAAATTTCCAAGACACAACTAAGTGAAATACTTTCCTTATTAGATTTCATCCATGCAGTATATAGCAAGGAGTTTATGAAGTTTACTGTGGTAATGAATGCAACCGTCACTCTTACTTTTCATTACATCAATCATAACGGAGAGCATTTCAATGTTCATAGACAAACTGAGTGAGCACATCTGGCAAAACATGCACAATGGCACCACACAGTGGTACCCAACTGTAGCAACTATGCCCTAGTCCCCATCGTTCCCCTGCTACACGTTTTGAGAAGCAAGCTGATGTGCTCTGTGGGAGGATAAAAGAAAAAATTCCACCTCAAGGCTGCACGTGACATGTTATACCTTTTGCAGGAATATCATTTATTGAAAAACATGAGCAGCACAGTCATTACACTCAACCGAAACATCTATTTAGACATAATAATGTCTCCAAACCAAAAATTAAAGAAGAGAAATGGCTATTGGAAATTAATTTCTTATTTTTAAGGAAATAAACTTGCTGAAACATATTTTAGGTAATTGTCTACAGCAACCAGTTAAATGAATCCA
Source organism: Stegostoma tigrinum (assembly GCF_030684315.1). Classification (NCBI taxonomy): domain Eukaryota; kingdom Metazoa; phylum Chordata; class Chondrichthyes; order Orectolobiformes; family Stegostomatidae; genus Stegostoma; species Stegostoma tigrinum. Next base: position 28,791,746 of record NC_081379.1, read on the forward strand.
CTTGACGCACTGTGATCAGCTAGTTGAGTTTTCTGCATACTTATACCTTGTGGGAGAAAGCCTTCAAGCTGTTAATTATTAATCAGTCAAAATCTAGTACTTTTTATTCTGTTCAGCCAAACGAGGACAATATTTTTACCATTTTACCACTTCGGTTTAATTTGCATTCTGTACTTCACACTTTTAAATCTTATTGCGGAATTGAGGAAGATCAAAGGATGCTGCAAACAAAGAAATTGTTGAACTATTCATCACAGCAAGACTAAATCAAACACTCTGTTACACAACACAAACTAAAGTAAAACAAATAAATAACACCTCTGGTCTGATTTGGATTGACACAACTATTCAAATATTTGGATTGACAGTAAAGGCATTGCACTTTAAGGAGGTACAATTTATTTGTGATGGAAATGGGACTGAGCAACCTTCCATCAGCTCTGTGCTTTGGAGGTCTCATTTGGATTACAATGACGCCAGAGGTTGATGCAGCATCACAAAGTAGAGAACTGTCACTATCAATGGCTCATCTATTACTGCATCCCTGTTGAATTTATTTAATTAATTTCGCTGATCACAAAGTAGGTTTCTGAATATTGTTCAGCAACTGACTGTGAAAACTAGCATAAAGCTAGAACGCAATTTCCTGGGACACAAATATGATCAAATCATAGTCAACATTGGCTTTAGCCTTCAATGCACCTTCAGATGTACTGCATTTGGTGCAAAAATGTAAAAAACTAAATTAATTCTCCCAATTCATCCACAGTATCCATTGTAATGCTTGAACACACATTTCCAAATAAGGTTACAAAAATGTCCTGCAGTAATTGTATTTGCCATCATCCCTGTGGAAAACTTTTATTTCCCTGAGATAACAAAATGATGCAAACATGATTAGTACAAATTATAAAAACACATGTAAGCAGGCCAGAAGAACAATCATTTATCAGTGTATTGAAAATGCATTAATTACCCCACAAAGGAATTCACTAGCTCACAGATCCTGGAAAGGTTTCGGTACAGCAACTCAAGCAACGCATTCCAGATAGTCTATATGATTAATTTAATTTGCTTCAGAAAAATCACATAAAGCAATGTTCCAGTACTGTAGCTGGTTTGCATTTATTTAATTATAGAACATTGTCAAGTAATGTCATAAATCATTTAAGTTGAAAAAAAAGCATTGATTTAGTAGTGTAATTTACTGCCCGGAATTTATAGGGACCAACCTATTACCAGGAGTTGGAGATCAGGCATGACAGAAAGTGATTAAAGCTAACAGCAGAAAATGAAATGAGTTTTTAGGAGATTTAGCCATGTACCAGTTGATTCATCTTGCAGCTTTGAGGGGCCTGGCTTGTCCGAGTTGTTAAATAAGCTCTTGTAACAGATATAAGATTTTATTTTGTTGCAATTAAATCCTTCACCCCTGACAGATTTCCATCCTTTACCACATCCCAACTCATGACAGTAGGGATTAATTAGAATTGGATTCTGCTGCAAATTTTCAGTTCAGGGCTCAATTGTGTCATGCAGGGAACACAATTTTGTCAGAGTGGTAATTTTCTCCAGGCAGTAAAACAGTCCATTTTGCAGCCTTGTTAAAATTTACAAAGCCCACCTTATACATCTTGGCAGATTGGATTGCCATCCACAGAAGGAATTAACCTCTGAACCACATTTCTGTGCCTCAAGAATCTTTTGCTTATTTTCCACTGAAAAAAAATAGTGCTTAAGCCTAGCAATGCAGAATTAATCACATTTATTCTGTTAAGTGAACACTCTGAGATCCTGCAATTAAAAAACAAAATTAACTTTTACCCTGTGCTAAGGGTGGTGAAGATTTTTCTTCTACAAAGCCAGACAGTAAGGTGTAATCAATGAACTGTAACAGCAGAAACTGGTCAACATTTTATACACCCTTGCTTTGGCTCAGGAACAGTAGGCTCAAGTTAAATTAGGCAGATAAAAATCACTGGAGCATGAGTAACATAGGCACCATTCATAACTGTGCATATGGGATCAGACATTTAGAATGACATCAAACAAGATGCCGAGGCTGGGAATAGTGTGAAATATAAACAAGTGATCAAAACATGCATCAGGTCAGCCCAGTGTAGAAAGAAAAGTTAACAGTTCAAGTCTGCAACCCTCCAATAAAACTGAGAAAGGCTGGGAATATAATACAATTTGTGCAAGGCTGGGTCAAGGAGGGAAGGGCAGTCTGTGTTTCAGTGAAAGAAGGGAGAGATTGAATGGCAGAAGAGGTAGTCCTCCAAGACAAAAGGAAATGGTGATGGGGCAAGGAACGAAACAAAAGATGTGCCCCACAAAACATCAACTTTCCTGTTAATATGATGCTGCCTGGCCTACTGTGTTCCTGCAGCTCCATACCGTGTTATATGTGTTTAGGGAAGGTGTGCTGCTGGTCTTGGCACTGTTCCAGTGAAGCTCAATGGAAGCTTGAGGAACAAAATCTCAACTAGGCTCTTTACTGCCTTTCAGACTCAACAATCAGTTCAACGATTTCAGATTGTAACTTACAGCTACATTTTTGCTTCTTTTGCTTTGTAAGACTGTTTTTTTCTCTCTTGTTTTGCTTTCAGACAACAGCAAATCTGATGTTTTTCTTACTCCATCTCCATTCTCTTTGGCCTTGGAAGACTAACTCTTCTGTCATTCAATCACTTTGCTTTTGACCCAATCATAGACCTCCCTTTTGAACTCATCAAACCCAATTCTCAGTCAAAATCTATTCCATTTATAATTTTGCTCAGTTCTGACGACAGGTTACTGAGCCAAAACATTTTTATCCCCCTCTCTCCACAGATGCAGCCTGACCTACTAAACATTTACAGCTTCTTCTGTATCTATTTCCAGTTCTATCATTTGAAGTATTCCACTTGGTGACTTATAAACAGGATAGTTTGGCCTGGATTCAGGACCAGACAGGGATTGGTATTGATGGTGGAGTCATAGAAATTTACCAGGGAGGGATTGGGAAGGGCAATGGCTTTCCAATACAGAACTGGAGAAAATAACAGTTTTATCCAAAAGATGTCATCAGACCAGTGAATGTCATTAACAACATCTTAAGATTCTTAAATAAGCCCAATGTCTTGACGTCAGTTATCTTTGATCGCTGTGTAAAGAAATACTTCCTGAAATCAGTTCTAAAATTGCCTGCTACAACCTTGAACCATACCTCTGCTGCCCTGGCATATCTGAAAGCATCATTTCCAGCTCAGTTGCACTAACTCATGCCAATAGCCTGTCAATCTCCAAAATGTAAGATGACTTTTTCAGAGAATAATGAACTCAGCTCCTTAAGCTGTTCGCATCATTTTTCCTTAGTGCACTATCAACTCCTTAGCTCACCGTGTATTGCCTTTAGGTCTAAGGCAGCCAGCCAACATGATGTGAAAGACATGTCTGCCTCTTGGTACAGTCAGATCACAGTTCTGTGTACTTGCAGCATGATCACTGGAAATAGAGGTTCACCCTGTTTGGCAAAATATCCCAGCATCGTGTTTGTTCCACTTGCCCTGTTGCCTCCTGTGAACTTTCCTAATCCCTTATTGACATGGGCACTAGTGAGGTTGGAAAAATGAGATTTTAACATTAAAAAAATGTCAAATTCTGCATTCAAGTTTTTGCAACGAGAATATTATTAGTGAGCAGGAGGAGATTGGTTGTAGCAAATGCATGAAATGAGTAATGCAATGTGAATGCATATACTTACATCTCATTAGTACCTAATTTCACCTCATTGGTGTCTAGTTTCCAATTCTTCCATGCGCTAGAGACAGAAACTAGATGGCAACAATTCCTGACAGGAAAAGCTGGTGAGGGCTCAGAAAAGATTTACCATGCTGTTGCTGGGACTGGAGGGTTTGAGCTATAAGGAGAGGCTGGATAGGCTGGGACTTTTTTCAATGGAGCATAGGAGGTTGACAGATGACCTTATGAGGGTTTATATCATCAAGAGGAGTATATATAAGGTGAATGGTAGTTGTCTTTTCCTTAAGGTGGGGGATTTCAAGACTATGAAGCATATTTGTGAGGTGAGAAGAGCATGATTTTCAAAAGATATCTGGGACACTTTTTTAAAAAAAAAGAGTGGTTTGTGTGTAGAATGAACTGCCAGAGGAAGTGGTCAATGCAGGTATGGTTACTATGTTTAAAAGACATGCGGATAATTACATGAGTAGGAAATGCTTGGAGGGACATGGGCTAAATGAGGCAGCTGGGACGAGTTTCGTTTGGGAATTAGAGTGGATAACTGGTGACTGCAGCTCACTGCCTCCACTTCCAAGGCATCCATTTCAGCTTACACTCCAAGGGCAATGAATAAGCGCAACATACCATCACCACAAATAACTCCCCCAATCAAATCCCTCAACTTCCTACTTCGAGCCAACCATGGAGTTTGGCGTGGGATATACACATCTTCATGGCACATCTCTGATTCATTGATCATAGAATCCCTACAGTGTGGAAACAGGTCCTTTGGCCCAACAAGTCCACACCAACCCACAGAGCATCCCACCCAGAACCATTGCCCGAACTCCACCTAATCTACACATCCCAGAACACCATGGGCAATTTAGTATGGCCAATCCATCTAGCCTGCACATCTTTGGACTGCGGGAGGAAGCCCATGCAGACACAGCGAGAATGTGCAAACTCCACACAGGCAGTCGCCCATGGGTGGAAATGAACCCAGGTCCCTGGCGCTGTAAGGCTTCATGATTCACTTCGAGAACAGATCTCCATTTCAATTCCGCATTTTGGAGCACACCGGTACCTTTCATTGTGATGCGATTACCTCCACTCTGAGCCAAGGGCAGGCACCCACACAATGGACATGACCAAGCTGCATCCCTGAGGTCTTAGCTTGGTCTCTCAGCTCTCACTCACCTTACACGTACCTGAATACGCAAAGCATCTCAGCCTCACCTCAGCATTTTTCAATTTGCTGCCTCATTTAGAATTTAAAGGCTCACTATCCTCTGTCTTGTCTTGCCTTTTAGTGCAAAAACAAAACCAGGCAGCTTGTCATGGCTGGCAGCTGTCTTCAGTCAATGTTGCTGCACATCACTGTGCACCATCAATTTCACACCTGTACCATGTGAAACGTACTGCTTGTGCTTCAACCAAACAGCCATGTCTGAAAGTCTAAGGGGAGAAGTCTTTTGTCTAGCCAAGGAAAACAGCGCTTAGTTAGGAGGTGACAGCACAGTATATCAATGGCATCACCTGACAGCAATCCAGGGGCTTCGACATGGTGGGTTAGCCAGTTGAAGCTTCTGGGGTCAGAGGATCTGCACTTTTACAGTGCAGGGAAGGTGTCAGGGTCAGTCTACAGTCCAGTTCAACCAACCCAGGGACCGGTGGCAAGTCAGTTAGGGAGCTGCACTAAGATCAGTAGGAGTCTGCTCACCCATCAATCAGGGCTGTCTTTCCAAGTTGTTCAAGGGTAATGTGCCATCTTTAGTCTAAGCAGGTCCATTCACTGCAGATCTACAGAAGTTATCATGGGCAGTGTTGTGGTGGGAGACTAGGGAGGTCAATTGTGGGGCAGCATTCTGGATTACAGAAGAGATAATAAATGGTGAAGGGGGGCAACTCAACATATAAATGGTGAGAGAAGATAGAACATGGGAGGGGAAAGGAGATTGAAGGACAGGGGGAAGTTAATCACAAAAGTCACTACAACCCTGGCTTCAAGAGGGGTGATGGTGCATAACTACATTTGGCATGAATAAGCTGTAAACCTGGGACTCAGGAAGTAAAGTGGGGAGACAAACACTTAAATGGGTTGGATGGGAACATGGGGAATGTCAAAACTGGTGCAGCTAACACAGAAGATAAGGAAGAAAGAAACGTGAATGTTCAGGGAGAGGAGAGGGTCACCTAGACTCATAGGCTGAGCCTGTGACTCACGTTGTGAATTGTAACTCATGTTGCCTTCCATCCTGATCTGAAAATCATAAATGTGCAATGAAAATAAAAATAGTTGCCTTCACAACCAGGGTGGATGGAACAAGTGTTTCTTTTTTTCCTCCCCTGAGGAAAGGCTCTCTCCTTTTCTGTGATATGAAACCCTGCAATAACATTAAGCAGACTCCCATACAGTACAGGTGAATGACCTCTGTTATCACAAAATAGCGTATGTGAACCCACACAGTGTTCTTCTATGTTGACTTTCAAGCTTAGCCACACGCATTCATGTCCACATAGTTCATCATTACATTTCAATTCTATTAATGGTTGCAGGGGACAAGAGATATTTTGTGTTTTCCTGTCAGGTGGAGGCTCACCAGTCTCACTTTGAACTCTCATGGGGTTGAGGGTAGCAGACAGGGACCAGACACCTTTGGAGTGGCCAGAGAAGATACTGTCTGGGGATGTGTAAGTGGTTCCCCTTCCGTCTAGGTATCCACTGGCACTGCCCTGTCTCTCTGTGAACAGACACCTGGAGTCAGACCAAGGTAACTTATCAACCTGTCATCTTATCACTGGTTAAAAACCAAATGAACAGCGGATGCTGTAAATCAAACAAATATATACAGATTGCTTGAAATGCTGTTGGCAGCAGCTATGGAGAGAAATCAGAGTTACTGTTTCAGGTTGAGTAACCCTTCCTCAGAACCTTCCTTATCACTGGTGTTGAGCTCAAATGCTACAGTATTGGAAGCCTATACAATTCATTCGAAAACTATTGTCTCCTACTTAAATTTCCACTGGGTGGCTCAACAGTATACAGCTGTACACACTGGTTCATATTTATCCAGATGGAACTTCACCTGTTATTAACCCAGTCAGTTAAAAACCTGTTACAAGATCTCAGCTGTCTTCTATGTCTTCTTCTTCCGCACTGCCAGCTCCATCCAACACAAACTTCTTGGAACCTGTCAATTAACCAATGTACAAGGAGGCGCCGATTCATCTATGTGCCACCTCTCAGTTTAGATTTTTACTTTACCCATCATTATCTCCTCCTCACTGACCACTTCAACCTAGCAATCTACTGTTTGCTCCTCTTGAAGAGTTGCTAATGCACATTAAATGGATTACCTTGGTACACACTGACTTTTACTTTCAAAGGAGTCATTTAAGATGTTTTCAAAAGTCAGGGACACAGCTTTTTTTTTCTAACAATTTGGGACATTGACTTCCAAAATAAACTTGAAACATAACTCAGATCCACCTTCTTCTAAAACAATGTTTGCTATATTCATGGGTTATTCAGAAAGACCTTGCATTGATAAATTATCTTTCATAGTCTTAGGATGTCCTAAATACAGTCACTGTTGTAATGCAGGAAATATTGGCAGCCAATTTCTGTAAAGCAAGATTCCACAAGCACAATAATGGCTAAGGCAATGAGATTTAGTGTTCAGGATAAAAGTAGGCAAAGACTCCAGGAGAATTCCACTGTACTTCAGTGTCATGAGATTTGTTATATCTACAGATGATGTCCATGGTTTGACCCCATATGAAAAATTGTATCTCCCTGGGTAGCTTATCCTATGTGCACTAGATTCAGGACTGGGAAAGTAAACTCCAAACTTTCTGACTTTAATCTGAATAGAGTGCAGAGAGTGAAGGCTGACATTTCCACATTCTCTTTAATTCTTATGCTTTGATTTTATTAGTTTTCTGATTATGGTGAGACTAATCAGTATTAATGCAGAATGTCCGATGTTTGTGTTCACTACATTTTCCTACTTGCAATCTACAAGTGCCTCAGCCAAAATGACTGACTACCAATGCTTCATAAATCACCTTCTTTGTATATGTGTCTAGTACACTGCATCAATTCCTGCAGATTTGTTTGTTTCTGGCTTATCTCAAACTTCTGTTCACTAATGCAAAACAGGAATGCATGATGACTATTTGTTGGTACATTTTTGCCTCCTCTCCATTTAAATATAAACCTCAGAGAAATTGTCACTAAGTCCATTAATGGAGTTATTCATCAGCCTCGCATTGAATTCTATACAAGCTCTTTGGGATCCTAACTTTTCCTCACTAGTTTATTTGAAACAGCATGTACATTTGCAGTGGATGCATATCTTTCACCATTTTCTCTTAATACACCAAAATCTCTTATGCAGGCCATTTACCACTCTCTTCACATGTCCCACTAATGCTCCGGATGTTATTTCCTAATTTCCCTTCTATTTTTTTCCCTGTCTGTCCATATTCTATATTTCTATTTACCATGCAGTTGACATACGCAATGGTTTTCAGCTTGCTCAAATGATTTTTATACAATATCAATTTGTCCTGAGCATTTCAGGATTTAAGTCAACTACTAATCTGTACAATTCAAACAAACTGTAAATCTGCCAGTGTATGAAAAAAGAGAAGACTGGCTGATATTTTATGTATTGGCACTTTGACAGAACTGAAGCTGTGTGAATCCTTGATCTGGTGTACGTTCCACAACCGAACATGGTTTTCTTGTTTTTCCCAACACAACACTCTTCTGCCCATGCACTCTTCCCTTCTGTCCCATTCTGGTCTTTCAGATATGAGCCACACCGACTTGAATGCCTCAGCTATATGTGCCCACTCAAGATTTTTCCTCTCCAGAGAAGCGTCTCCATGTATTAATAGCTAGATACATATATCATAAAGTTAGGAATTATATAACTAGAATCCATACATTCACATTACTTTATACTTTATTTGCTTGGAATTCCTTCTTCAGTATTTAAACAGTTATAAGATTACAGGTCTTAATCTAAGAAATCAGAAAAGTTGTGAATTTTAAATTAAAGGACCAAAACCTGATAGATTTCTTAAATACAGATTACCATATCCATTAGCAACGTAATTTCCAGATGTAGCCCCTTTCTAATCAACTCAAACTTTAGTAGGACTTCTGCCATAAACAGATAAGACTAAAAAAAAAGCTGATATTGCTTTAACATGACCATTTTTAAGATCAAATTTAAGAAAAGGGGATTTAAATAAAAAAACCTAAAGTGCCAATCTGAAATTCCAAAAGAGATAAGTTGTTTAAATAACATACAAGATTAACAATAATTGGATTAAAAATGCACATGTACTTACTAGTACAACATGGACTAGATCATCTGACCTGCTGAACAGTAACTGGAAAATAGCAATTATCATCATTGCTCAACTTAGATCCAGACTTCAGACTAAATGTTTTATGCTTCAGTGAATACCGATTCTGGCAAGGTTTTGGGATGGTTTGATTAAGTACCAGAAATACTGTTGTGTATAGCAACTGAAGCAGAATTTTTCATATGGTTCCATTAAAAACACCTCAAGTCAACTGATTCCAAACTCATGTTTTGCAGATGTTCTCTGTGCATATTATCGTGCACCACAGCCACATGAACATTTTTTTTTAATATTGTTAACTGGAGCATGGCAGATGTGAAATCTTAAGTACGGAGATATTCACATGGTAAGAATTTCTGTTGGTGCCTGAACTGTACAATCTCTTCCCAACAATGGCATACATCATCTACATCCAGAGAATTTGCTACAACTTGACTTTTTTTTTTACGGGTCATGAATATCGCTGGAAAAGCCAATATTTGTTGCCCATCCCAAACTGCCCTTAGACTGAGTGTCTTGCTAGGCCATTTCAGTTCAGAATCAACTACATGTCTGTCAGTGTGGAGCCACATGTAGGCCTGATTGGATAAGGACAGCAGGTTTCCTTCCATGAAGAACACTGGCCAACCAGATAGACTTTTACCGTTGCTAATCGTTACACAATAGTGACGAGCTCTCAGTTCCATATTTTTATTAAATTAAAATTTAAATCCAAATTAATTTATAACAACTCCCACCTTATACCAACAGCTTCACAATGTCTGCCCAGTTATAACAACTGAGACACTGGCTTACATGTCACAGAATGAGAAGAATCCCAGTGTCCAGTGCAATGATTCTGTCCACGTCAGATTTGGCAGTCCAATGCCCAACTCTTTCCTATTTTGTCACCAAGGAACCAACTCCATCCTGGACAGATGCTGCTTTCTTCATTTCCTCCTCTCTCAAGGTGATGCACACCAGCTGGTTATTAGATGACAAGTGAGGCTCCACCTTGTCTCGACAGACAACAATGCCTGGAAGTCTTCACAAGTGACAAGATGAAGAGGAAACCTGTGTGCTGACATGGCAAAAATTCCACCAGACTACAGCATGGAAAAATCATATTTCAATACATGTAACTTCCTCCATTTGGAGGCACAGATTTGCTGCAGCATAAGCTCTGAAATTTCTGAACATCTCAGCCTGCATTTTCATACCCATTCTCCAAGTATGTCTGTTGCCAGACAAGGGCTCAGTTTCCTTTCAGTAAAATAGTTGGATATCTGCCTTCAGAATGTTGGAAGGACCTGCACAAAGCAGCTTACGATATGCCAACCAGTTTTATGTTCTACACCCAAGGTCAGCTCACAGTGGACAATTTTTAAATCAGCCTACTCATAAGATGCTTTTATGCCAAGGCTGATCACTCCTTTCAATGTGCTGAGGAAGAGATCACGTTAACCTGGAGCCTGGTTTCCCTGCAACAGTCGGCTTTTTTTGGACACAAATCCATCTGACAGTTTCATTTGCTCAATGTAAGCACCTCCTCCAGACAATGGAGCATTGTACAGCTTAGGGTGCAAACTATGGGGCAGATCTTGCATGTGACAAAAACAACCTACATTTGAAATTTATTGCAATTATACAATAGAAAGATTCAAGTGTATGTGACAGAAAAAGTAATCAGAATTTACAGTTATTCCCAGAGAAAGACAAGTGGGTTGAGGATGGCATGGTTTCACAACTGCAAATCGTTAGCGGATATTCCTCTGGTCTACTATGCATTTCCACCAATACAAGGCCTGACTTTCTTCCATCACATTTCTGAGGACAGGAGCCTCCACTTGCAGGGGAATCAAAAACTGCTAACATAGTTTGATATACGAGGATTTCCAGTTAAGTCTGAAATGGGGAGCAACTTCATCTCCCAGAGATTTATGGGATATTCTGCTCCTGAGAGCAGTGGAGGCTGGATCATTGCATATATTCAAGGCGGAGTTAGACAGATTATTGATCAACAGGGCAGTTAAAGGTTTTGGGGGTCAGGGAAGAAAGAAGAATCAAGGTGACAATCAGATAAGCTGTGTAAATGGTGGAACAGACTTCAAAAAAGGGCCAATCAGCTCTTGCTCCTAGTTCTTATAATCCTTTTAGTGGTACAAGCAATGGTGGGAATGACAACAGCCACTGGCACACAGGATGTGTGCACCCTCACAGACAATGCGATTGTTGACATACGTGAAGAAGAACTGCTCTTGGCAACTGACAGCCGAGACATACAAAGCCCAGATCAGCCAGCTCAGAACACATTTAACAAAGGAGAGTCATCTCAGGTGAAATGGTGCAGGCTGCATATTCTCTTGGAGTGGCCAAGGAAAAGGAGAATTGCATGAAACCAACAGAGCTTCAGGTGTCATCAGCCATCATGTCAGTACACCAATATCCTCCCAAGTGTTCATGATTGTCTGATGGAGCTTCAATGACCCTGCACAACATCAAGCAAGCTACTTTCCTCAGTGTGCATCAACACAACTGACCCTGAGGAAGGGAAGTTTAAATTCTATAATGACCTCCTACTCCTTGATTGCTACTGTGTCAAAGTGAGACAAGTGAATCATTCTTCATGAATTCAACACAAGGGTTTGTGCCTATCACCAGAGGTGGAAGGGAATCTTCAGTAAAAGATAGTTGGCAGTTGTAACAGCTCAGGCTCAATATGATTTTCTGTTTCCCAAATTGCAACAAGACATTTTGGATGAACAGCCTCCTCCCATTCTATGTACTAGCACCTAATCGACTGTATCATCACCATGACGAATGATAGGCAGATGCAGGTGTAATAGGAGCCACAGGCAGAACTGACTGCTGGACTGACTCTCGTTTTTGATATTGAAACTAAACATCAGCATCTATCCCTCTAGCAATATGTACCTGTCTCCACAACAACCTCCCACCCACCATGAGGAAATGGAGGCCTGATAGATTCTTAATATCTCAAGTCTCAAACAAGCAGTATTGAAGAAATTGTTCTGAGAAACTCAATGGTCCTTTCTGCGCAACAAAATATGGGCACCCAATGCACTGAGAGCGACTTGGTGATATGGTGTTCTTCACACCTTCAAAAGTCCTTGGCTTTTCATTTCATTAGCATCAAGATTGGAGGTAATGCCAAAGTAAGCTTGATGAGATATTATGACACAGTAGGTTGCATATACTGCCCCAAAGTGCACTGGTGATACGAGTGCACATTGAGCAAAATGACAAGATCACTGATCAGACAAACATTTCTTTCCTGGATAGGATCATTTTTCTCAAGCGTGCTGCTGCGATGACACATAGCCAGGTGAACAATGAACAACGCATCACATTCGTGGCTCAAGACTTATTCCCAACTGATGAAATCAGAAACAGCTTCAATGCAAAAGGATCGCATTGCATTGGATACACAGCACGGAAACAGGCCATATTGCTCAAATTACCCATGCTGGTGTTTATGCCCACTTCAGCCTGCTCCCATCTTTACTCTTGTAAAGGTTCCTCTATCCTTTTCTCCCTCCTATACCTGTGTCTTGCTTCCCCTTAAATGCTATAGTACTTTTACTATTATCATAGCGAGAGTTTCACATTCTCATCACTTTTTAAGATAAAGAGGTTTCACCTGTATTCCCTATTGTGATTCTTGGTAGTTATCTTATTAAATCTTAACCAGAAGCATTCTCTTCAACATAAAATTGCCACTACATGTTGCGTGTTCTTTCCGACTCTCACCACATATCAATAAAGCAACATCGCTGTGAACAATGGATCTTTATTCTACATATGACTAGTACCATGTCGTTATTACTATGAAAGACAATAATGTTTAATAAGATTGAAGAGCTATCAAAAAGGCTGTTAAAAGCCATTGGTAAATTACAAGCGTATTTCCCGGTTGAGGACTGCAGAAACTATTCATCTTCCTCTAAAATAGCAAGCATCCAAGCAACGAGCAGTAGTTTTCTTTCATTGGTACAAAATGAAATATAAAACAAAAAAAAAGTGCTTAGCAGTTGTACATTCTGAATATAATAAACAAGTCAATGATTACAATCATTGACGGCAAACCTGCCTGGCAAACCACCACGCCAAATATTACAGTCTCCTCAAAAATTAATGAATTTTAATCTGTATAAAACTCATTAAAGTGAAAGTACAGCTATAAATGTGAATGCGTCATCAAGTTTTTCAGCTTGTTAATTTACAGCATTGTCTTGCTGGAATGCATTATTTGGGCAGTTTCCATCTGGATGTGAGTAAGAGCAATTAACCAAACAAAATCAAAATGTGCAAAATGAATTTCATCAAACAAGCAGTGAAGCACTTGCACGCGATTTACTCTTCCTGACTCGCTAGAAGGTGTTCTTCGGACTGGAAAAGAATTCCCTTCAAAATAAAGTTTACCTTCCTGCTCTCAATACTCGTCCTTTCCCATCAACATTGCAAGGAAGACAAGAAATTGCATCTCCCATCTATAAGTTCCACACTGCGGCTATTGTAACCAGGCACTCTACTAACTGTTGTTACGCTAAATCAAGCAAAATACGATTGCATTAAGAAGAATAGGAGCCAATGTTCTCCTTCTAAAGTGTTACAAATCTCCTGAAAATCCAACCCAGTTGCCAATGTGCTCATGATAGTTATTTTAGGTTATCTTTCCTTCTCACAACAAATGAAAAATTTCATTCCAGTTGGCAGAGCACACAAGCAATCTGACAGTAAGGTTTCCACTCAAGTGCCTCTCTTTGTGCAACTCATATTATGAGCTCATCGTGAGGGGGATCTAGGTCATCAAGCCATGTTCTGTCAATCACTTCGCTTTGCATGGCAGAATGCCATAGAGAATTATTATTCCACCCAGGAACTTCTTTACCAATGTACTTGTCTTGATGAGGATGTTACTTCAAGGATGAAACACATTTTATTCATGAACTGCATCAGATAATTGTGCATAGTTCTAAATGCACTGTTGAATAGAAATATGCGACCAATTCCCAGAAATCTTACCTGTGATTGATCCTAGCAAGACAGTGTTCTTGATGTGTTTGTAGACATAATCGTACGTTAGAGGTTTGAGTGGAGACCCAGTTGACAGAATGGTATGTAGAGTCTGCAGACTGTGCGTTTCGCCTGAAAAAGGGAAATGTGACTTAAATTTCAATGGTAGAGTTAAGTATTAGGTTTATTAATTTTAATAATATTAATATTCACTCTGAAATAGAACTTTGACAAGTTTCATAAATTTGTATAACTTTCATTATAAATATTAATAATATATTTTAATAAAAATTAATAATATATATTTTCCTACTGACAATTGAGTTTATTAAACTAATTTCTTTCACAACAGATTTTTAAATATGAACTAATTTGTCTAATTGGAATGACAAACATAAGTGCATTTTATCTTGTTTCATCTTCATCACCTGTAACTTGAGAATTGAGATGTAACTGCAATTACAGCATCTGAACAAAGATGCTTTAAGTATTTTGCAACACTTTAGAGTCAAGAATTGTGGTAGTTATTGAATACCTAGTTCTATATTGCATGATACAAATAAATCCATAATTAATAAGACCTTGATACAAAAGTCCTTTTGCAAAGGAAATAAAATTATGACAGCATAACTCTGAATAGAATGACAAAATTTCAATCACTTTATCTTCTTAGTTGGCACGGCTTTTCAAGTTGGCAATAAATACTCAAGGGCACTTTGGAAGTATCACTGTTACTTGATTTGGTTACCAGAATCTCCATCACCAACATTTAGGCTATTGTACAAAATGCGGACGACTGGAATTGTGGGAGATATAGCAGTTTGGATCGGAAATTGGCTTGCTGAAAGAAGACAGAGGGTGGTAGTTGATGGGAAATGTTCATCCTGGAGACCAGTTACTAGTGGTGTACCGCAAGGGTCGGTGTTGGGTCCACTGCTGTTTATCATTTTGATAAATGACCTGGATGAGGGTGTAGAAGGATGAGTTAGTAAATTTGCAGACGACACTAAGATTGGTGGAGTTTGTGGATAGTGATGAAGGATACCGTAGGTTGCAGAGAGACATAGATAAGCTGTAGAGCTGAGATGAGAGGTGGCAAATGGAGTTTAATGCGGACAAGTGTGAGGTGATGCACTTTGGTAGGAGTAACCGCAAGGCAAAGTACTGGGCTAATGGTAAGATTCTCAGTAGTGTAGATGAGCAGAGAGATCTCGGTGTCCATGTACACAGATCCTTGAAAGTTGCCACCCAGGTTGACAGGGCTGTTAAGAAGACATACAGTGTTTTAGCTTTTATTAATAGAGGGATCGAGTTCCGGAACCAAGAGGTTATGTTGAAGCTGTACAAAACTCTGGTGCGGCCGCACTTGGAGTATTGCATACAGTTCTGGTCACCGCATTATAAGAAGGATGTGGAAGCTTTGGAAAGGGTGCAGAGGAGATTTACTAGGATGTTGCCTGGTATGGAGGGAAGGTCTTACGAGGAAAGGCTGAGGGACTTGAGGCTGTTTTCATTACAGAGAAGAAGGTTGAGAGGTGACTTAATTGAAACATATAAAATAATCAGAGGATTAGATAGGGTGGTTAGGGAGAGCCTTTTTCCTAGGATGGTGACGGCGAGCACGAGGGGGCATAGCTTTAAATTGAGGGGTGAAAGATATAGGACAGGTGTCAGAGGTAGTTTCTTTACTCAGAGAGTAGTAAGGGAATGGAATGCTTTGCCTGCAACGGTAGTAGATTCGCCAACTTTAGGTACATTTAAGTCGTCATTGGATAAGCATATGGACGTACATGGAATAGTGTAGGTTAGATGGGCTTGAGATTGGTATGACAGGTCAGCACAACATCGAGGGCCGAAGAGCCTGTACTGTGCTGTAATGTTCTATATATTCTATATAAAGCAGAATTAGAAACAGAACTTGCTGGAAAAGGTCAGTAGGTCTGGCAGCATCTGCAAAGAGAAATCAGAGTTAACGTTTCAGGCCAAGTAACACTTCCTCAGAACTGACTTGACCCGAAACAGTTAACTCTGCTTATTCTCCAAAGATGCTGCCAGACCGCTGAGATATTCTGGCAATTTCAGCTTTTGTCTCCGATTTACGGCATCTGCAGTTCTTTCAGTTTTTAATCAAAACAGATTTGAATTCACGTAAAGAGCATTAGCCTTGTTAGAACCCGATGGCCTTTTGTAGATAAAATTATCCTGCAGTCAGGCTCTGAAACAGGCTTTTCTGTCACAGCCCTAGAATCTGTCAAATCAAAACCTAACCACTAATGTTTGAAAGCAAAGTTTAAAAGGGCTCTTACATCTAAGTAGTGGCACAAAAACAGCACTAAAAATGTACACTGATTCCAGCAGAAGCATTCTCAAGAATCTGTTGTGAAGTATTAGTTAGAAGTCTAGTACATACTTAATGTGCAAAATGTAGTGGCTTGGGTGACAGAATTGCAGTAATTCTACAGGGAAGGAAATTAGACTTGTTTCACACAATGTCTACATACAAAAGGAATAATGATCCTTCAAGTAATTTTTGCAAGGGTTCAAACAGTTGCTTCCACGTGAAACTAAATTATTAGTATGGCAGTTCATGTCAAAAGAAATTCAACTGATCTGGAATTTATCACCTGAAATGGGTACTGCAACTACATTCAGTGGCAATTTTAAGTAGGGAATTTCATGAATACTTCAAAGGAAAGCTATGTTCACTGCTATGGAGGAAAAGAACAAGGAGTGGGGCTAATTCACACCTCTTCCAAACCACCAGCAAACACTGCAATGTTAGGGGGTGAGGTCTCCTTTTGAGCTGTTTTCTTTGTGGTTCTGTGGGCTAAATTATGAGAAGGTATAGTCCTCAAATAATTTATTAATTTTACACAACAGTTGAAAATTCATAAAAAGACAAATGTTTAAGAATTCATAGCAAGTAAAACAAAAGTCAAGCATATTTTTGTTACCCTCCCCTCGCCAAAGCATTACCTGGTTTCAGATTTTTTTCTTCTAAAACAGCCAGCCATTTTGCACCAGTTCCAAGTATAGTAATTCTGAGGAAGGATTGGGGAACAGAAGGAAAATTATTTATTTGTTAATTTCTAATTTGTTTCCTCTTGCAAGCTTTTCAACAGAGTTCTTATTTTTGCCTTTGTGTTTTGCATTCAGAAAATGAGAGGAGAAAATGCTTCAGAATATCCGTATTTTGGATATGAACCTCAGTCATCTTATATAGGTCAGACATAATTTAAGTTTTGCTATTTTAGAACAAATCGTTTTGATTCCAGTGCCTACACAAACATAAGAATACAACAAGGCAATTCAGCCCATTGAGCCTGCCACAACATTCGTACAATTGTGGCTAATGAACACTAGAATTCCTTCTACTCACCATACCTCCATAACCCTCAATGCTATTGGTAATCAGAGATCTATCAATCTGTACCTTAAACAGCTTCAAAGACTGATCTCCTACAGACCTCTCAGATAGAGAATTACAAAAGGTTCCCAACACACCGAGTCAACAAAAAACTCTCCTCACCTGTGACTGAGGTAGCATTCAATTCTTTATACAATTGTGCTGTATGGTTCTATACGACCCAACAGGTGTGCGCATGCATGTGCGTGTGATCCTATCTGCGTTTTAGATCTCTATTCTTTTAGATATCTTGTAGATTTCCATCAGGCCACCTCTGATTCTTTGAAACTCCAAAGAACGTCAGCCCATTTGCCCAAACTCTCTTGTTAGTATCAGAGATAATGGGAACTGCAGATGCTGGAGATTCCAAGATAATAAAATGTGAGGCTGGATATACTGCCATCATCCCTGGATCAAGATCAGTGAACCTTTGTCACACACTGTCTACGACAATGATATCTTTTCTGGAGATAAGGAGGCCCTCAGATGTGGTCTAACAAAGCCACTTTACAAGTAACGCAAGACTTCACTATTCCTGTACTCAAATCCTCTTGTGCAAAAGCAATGGCCTAGCAGTACTATCAGTAGACTATTGATACAAAAACTCAGCTAATGTTCTGGGTACCTGGTTCAAATCCCACCATTGCAGATGGTGGAATTTGAATTTAATTAATAAAAAAAGTGGAACTAAGAATCTACTGATGACCACGAAACAGGAAAAACCCATCAGGCCCATTTATGTTCTTCCTTTAGGGAAGGAAATTGCCATCCTCACCTGGTCTCGCCTACATGTGACTCCAGACAGCTAGTCGAGCAATAGCTTTACATAGTTATACTCATGGAACCATACCGTAATGACAACATCACACACACCACCACCACCACCATCCCTGGATATCTTCTGCCCCACCGGAAGGACAAACTGAGCAGGAGTGGTGACACTGTGGTATACTGTTGAGTTCCCAACAGTGACTCCAGACCCCATGAAGTCTCATGGCTTCAGGTTGAACATGGGCAAGGAAACTTCCTGTTCTCCCTCCGCTGATGAATCAGTGTCCCTCCACACAGAACGCTTGGGGACAGCACGGAAGGTGGCAAGGGCACAAAATGTAAACTAGATGAGGGGTTTAAATGTCCAACACAAACAGTGGCTCAGCAGCAGCATTTCCAACCAAACTGGTTGGGTCCTAAAGGATACTGCTGATACACTGCTCCACAAATATCCCCATCGTGAATAGGGGGGTGGGGAAGGAGACAGCCTAACACCTCTGTGCAAATGGCAAGACTGAGCATTCACGGCAGCCTTCAGTCAGAAATGAGCATCTCCAATAAGAGAAATTCTAACCACCACCCCTCGACATTCAATGATGTTACCATCACTGAATCCCACACTACAAACATTCTGGAGGGGGGGTGGTGGGTTCACCATTGACCAGAATCTCAAATGGACTCGCGACGTAGACACAGTTGGTACAACAGCAGGTTGGTACGACAGACTAAGGAAATTTTTTTTTTAAATTGTCAGTAGTGTACTAACTAACACAATGCTCTGGATCATTTTTAGCAATTACTTTGTGATGTAACAAGGTTGGGGGGGGGGGGCGCCATACGTAACCTCAGTGCCCACTAAGAAAGATGCAAACTAGCAGCAAATATAACACCAAGAAGGTGAACCTTCAAAAGATCAATAAAAACATAAGCAACCTCTTTTCAATGTCTGAAAGAGGAACAATCTTACTGTATGGAAATTCAGTTCGAGTTACATTTACGTCCTCTTCAATCTCACATAAAATTAATTTATTAGTCAGAAGCATCTATAAACATTGGACTGCATTACATTAAAAGGGCAACATTAGAAAGCTCTGCAAGTGAAAAAGGAAATAAATTCCATCCCCAAATCAACAGGATCTCATCTCACATTTTCAATCTAAGGTCATAGATAATTTTTCTTTCGAATGCAGAGACCACGTACTTCTATTAACTGAACTAAAGCACAGACTGATTTTTATTTTGTAATTTCACATTTTTCCCCAAAGCTTTATCAAGATATGCATCAATTACATTTGCAATCTAAGAAATTTTACTTTGAACAGCTTACTTAAAAATCAAACTGACAGATATTTTAAAATTGTCTTCAGTCGTGCAATAGTGAGATTCAGATGTTCGGTCAAACTACTCTTTCATGTCGGCTGACAGCCTATACTGTAACGCATCAATCACTTTAAATGGCAGAAGATGAAACTGTTGTGCATCACTATAACTACGTAGTTGCTTATCCAAATGTATTAGAACTTGGAACACATGCAGACAGGAAAAAGGATATTCAAAACAAATTGAGGAAAATTATGCAGCTTCAACTCATTCCATACTAAACACCATTTTGTGTGCCCTTATAAAATTCTGTTTAACATACCATTTTATTTGTGGCAGATATAAGATAGATCACTTACTCATAAGAAGGTCAAAATAAACATGCAGAAGAATCAGTGACCTGATTTAGTCTCAATGCCCTGTACAGTTAAAGAATTTTGCAACCTTAGCTAGGAGCACGGCAGCATGAAGCTCCAGCAAATAAAATGTGCACATTGTTGGGCTTTCTATTTACAGGCTACAGGAAAGACACTGCACTTTTATAATAAAGCAAAACTGCGGATGCTGAAAATCTGAAACAAAAATAGAAATTGCTGGAGAAACTCAGCAGGTCTGAGAGTATCTGTGGAGCGAAAGCAGAGTTAACATTTCAAATCCAGTGACCCTTATTTTAGGGGGGTGGTAGTAAGCAGTAGCTAGGGGGAGACCAGGCCCATACAGAAAGACAGACAGAGAGTTACACCGACAAAACGGCAGCTCACAGTAAGCCGATGAAGGAAATAAGCAGATAACGGGGACAATGAGTAGGTGAAAATAGGCTGGCTGTGCTGAAAACAGCCTGTATCATAACAGGGCCAGAGATGTTGGGGTAGGAAAAGGCCGTGTAAGGTGGTATTAGTGAAAATTATTGAACTCAATAGTGAGTACTGAAGGCTGCAAGGTCCCAAAGCAGAAGATGAGACACTGTTCTTCCAGCTTGCATCAAGCCTAACTGAAGCATTGCAGCAAGCCTGAGACAGTAACGCTGGCCAGGGAACACAGGGTGGTGTATTGAAACGGCAGGCAACTGGAAGCTCAGGACCATTTTTACAGACAGAACATAGGGGCTCCACAAAGCGGTCACCCAGTCTGCATTTCAATCCTCCAACGGTCTCCTCTTCATTAGATTACGGGGGTCTCCTCTGTGTAAATACCTGCTTCTCCTAGACATTATCAGTCTGTAAAACAGTCACTGGAACGGACACACTAACTGCTTTCTTTCCTCAGATGCTGCCAGGCCTGCTGAGTTTGTTATTAATTTCTGTCTCTGTTTCACTGAACTTACAATTGGATGTCCGAGAATTTGCCCAATGTGTCCATGCTTAATTTTAGGAGAATATGGCAAAATTATGCAATAAACAACAGAAAAGATAAAGAGATGCAAAACACTGCAGATGCTGGAAATCTGAATTAAAAACAGAAAATTCTAGAAATACTCAGCAGGTCTGGCAACAACTGTGGACAACGAAACAGGCTCAAAAGTTGTAGATCTCTTAGAAACCCAATAGTTTTCAAACAAGTGAGAAGAGGAAGACTGAACGGATGAACACAAAAAGACCAGTGCCAAAAGTTTTCATGTTACCATGCCAAAGGGAGCAACAATTACACTCAAAGAATCAAAAGATCTGCCAAGAGGAGATGAAAATGTCAGGGTCCTGAACAGCTACTGTCCAAAAATAAAAATCAAAGGAAATAAGAAAAAAAAACAGCAAAGAAACATGAAACTAAATGCAGGCAGATGTTAGGATCCAAAAGTATTAAATTCCACATTGAATCCAGATGACTGTAAAGTGCCCAGTCCAAAGAAGAATATCTCACTCCTCTAGCTTGAGCTGAACTTCATTAGAACACTGCAGAAGATCAAGGGCAAAAAGGTCAGCGTAGAAGCAAGATGGTGTACTAAAAGAGAAGTCAACTATAAAAAGGGTAGGAATGGTCATGCTTACAGAATGAACACAGATGATTCATTAAGTCACTGCCTTCATTTGGAGTCCCTGCTGTAGAGAAAACCACATCAAGAGCAGAGAATACAGTACACAGGTAAGAGAGAGGGAGTATTGTCAGCATATCTGATCTAAGAGAGTCAAACAGCCAAGTTTTCATGGAGTTCAACCTACTTTATAATCCTAGTCCCACCCAGCATTTATACTTCTCTTTGTAACAGATTTACCACCTGAGGAAATTTATAGCTTTAAAGTGAGAGCTCTTGCAGGTTGTTGGAAGTTTGTCAATTTTCATCTCCACTTGTTCCTATTATAATGCATACTCATTGAGCACTAATAGAGGTAGCATTGGGCGCGGCGGTGGGGGGTAGTGGTGGTGGGGTGGTGGGGGAGAAGAGATAAGATGGCATGAGGCACAAATTGGAACGACAGCTCCCAGCAGCGGGCCTTTTATTCAGCCCATCTCTGCACTTTCCCAGTCTCTTGGTCATCTCTGATCAGATTCTGGAGTGAAAACTGCATGTGACAGAGGCCTTTATTTCAAGGTGAGTCTGCCAAGTCAGGAGATTTCCTGTCAAGGCACCAGCCTGAACAGGGAAAACACAACCGAAAGTTTCAATTGTCAAGTTACTCTATTACAATACAGAATCTGAGTTCAAAAATCTAAGCAAATAATCTAGACTGTTACCTTCGTACAGGGAACAACGTGGGTTATATTTGAGTTTTATTCCTTATCAATTTTGAAGCAGGGTACATAACAAAATGTGTTAAATAGAGGATGATATCTGGTATTTCATGGTAACAAAAGAGCAAATAGAATTTAAGTGCATTGGGAACAATAATGTTATGCACTCAGGTGGCAGAGCACAAGTCCTAATATTTATCACCAAAATAGTTCAGTCATTGTATTTATTTGGACAAACAATCTCAGAAACTTAGCAACAAGTCGGGCTGGATGAACACAGCAGGTCAAGCAGCAGAGGAGCAGGAAAGCTGATGTTTTGGGCCTAGACCCTTTGCTCCTCTGATGCCGTTTCACCTGCTGTGTTCCTCCAGCCCTACACCTTGTTATCTGATTCTGTAGCATCTGCAGTTCCTACTATCTCAGAAACTTAGCAGTTTGGGGAAGGAAGAATCTCCATGAGATTGGTAATGCAAAAGTGTTGAAACGAGCAGGGAGGAAGTGTGTGGTAGACTGATTACTTATTCACAGATGGGTCACATTCTTGCAGGAGGGTGGGTGAGCAGCGGTGTAGTCTAGGTAGCTGTGGGAGTCGGTTGGCTTGTAATAGATATCAGTTCTGAGGCGGTCACAAGAGATGGAGACAGAGAGGTATCAGAGATGGTCCAGGTGAATTTAAGGTTGGGGGTGGAAGGTGTCAGTAAAGAGGATGAACTGTTCAAGCTCCTCGTGGGAGGACAAGGCAGCACCAACACAGTCAGAGATGTAGCAGAGGAAAAGGTGGGGGATAGTGCCAGTTCGGCAACTGAAGAGGGACTGTTTGACGTATCCTGCGAAGAGGCAGGCATAACTTCAGCCCATGCAGGTTACTTATTATTTACACAAAGCAACTACTAGACACTGGAGGTGGCTCTTCAAGACTGTAAATAAATTAGAAAGAAATATAAGGAAGCAATTTGAGGGGGTAAATCATCATTAACAAACCTCGTTTACATTTTTGACATGTTAAAAATCTAAATATTTCATTATCAAAGTATTCCATTTCCCAGACTCCAGGTTTGATGGGCTAATTAGCATTTTTCTACATTCAATTCCAATGTTCTGATTAGTTGATTAGAATTTCAAGAAGTTTCTTTAAAAAGTTCCACATAAAAGACTTGCTATTAAACTAAAGCTGCAGGGTTGTACAAGAGCCTGAGAATTTGTAAACGATGATGAAGGGAAAGGGTTATATAGACTTGCTGAATAATTAGTACTTGGACCCTTGTGGATTCTAATCTACATTTACAATCTGGCATCCAAACATATTTGTGCGCTACTGAAATGTGCTAACGACACTAAAATTACTGCATCCCATTATCCAGACATAAGCAAAGCTGCACTCTAAAATAACAAGGTTACCGAGTAACAGATTAGGAGGAATCTCCTGATACTCACAAGAATGGAAAACATATAATTAGCAGACACCCACCTTTTTCCAATTACATCTGACCTCCTGTTTCTATAGCAAGCACCTCATTAGTAATGTTGCAGTCTATCAGTTAAATCTGAAGAGTGACAGAGCTGGAGGAACATTCACTATGTTATAGGTGTAATAAAGCAAGTCAGAAATTACTTATGTACTGTGGCTACGCAAAACATCCAAATATTGCCCAATACAACGTCAACCACCATATAAAATAAATGATCTCATTCATTCATTGCCTTCTGTTTGTCGGATCATCCACTGTGTCAAAAGCAGTTGATAGATTAAAGCACTCTGAGACATTCTGAGGCACACAAGTTCTATTATGTACAGACCTCTCCTGAGCATTGAACTTCAAATCATCCCCACCCCTTTACGAGGTTTCAGATTTGTTCTGTGACCCACCATCCATTAGGAACAGTCTGCAACAAGGCTAATTAGGAATGTTATTGAAAAGTGCCTCAGGTAAAATCTCCACTTTCTAATCTAAGGAATCGGATGTTCTTTACACTGCAAAATAAAAACTTCTCCACCAGCACAATCTGACTGACAGAAATGATATTCCAATCAAAACCACTTCAGGCTTTACATATTGGAAAAGGAGAGGTCAGGTTTTCTTGGAACAAAATGCATTTTCTGTCACTAACACGTGACTTAAGAATATGAGTCAGTGGCAGCCTGTTTCCTGTCATAAACTTTTAACATCATTTTGCCATCACAGTTAGTTCCAAGCTTTCCTATACCTCCAAAATGAACTTTGCAGGGATTTAAAAGAGGAAAAATTTAGCATAGATCTTGCAAAATTATGCATTTATCTTCTGAAGTGTCCCAGCTTTATGCAAGATGTTCGTGACTGTGGAAAATTCGAATGTTTAAGTTTTATTTTCTACAGTTTACCTGTACCTTAAAGAGGGATGGATAGTGGAAGTCCTTGACTGTGACAATCCATGTGCTTTCGGAAGCAATTATTTTCTTTTCATGAAACAGCCCTTTAAACCACAATAAAACACACAATTGTGGACGGTGGAGGCCTGAAATAAAGTGCTAAAGGATCTCTGCTGATCGGGCAACCTCTGTACAGAGAAACAAAGTTTAGGAAGTATTCTGAAAAAGGGATAATTGGTTTCCTGATTTTGACATCATTAGGTTCTAACTAGTGCCCACATGACCTAGGATTGTCATCAGGCTGAACAGCTAAGAAGCAAGGCGTAAATATAAAGCTAATTGCAGCGATCTGAATCAGACAGCATTCTCCGCTTGGCAATTTAGAACACAGTGAGAAGGTGTGAAGAGAACAGTTCTCTGTCTGGCAGACTGCAATCACATCTTGGATTTAGAACCAGAAAATTGCTGGGAAGGCCAGAATAGAGCAATGACTGTGTTATTGTGTGTCATACAGTTGAAATTGGAAGGAGCAGAAGGCAGACAGAGGGATGGATTATGGATTGAACAATACCTATTGCTGCAATAACACAGTGTGAAGCTGGATGAACACAGCAGACCAAGCAGCATCAGAGGAGCTCGAAAGTTTGATGCATCAGGTTAAGACCCTTCTTCAGAAATGGGGGAGGGGAAGGGGATTCTGAAATAAATAGGGAGATGGGGGAGGGGGATAGAAGATGGATAAAGGAGAAGATAGGGTGAAAGGAGACAGACAGGTCAAAAGTGGGGGTGGGTTAGAGCCAGTGAAGGTGAAGGTAGGTGGGGAGTTAGGGAGGGGATAGGTCAGCCGAGGGACGACGGACAGGTCAAGGAGGCAGGATGAGGTTAGTGGGTAGGAGATGGGGTTGGGGCTTGAGGTGGGAAGAATGATTAGGGAGGCAGTGAGCAGTTGGGCTGGTTTTAGGATGTGGTTGGGGAAGGGGTGATTTTGAAGCTTGAAGTCCAGCATTGGCAGTTCCTACTATCTCTATTGCTGCAATCTCAGCTTTTGCCCAATGGACCATATAAATGGTCAGAGAAGGAAGTCTCTAGACTTTCTGCGTAATCAAGACCATCATGAGCTTACAGAGATGATTCATAGCTGTCTCTGAAGACTTTGGATGAAGCAACTGCTGAATGTGACTCCAGCATTGAAAATAATTGGATGGGAAGCGAGAAATCCTACAGACAAGGGGAGAGTGGGAAAGATTGTATGTGGTCTTACTTAGTGAAAAAGTAACGCAAGCGAATCTTTGTTGCATCAACTATTTAAGGTGAAATATACATTTTAGATTTGAAATATCCTTCACCCTTTATTTCAAACATTAATTAGGTCGATATCAGTTCACTTGAAACAGAAAAAAATTTTAAAGAAGTGAAAAGTAGCCCAGAGATTTTCTTTCTGCTGCTGTAAGGGCAGGAGGGATATCTTTCATTTTTAAAAAAAGTTATTGGTTTCAACAAGGTCTGTAACACTTCCCTTTACAAGGAGCATCGAGATGCTGAGGTAGAAAAGAGAAGCTAATTCTTCTCATCTGAAAACTGGAATGATATTGCACAGTACTGTGCAAATTTAGACCGTAACCATGAAATGTGGAAACGCATCTCGAGATTAGTACAATGAGAATCAGCTACCTCACCCAGTGTTACAGTCATTTTATTCAAAATAGCCATTCACAACTTCTTTAAAGAAGTCTTCCCTAGTACTTGGCAGAAATACAACTATGCCTTTTTACTTTCCTTATTGGTATCAAAATTACAAAAAATCCACTGCAAAAATGGGAAATAAATAGATGGAAAATGGACAAAAAGCAATCTTTTCCGTCCATATAAATTATCTGACCAGGACTGCACTGAAGCATCATGCTCCAATCAGATATGTAACTTTAGATCATTCAATCCAAAGTCTTCACCTACTAAAAGCTCAACTTGTGGTGTTTAAAAACCATTTCCCTGCAAGTTAGTACAGTACCTTAAAAGACATTTAAACAAAAATACAAAAGTATAATGTCAAATGGCAGTATCTTGCTTGTGTTACAAGCTTCTCTCAATTAAACAAGTTCTATTCAAACCTGCAGATAATAAACAAAAAAAAAATCAATATGGCAACATGTAGCATTGCAGCAAAATTTATGCAGAGTTCTTTACATTATTCAACAAACATTTTTCCTATTTATCAAACATCAGCCACCTCCATTAGGCTATAACAAAAATAGAAATTGCTTGAGAAACTTAGCACCTCTGGCAGCATCTGTGGAGAGAAAGCAGAGTCAATGTTTTGAGTCCTTCTCCATAACTGAAGTTTCTCCAGCATTTTCTACTGTTGTTTCAAACCTTCAGCATCCACAGTTCTTTGTTTTATTTCTTTAGTCTATACATGTGCAGTGACAATTCCAGATGTGACTTAAAACTGGATCAGGTACACATTATTATAGAATTACCTACGTAATTGTTATTTTGCCTTATGTACGTGATTTCACGGATCTACAAAAAGAAATCTCCACAGTGCATCAATATGCATTATAGCATTACTATAACACAGTTCAAATTTTTTTTTCCCCCCGTTATGCTACAATACATAAACCAAGATATATATTTTGCTCAAGGTCTTGTATTATTCCCAGACATATCCATATTCTATAAATCGCTGGGTAAAGTATCAATTGTCACAAAAGGTTTATGTTATTAAACAATTACTGATGCACCCATTGTAACTTGAAGACTGATTAGTTACAGCATTTTGGAATCAAATGGTTGTAGCTGTGGAATTGAAATAACAGAATTTTAAATTTTTTTTTAAAAATTGGGTTGTGCGCATTGCTATAATGGCTAGCATTTGTTGTTCATCCCCAATTGCTCAAGAAGGTTTTGGCGAGGCAATGTCTCAGTGTTGCATCCATCCAATGTAGACGCCTTCAAAATGCTGTTAGGGAGGGAATTCCAGGATTGTAATCTAGCAATAATGAAGAAACTTCAATATAGTTCCATGCACTTTGCAGGAAAAGTCACAGGCATTAGCGTTCCCATGGATTTGTTGACCTTGTCCTTCCTCAGTGACAGAGGTTAATGGTTTGGAAGGTGCTATGAAAGGAACTTTAGCAAGTTACTGCAGTACCTCCCACCGATGGTACGTACAGCTGCCAACAATGCACGTTTCAGTTAGCAGATGGCATTCCTATCAAACGGACTGCTTTTTACCTGGATAGTGTCTTTCTTCTTGAATGTTTTGGATATGCACTCATCCAACTAAATGAACAGTATTCTATCACACTCCTGACTTTTGCCTAGGAGACAACAGACAAACTCTTGGGAATCAGTAGGCGAGTCACTCTCTGCAAAATTCCCAGCCTCTGACCTGCTTTGCTCAAGCCTAAATGTTATCCAGTTCTTGCTGCACTTTAAAACAGACATCTTCAGTATGACGGAGCTGCAAGTAGTACTGAACATGGTGGCACCAGTGAGCTTCCCCACCTCTGACTTTACGTTGGAGGGACGCTCCATTGATGAAACGGCGAAACAGGATTAGATCTTGGAAACTACCTGAGGAACTCTTGCAAAGTTGTCCTGGAACTATGATGATTGGCTTCAAACAAACACAACCACCTTCCTCCATGCTGGGTACAATGTTAGTCAGCAAAAAATAAAAATTCCTCCGATTCCCAGTGATTTTTCTGATGCTGGATACAACTCCACCGTGACTTGCTAATACAGGACTTGACTCTTGCTGAAATAGAGATAGGTTGCTGAAGCTTTTCATTGAGCTATCTATTTATCTATCTACTTATTTTCTAGCTAACTATTGATCTCTGCCTTGAACATTAACAAGGGCTAAACTTCCACAGCTGTGAGGGGGTGCACAACTGCAAAGATTCATCATACTCAGTTAAAAAATTCCTCATCTCAGTATTAAAATGGCCTGGCCCCGATTATGAGGTATTCTCCCCTTGCTCCAGCCAGAATAACAACTTCTGCATCTACTCTGTATAGCTATTTAAGAATTTTGCAAGTTTCAAGGCAATCACCTCTCATTTTTCTAAATCATGGACAATACAGGCCCAGTCTGTTCAATATCTCCTCGCAAGACAGTCCCACCATAAAGTAATCAATCTGTTGACCCTTTGTTATATCTCCTCTATGGCAAGCATATCCTTCCATGGGTAAGGGGATGAAATATTCCAGGTGCAGTATCAACAAGGTTCAACACAATTAAAGCAGGACATACAAACTCCTGTACTTGAATCTTTATATGAGAGAGGCCAATATACCATTTGCTTCATGACGGCTTGCTGCACCTGCACGTTAGGTTTCAGTGACTTATGATTCAAAGGATATTCAAGTCGTTTTGAGCTTTAACATTTCCCAATCTCTCAATATTTAAGAGATGATCTACACCTGACTCTAACTACAAAAGTTGATAACCTCACATTACCCAAATTCACTCAATGTCCAAATTCCCTTGAAGCCTCCTCACAAGTCACATTACAAATTAGTTTTCAGTCAGCTGCAAATCTGGAATTATTATTGTTGGTCCCCATGTCCAAATCATGAACGCGGATCAAGAAGGTTGGGACCCAAGCACAGATCCCTGCGGCCCCACCCTGGATGCAGCCTACCAATTTGAGAATGATTCATTTATTTTTCAATCTGTTCTTTCTCCCCCATTAATGAATCCTCAATCCTCACCAGTATATCTTCCACTTTACCAATGTGCACTATTTTGCTTAATGAACTCCTGTATGGGGGCCTTTTTGAAAGCCAACTGGAAATCCATACACACAATTTCCCCTGGCTTGCCCTCATCTACTCCACTAACGATCATCCTCAAAAATACAAAGGAAGGTGCTGTTCTAATACACTTTCACAAGTCGTAGCAAAAGAATAGTTCATAGTTCATGCATTTGGCTTATCACAGGAGAAACAGTGAATTTGCAAAAGTCAATTGATTCTCGCCAATCATATTAATAACTTGTTTGTGCCTATTTTGAAAGGTAGAGCACAGTTCCCTGAAGCTTCCATAGGACACTAATAGGGGAAAACAAAATCTAAGCTTGTCATTACAAATACAACATTACTGTACTCACATGCCAGTTCTTCAAATGAATACAAAAATCAGCTCAACGTGCTGTGTTCAGGCCCACTCAAAGACAACCACCATTAGGCACAATGACATTCATTCAGGGTTCACGAATTTTTTGCAGAATAACCAGCTGCTGTGCGTATATATATATTTTTTAAAAACCTGGCCGTGTCCATAAATCAGTATAAATAAAAGCGAAAAATACCTCAGATGCTGGAAATCTGAAACAAACATAGAAAATTCTGGAAAAACCTCAGCAGGACCGGCAGCGTCTGTGAAGAGAAAAAAAAGTTAACATTTTGGGTTCAGTTTGAATGAGGAGGTTGTAGTGAACTTGAAATGTTAACTCCCTCACTCCCCAGATGCTGCCAGATCTGCTGAGTCTGTCCAGCATGTTCCGTATTTGTTCCATATCCAGGAATGCTTGACATCCAGACAGCATTTGTCCCACTCTTTTTTTTGTGAGCAGACACTAGAAATCTGATAAATAAAAACTGGAAGATGCTAAAAATCAGACATAAAAACAAAGAGAAACTGCTGGAAAACCTCAGCAGGTCTGGCAGCATCTGTGGAGAGAAATCAGTGTTAACATTTCAGGGTGAGTGATGCTCCCTCAGAATGGAAATAAGAACTGTTCTGAGGAAGGGTGACTTGACCTGAAACATTAACCGATTTCTCTCCACTGATGCTGCCACACCTGTTGAGTTGAGCTTTTCCAGCAATTTCTGTTTTTCCTTGTGACTTGGAATCTGCTAGGAAGACCGCTGAAGTAATGATCTTTAATTTTTGTACGTGTGTAGCAAGTACACTTTGGGCACTTGTCCTGATGGCCCTACATTCACAGGCAGGACAGCACTACCGCACTTCCTCACTGTTCCCTTTACCCACACCCACTCCCTCAAACACTTAATCTTCTGGCAATGCAAAAAAAAGGTGCCCCCTATATATTACCTGACACACAGTCAGCTTGCATTTTATAGTATCCTAGGTATCTGGTTACCAAAGCTATTGCACAGACTCCATTTCCACTTGATATCGATTTGAGCTTAATTTATTGCCTCAGCCATAAAGAAGCATTCCAGTTTATTGGCACTGCATTCTTCCCCTGTGCTGCAATGAAAGTCATGTTGTTTATATTTTTTATTTGTCTGTAAAGTTCATTCCATTAAGTGAAAGTGATCTAAATTTACAAAACACAAACAACTCCAATTTTATGATTATATCAATAATCAGAATAACAAAAAAAACACCAGACTGAAGAACAGAACAGTGGAACAATGAACTTGTGTCTATGGCAGCATGGACATAAAGCTGAAATTTAGCTGAGCTTCCCAGCACTCATGATTTTAATGCCTTACAATGAGGAATTAAATAAACAACAATTTTTCAAACTCTCTTCAACATGGAACTCATTGAAATCAACTTTCAATATCTGCATGTTGGTGCTGTCACACAGCAGTTTGAGATTAGCTTTCAAGCTAGTGCGACAGTATTACTATGAAAAATTAAAATTAACAATTTTCCAAAATATTTTCAAAATGTGGCTAATTTAAATTAGCTTTCAGTTCTGCAAGTTAGCACTGGCACACAGACATTTGGCAACAAATTTCAACAACTTAATGTTTCCTATTCAACAAGGGATCTACTGAAGGGTGATACTCAACTTATTTAGCATCAGTGAAATAAATCTTTATTAGCTTGATCAAAGATAGTGGTGTCAAGTGTCAGACTGCCTGTTTCTCTTCTCTACTATACCCTATCTTCTACCCCAGTCGCTAAAATTATAGTTTGTCTTCTAAATAATGATACAGTTCCTACCAATCCTTAGTTAAAACAAAATTCAGTTGCTACACTCTTCATCCATGAGCAGGAGAACAAAGTTATTTCCTGACACACTTTATTATTCTGGACGAGTTATTAGTCAAACTGTTAAAATGCAATTTAAAGAAGTAACAAGTCAATATTAATTGTACGTGGCCTCCCTTACAATTGTAAAATTATTTTTGGTTGAAGACAAAGTAATAGTCACATATAACTTTTAAACGATTACTTTAAATTTTTAGCTATTGTGACCCCATGAGCTCCTTCAACAACACTATTACCTCAACCAATAGCTAAAGTTGTTGTAATTGGCTGAATTATAGTGGTTATGGTATATTAATAAAGTTGAACAACACCAAAAATTTATTTTTCACTTTAAACAATTCACTCATGCAAGAATTCACCTTACACCACCAGAAAAAGGTTAATATTAAACAAACTGGGTAAAGGCCCTAATGGTCATATTAAAGATACTTTAAAATGAAAGACTAGCAGTGAGACGAAGTTGGTTATTTTTAAGAGCATCAGCAGCATGTAAGAGTTTAACATGCAGAAAACCAGAATTTCCAAAATAGACACTCTACCAGACATCACACTTAGTTTAATTTGAAAGGGTATTGAAGTTGCAATTAATACGTCTTTGCAAAATCTTATACCCAATGCTTCCCGAGGCAACAATTTGACAACTCTAACACCTGGGCATTTTAACAAAATCACAAAACATTAGGAGGAAATGGACTAAATGATCATGTAAATCTATCATAAAATCAATGTATTTTGCTAAACATTTCTGCTATTGGTTTCAAATATTTATACCAACATCAATGATGTAGGATTAAAAGATATGTGTCTCAGGAAAAGCTCTGCAAATCTGCCAGGAGCTGTCGACCTCCAATGACGCCCATTGAAACACATGAAAACTTGATTCAGAATATGAGATGCACTCATCTCATCATGAACTAAACACATTTGCAGCCACAAGAGAGACTATCATGCATTCAATTTTCTTGAAAATACAAAAGGGATTTTGCTGGAAACAATCCACATATCAGCATCAGAATTAACATGTAAATCACAAATTGCTATTACATTCCTTTGGATAAACTTGGATGGAGAATAACGAGCTTAGATGTAGCTGTTTGCCAGTATAAATTTGAAGCATTGCTGAAAAATTGTTTTTGTCAAAGCATTTCATCTCTCACTTTCCAGGGCATTTTGCAACAATACCCAAAACAAGGGTAAGAAACAACATTTATTGTATAGAAGAGGAGAATACTGATTAGTTTACTGATCAAGGTGTTGCCATGCAGAATGTACCTGTTAATGGTGAATGACAGTTAAAATTTAAACAAAGTCTGGCATTTAAGTCAGGTAGGTCAACAGTGATTTCCAAGGGATTTCCCTGAACAATGAATCTGGGAATGGTCGGCACCTACAGCTATCAACTTATCCTGAGTGTGTGAAGAACAGTGCTGACAACTAATTTAATAACTGTTGGCTTATTTCTCAGGATGGTATCCTAATCAAAGCCCGTCTGCCATCCAATCAGTATTCCCCCCTCATGCAGTACAAATAACTTCTCCCCTTGAATCCGAGCTTTGCTAATTGGTTAATTCAAACATTGCCATTTACACCTACATGTTGGTGAATTCTTGCTTTGGTTTGAACAGTTTAAGAGTTTGATTCAATGCGATTTGCACTTGGAGAGGATACGGGACCCTGTGGCACCACCTGCCTGCTCATACACAATCTTAGAAAATCTCAAACTGAACAATCATTCTAGTCCCATGAAAATAACTTTATGATAACACTGCGTTTCAAACAATGGCACTTGGTCTTCCCGACATTCAAACGTAGGATTATTAAAAAAAGTAGAAACACTAATTTCAACTGCTTAACATTATATGCAACATCTTGTTGCAGGATTATCAAAGTCAAATTTCTTGTAATAAGGCAACAAAAAAAACGTTTGCGTGGAACTGAGGTAATTCTGATGTAATAACAAACATGAACTGTAAATGCATGTATACATAATATAAATCACACTTTACAATAAGTACTTGTTGTATTGGATTTACATTTAATGCCATGGAGAACTCATAGCACTACACCAAAAACCCAGTGCTAACTACCTTAATCAGTTCTGAGCTCAATGAGCAGCATATGTACATCCTATATACCAAGATTCGGCAGGATCTGAGGAATGTAGATTGGGAGAAACTGTTTGAAGGTAAATCCACATTTGATATGTGGGATGCTTTTAAGGAGAGGTTGATTAGTGTGCAGGAGAGACATGTTCCTGTGAAAATGAGGAATAGAAAAGGCAAGATCAGGGAACCATAGATGACAGGTGAAATTGTGAGACTAGCCAAGAGGAAAAAGGAAGCATACATGAGGTCTAGGTGACTGAAGACAGACAAAGCTTTGCAAGAATATCGGGAACGTAGAGCGAATCTGAAAAAAGGGATTAAGAGGGCTAAGAGAGGACATGAGATATTGCTGGCAAACATGGTTAAGGAAAATCCCAAAGCCTTTTATTCGTATATAAAGAGCAAGAGGGTAACTAGAGAAAGGATTGGCCCCTTAAGGACAAAGAAGGAAAGTGGTGCACTGAGTCAGAGAAAATGGGTGACATTCTTAACGAGTACTTTGCATCGGTATTCACCAAGGAGAGGGACATAACAGATGTTGAAGTTAGGGACAGATGTTTGCTTACTCTAGGTCAAGTTGTCATAAGGAAGGAGGAAGTGTTAGGTATCCTAAAAGACATTACAGTAGATAGGATGGGATCTATCCCAGGTTACTGAGGGAAGCGAGAGAGGAAGTAGCCGGGGCCCTAACAGATACCTTTGCAGCGTCCTTAGACAAGGGTGAGGTCCCAGAGGACTGGAGACTTGCTAATGTTGTCCCCTTGTTTAAAAAGAGCAGCAAAGATAATCCAGATAATTATCAACTGGTGAGCCTGACGTCAGTGGTAGGGAAGCTACTGGAGAAGATACTGAGGGATAGGATCTATTCCCATTTGGAAGAAAATGGGCTTATCAGTGATAGGCAACATGGTTTTGTACAGGGAAGGTCATGTCTTACCAACTTAATAGAATTCTTTGAGGACATGACAAAGTTGATTGATGAGGGAAAGGCTGTAGATGTCATATACATGGACTTCAGTAAGGTGTTTGATAAGGTTCCCCATGGCAGGCTGATGGAGAAAGTGAAGTCACATGGGGTCCAGGGTGTGCTAGCTAGATGGATAAAAATATTGGCTGGGCAACAGGAGACAGAGGGTAGTAGTAGAAGGGAGTTTCTCAAATTGGAGACCTGTAACCAGTGGTGTTCCACAAGGATCTGTGCTGGGACCACTGTTGTTTATGATATATGTAAATGATCTGGATGAAGGTGTAAGCGGTCTGATCAGCAAGTTTGCTGATGACACTAAGATTGGTGAAGTAGCTGATAGTGGAGGGGACTGTCAGAGAATACAGCAGAATATAGATAGACTGGGGAGTTGGGCAGATAAATGGCAGATAGAGTTCAATCCGGGCAAATGCGAGGTGGTGCATTTTGGAAGATCAAATTCAAGGGCAAACTATACAGTAAATGGAAAAGTCTGAGGGAAAATTGATGAACAGAGAGATCTGGGTGTTCAGGTCCATTGTTCCCTGAAGGTGACAATGCAGGTCAATAGGGTGGTCAAGAAGGCATATGGCATGCTTTCCTTCATTAGGCGGGGTATTGAGTACAAGAGTTGGCAGGTCATGTTGCAGTTGTATAGGACTTTGGTTCGGCCACATTTGGAGTACTGTATACAGTTCTGGTCGCCACATTACCAAAAGGATGTGGATGCTTTGGAGAGGGTGCAGAGGAGGTTCACCAGGATGTTGCCTGGTATGGAGGGTGCTCGCAATGAAGAGAGGTTGAGTAGATTAGGATTATTTTCATTAGAAAGACGGAGATTGAGGGGGGACCTGATTTAGGTCTACAAAATCATGAGGGGTATAGACAGAGTGGATAACAAAAAGCTTTTTCCCCAGAGTAGGGGGACTCAATCACTGGGGGTCATGAGTTCAAAGTGAGAGGAGGAAAGTTTAAGGGAGATATGCGTGGAAAGTTCTTTACACAGAGGATGGTGGGTGCCTGGAACGCGTTGCCAGCGGAGGTGGTAAACACAGACACGTTAGCGTCTTTTAAGATATATTTGGACAGGTACCTGGATGGGCAGGGAGCAAATGGATACAGACTATTAGAAAATAGATGACAGGTTAGACAGAGGATCTTGATCGGCGCAGGCTTGGGGGGGGCCGAATGGCCTGTTCCTGTGCTGTAGGTTTCTTTGTTATATTTTCTACAAGATACATCATGTATAGGACATGAAAACTGTTACAATCTTCATAATTTACTTAAAACACAGAAAATTAGAGCAGAGTAGACCATTCAGCCCTGTCATTCCATATGATCATTCAACTCAATGCCCTGTTCCTGCTTTCTCCCCATTACCTTTGATCCCTTTAGGCCCAAGACCTATATGTAACTCCTTCATGAAGGCATTCAATGTTTTGGGTTTAAATTCTTTCTCTAGCAAAGAATTCCACGGGCTCACCACCCTCCAGGCGAAGGGATTTCTCTTCGCCTTGTGCAGTTCTGATTTATTTCAATCCACACCTTTATATTGTTGCATATTGTCACAGGCAAACAACGTCTTACCCCAGTTTGTCAACCAAGTCCCACAGCACATTTGGAGAAGGAACAAGTGGAGAGCCATCATACAGGACGATGGAGGCTCCTGTAGCAAGAGCTGATACAAGCCAGTTCCACATCATCCAGCCAGTCTAGAAAAGAGAGAGATTGAAGAAAAAGCAGGTTCATTAAAACATCAGATGACATTATTTAAAAGGTGAAACTGGAATCGTTATATCATCATTATCATAAAATCTGGGGCACTGTTTTCTTGCAGCAGTGGAATATCAAACAAAATTGCAGAGGAACAGGTCACAAAGACCTGTTTGCATTTACCTTGCAACTTGTAGTTAAATGATAAGAAAGCATATTAAATAGGCTATCCTAGTTTTCACTGCAGTGGAGGCAAAAAAATGAATTAAGATTGCAAAACAAAATTAAGAATTCATGGAGCAATTACACTGTCAAGTATATCATGGGAATGAGTGCCATTCATAAACAGAAAAGTAAAGAACAGTTTACCACAACATCAAGCAACTGGGGTGGGATTCAAGTAAACTTGTGATTAAGTAAGTTATAAAAGGTTCACTCATCCTGTCATGTTGTGTGTTGAACCCTGTGCAAGAATAAAGTCCAATACTAATGATAACAGGCTTTTGAGCTGCGGCAGTTTGGATCCTCCAACAAAACTGTGGACTATCCTGTGGCAAATCCTGTGTGTTTATTTGACTGAGTCACATACACAGTCAACTGCTGCTCCATTGGATACGTCCGCTTGTTACATCCATGTGTGAACAGTTCAACAAACCAACATCCTCAGATCACCCCATGCTCTCATCTCCATGAGAATTCATGAATTCAATGGTGAACATAGCCATAGAAAGTGGCATGTTCTCCTCTGCACTTCAAAACATTTCCAGCTCCCATCAGGAATGAGATGAATCGTGTTGAGATAGTGTGTTTTCCTCCAGGCAATTTGTAACACGTATTTCACGCATGATGAACAGTACTCATGGTGGGACACTGGGAGGCAAGACCTCAGGAGCAAGTGAAAGAAAGAAAAAGAAATACAGTGGGGCTGGCAAGAGAGAGACAGACAGACAGGAAAGTGATATAATACGGCGAGGAGAAACGGAGACCAAGAAAGGGGACACCATTCTCCTTCTGCAGCAAGACATCAGATTTTCAGGGCAGAAACTGAAGTGATCAACTCCTCTCGGACCATCAATTCACACAAGTTCCAGTCTCCATGAGAACTGGACAGGTCAGTACCAGGGCTGTCAAGATTCTAACAAGCCTTGCACCAAATCAGGGTGGGGGAATCAATGTAAAAGAAAAATAGGTGGAGGAAGGAAAACTCTGATGCCCAATGGTCATAGGACTCGTGGTCAGTTTGGATATGTTCCTGATGTACAGTAATGTGATGAGTGAATCGGGGCGTACTGTACCTTCCTGTTGTTGTTTGGTGTGACAGTGTTTTTACACAAGTCCATTTGTGGGGTTTGGGGTCATTACTGTTGAAATTTAGGGCTTCATTCGTGTGTGGGGCTTTTGTATGCACTTTGGTCAGAAATTCCCTGTTGACCTGGATGTGACAGTAGAACACTGTTCAAATGAGCCACAACACCCTGCAGCATCACAGAATTACACCAAAAAGAAGAATACCCCCACCAAGTATTTAGAGACAACAGATACCTGAACAGCTGGGTCCGACGATGCCTATTACACAAACAACAGGAAGGCACACCTGTCACATTGTTGTACATCAGGAACGTATCTGGACTGACCACAAGAGTCCTACAACCATTGGGCATCAGAGTGGCACACAAACCTGCACCAACCCCATACCAACTGCTAACAGGAACAAAAGACCCCTTACCCACTATGTACAGAACCAACGTACTCTACAAGATTCCATGCAAGGACCGTGACAAACATTACATTGGACAGACAGGAAGGGAATTGGGCACAAGAACACATGAACACTAAACAGCAACAAAAAGACACGACCAGTACTCATTCATCTCCAGTCACACAAATGGAGAACCATCAGTTCGATTGGGACATCGTCAGCATCCTACGACAGGCCAAACAGAGATGAGCACAGAAATTTCTAGAGACCTGGTTCTCCACAAGACGACCATCAATAAACGCGTAGAATTAGGCCCTATGTATAAACACCACTGCAAAGGAAAACCGGAAATGACGTAATCAACTCCAACAGACCCCAGAGTTTAAATACTGGACAGGAAAATACAACAAAACTTCATTGGAGGCTGCATGGATGATGTCACCCAGCAGGGTCATGAAACATTTGCGAAATAACGATCCAGCTCGGCGAGTGAACCAACCACAGTATCCACAACCTGAGCTACAAATCTACTCAAGAACCTCAGACTTCTAATTCATTCATTCATGGGAGGTGGGCATCGTTGGCTAGGCCAGCATTTATTGCCCAGAGGCCAGTTAAGAGTCAAGGACATTTGTTTTGTGCTTTGAGCCACACGGAGGCCAGACCAGGTAAGGATGACAGATTTCCCTCTCAGACAGTGAACTTAGTGAACCAGATGGGATTTTCCCAACAATGGTTTCATGATGATCATTAAACTCTTATTTCCGGATTATTACTGCATTAAGATTTCACCATCTGGTGTGCCAGGATTCAAACCTAGTGCCCAAAACATGGGTGGGGTCTCTTAATTAACAATGCAGCAATAATACCACCAGGCTATCACCTACCATTGAATGCAAGAGCAGGAGCAAGAGTGAAGTCTGAAAATGGACAGCGCTGCTGTGTATACAGGTGACACTAGGGGAAAATCACTGACAATAACATGGAGTGAGCAGGAAACATAATGA
This sequence comes from Stegostoma tigrinum, assembly GCF_030684315.1. Classification (NCBI taxonomy): domain Eukaryota; kingdom Metazoa; phylum Chordata; class Chondrichthyes; order Orectolobiformes; family Stegostomatidae; genus Stegostoma; species Stegostoma tigrinum. Next base: position 28,830,848 of record NC_081379.1, read on the forward strand.
GCCAACGACGGCTCCATTACACTGCCTTTTTAATTTCATTGGCAACTGAACCCTCCCCACACCCAATGACATGAAAACAAATTCAAGTATAATCATTTGTATTTTTACAGAAAAGGCCCTAGCTGCCCTTGGTAATGCAAATGAAATGACAAGCTTTGACAAGTGCAGGGATTTATTTGTGCTGCAACAACCAGGAAGGTGGTGCAGCTTCCCATTCTGTACGTTATTTATGCACACAATAATATGCACTTACTGTAGAGTAGTAGATAATGACATCACTGCTGCTCATGTTGCCATGGAGAATGTGCTCCTTTAGATGCTGGATGAGCGTGCCCTGTGAAGAGATTGTACTTCATGAGACATCGATAACTAGAGCTTGAGGCTATAATATCATGTCCTCGCAGCGTTCACTTGCTGGTACACTCCAGTTTAAGTGTTAAGCCATCTTATATTTAAAATTATTCATGCACTTACACCATAGCCCAAACAAGAGAAATGACGCAGCATTGTATGGAGAGGGAAGTCTCTCATCATCCCTGTTGACACCATATGTTAGTGCACTGCTGCGCTAAACAGACATCAGCAGGGCCCAGCAGTCCTTTAGACATTCAACAGATTACATGTACATTTAAAACTATTAAACAATGTCATGCTGCCTGGTACACTGCTTAAACTATTAAAATGCAAATGCTGGACAATAGCCTCTCAGCCACAAGGTGGACACCCAGTGCTAAAGTGAGCAAAGGTCACTCATCCCTCATGCACCACCCCACTTGCAGATGAGCTATGGATTATTGCACTTGTCTTCCTGCACCCATACTTCCCCACCTCCAAACCCAACCCTTTACATGTCACCAAACAGGCAAAGCCCACTGTCCCCACATCCTCCAAACATGTGACAGCATGACATCCACCCTTATAACCAGATGAGTGAGGTCTCATCTCCCTCCGATGGCTAATAAAAACCAATAAGTAGTTGGGAGTCTCAATTCAATGCAGCATTTGATGCATTCTAACTGAAGTGAAGCTAACTACAAAAGAAGTTCAACCTCAACTTGCTCAGAAGTTAAACTAGAGTAAATGGCAAATTGCCTCAAAGTGAAAAGTGGGGATGCAGATTTTCCACACAAAATTTGTTGTCATGTTACATCTTTATTTACCTACAACTGCAACTAATGAAGCTGGAGTAAATGTGCGCAGCATGCATAGGTGCCCACCCTTCATTAACTAATGGGAAAGAGAGGGCAGGAGTTGCACAAAGATTGGGAAAGCTTCAATTGTCACCAGCCTCTCAACAGCTGTAAAATATGCTGGCTGTCTCTCAATGGTTTGAGGAGTATGGGCAAGGGACAATTATTGCTCATCTCCTGTCACTTTGAAGTGATGATTCACCAGTTCCCATGCAGCAGCTCTTCTGTCACACTGAAGTCACATGTAGGCTAGAACAGATAAAAGACAGCAGGCTAGACATTCTCCTGCAATGCCATGAACGGCCCACAAATGGCTGAATTCCATATTTTAATATTGTCACAGGTACCTTGAACTTAATGTCAAGGTTGCTAGTCCATTACAATAAAATTTACAATTTTTACTATTGCATAAATTAATAATTATTTTTGCAAAAATATCCCAAATAATTTGTAATATTGTAGATTACAAAAAAAATCACAAAACAAGAATCAATTGGAACTTGCAATTACCACTAATAAAATGCCAACACTCCAACACATAATTCTAAGAAAGTCTGTTTCTGATTAAACTCAGCATTAGAGCAAACCAAATTAAGTAA